>NC_068414.1:32647458-32961208 GCF_023724105.1 Carassius gibelio
AAATTCAGAACACATATCAGTATTTATGATAACTAGACACTGGCGAAAGTTCATAAGAGGGCGTGGAAGAGGCACTCTATAGCGCCACCTTTTGTCAAAAGTGGGGGGGTTAGTTTTAGCTACAGACACCAAACTCGGTACAAAAATTGTTCTTATCAAGACGGACAACTTTCTAATTCACAGTCATCAGCTACGATCAACAGGAAGTCAGCTATTTTGATTTGAATGTGGATTTTTTTTTACATTTAGCTGTGAATTAATGCATACTGCTCAGAGGAGAGTAACACTATACACACCAAACTTTGTCTACATGATGCCAAAACATTTTAAACAACTTAAATTGCCAAAGGATTTTGGATAGCTTGAACGGTTTTGTCATGGTGATTTTTTTAAATGACAGTAAAAATGGAATTATTAATTGTCCTGCATTTTTAAATTCCAAACACTTCAAAACCTTTTTTCATACAGAAAAAAAGTCATTCTGAGTAAATATGGATAGTTTCACGACTTTACAACACTGTATGGATAACAGAAAATTAAAAAACTGTCAGACATCTCATCTCACTCTGTCCATCTGTTTGAGTATTATGTGCTGAGACTTACATTGTCTGAGAGAAAATGCGCCCCTACAGGTGCAATTCCTGAAAGGGAAATTCGACTGAAAGGGAGGAGACTCTCTTTTAGTTTCATTTTTAAATCGGTTAAAATACTAATAAATACTTAGATTTAATTCACACTGACAAGCTAAACCAACATATATGATTATTATCAGGTCAGGGCTCATTAATAATTGATGTGTGGTCAGTGATACGTGAGAAACACGAGAGATGAATCACCACTCTGAGCAGGAGCGTGTGGAATGACGAGCTCAGAAAAAACGAGTTTATTCTTGTTTTATAGCTTTTAAAATTAAAATATTAAAGCGATATTACACAATTCACCAATTAGAACACACCAGGAGCTAAATTCAGATGTTTTTGAACTGTTTGTGTGAAAATGAAATATTCGCGGCTGCCTATCTGAAATCACTGCCTCCGATCAGCGCGCACAGTGTCACAAGTTCAAAACTAATGAATTTATTCTTGTTTAAGAGCTTTTTCAAATAAAATATTGTCATAAATGCACACAATACACCCATTATAACACAACACGAGCTAAATGCAGGTGTTTGTGACCCGTTTAAGTGTGCAAGACTATTTGAAAGCGCGACTGGCAGAATAACATGTATCTCTCGAGCTGCAGGATTCTGCCTTTCGTCGTAAGAACGAACACATCACGGACAAGATTATTTCAAAATACATAATAGCTTGGCGAATATAAACGAAAACAGCCACGTAGACATAAACTGTTGAGAAATAAATCTGAAGTGGATCTACTGGATTTGAATATTAAGTGACCGCATATACCAGCTGCTTCTGTCTTCAATTTTAATCTATATAAAAAATTAAACTCATTCATCTTGGCGGCTTTTTTAATGTGTGTACATATTTATTTATTATTTTGCTCTAACAAGAATTAATCTATATTTAATTAAATCAATTACATTTTATTTTACATTTGATTTGTCCATTTCTGCATCTAAACGCCTAAAAACCTAAAACATGCCTTATTATACTATTGTTAGCAATTTCTTTATCGTCCAGTTTATCTGGTGTACACACTTTTATTTTCATAATAAACTTGTTTCTTAGATTATACACAGTTACAGTGGTCTATAATAAATATTAACAGGTTTTATTCAAGCTGTTTAGAATGATTGCAGTAGGCTAATTTGTTTTTATGTAAATCCCAAAAAATAAATTAAATAAAAAACATTGGAAAACAATAACTGTTGTACTTTTTTATACATTTTGTATAATTTCATAGTTTATGCATTATAGTTATAAAAACAAATACATTTAGCCACTCACATAGAAATCTTAGGCCTTATCCTTTTCTGACAGTTTTAGGTTTTTTTTTTAAAATCCTAAAAAACCTTATTTGTGCTGCAGATAATAATTTCAAACTCATTTGATACTGACCTCTGACATCCTGTGACATGATATGTATTTGAATTTACATAATCTCATGGATGTAACAGTAAATCTGTTCAGCTCACAGATCAAGACTAAGCTGTAATGCAAGCAGAACTTTCACAAATGCTTGTAGGTCAATAAAATCATTACAAAACACTTACAAATCATTTAAGGATTTGATAACACTGTAAAATAATGTCTAATTTGTTAAGATTAGCAAATGCATTAATAACACTTTATAATAACTGCACTCATTAGTAAATAGTCAGTTCATGCTTTATAAAGCCTTGTCCCAATATTAATAGTCATTAGTAAGCAGTTTATAAATACAGCTATAAATAGCTTGTTCTTGGTTTTATAAGCACATTTATTAAAAAGCAGAGTAAAGGGTCAGTTATCTTCCTATGAAAAATAAAAAAATTAAAATAAACAAACAACAACACAGATTGATACAGAACTCAGAAATGTTATTGTGGATTTATGATAAACTCAGCCTGTAAATGAATTCATTCTCCTCCAAGAAGACACAAGTAGTTCACACCAAACTGATTTAACATGAAGTCATATACTGAAGATGTTAAATTGCGAATGGGTTTAGGATACCTTAAATGGTGTGGCCATAGCGATTTATTAAAGTAACATAAAAAAATAGTTATTTTACTATATCTTTAAAATTTTTAATTCCAACTCTTCATAATTTTTTATATACGTAGAAGTCATCATTTGAAGGAAGCACAGTAAGTTTCATAGCTTTATCATTTTCAAGAGCCAGCATAAAATTAAAACTATCATAACATATAAATCAAGCTTGCAATTCTTAGTACCAATAATGGCCACCAGATGGTGCTATAGGATTACTTTTAAATAATTATTGTAGAAACAAGTATGATTTAAATCATTTATAGAAATCTTTCAAAGAAAAATAATATGTATTTTACTGATAAAATGACCCTCACTTAATTAGAATAATATGCTGAAGTATTGTGAAATACTGTGTATTAAGAATAATTCTTTATAGGCTTTATGGACAGATAAGTTTGGAGTGACTCTTGAAGGATCAGCACCACATCCTCTTTTACCACTGTTTAAAGAATTTATCTTACAGAACAGGTGCGAATGAATTTTGGATAGCTTGAATGGTTTTGTCATGGTGATTTTTTGAAATAACAGTAAAAAAGGAACCAGTAAATGTCTTTTATTTTTTTAAGTGCAGCTTCTAAACACTTCAACAAAATGTACACATAGAAGACAAGTCATTCTGAGGAAATATGCATAGTTTCATGACTATACAACACTATATGGATGATAGAAAATTAAAAAAAACTACCATACATCTGATGTCACTCTGTCCCTCTGGATAATGTGTGTGTGTGTGTGTGTGTGTTTTTGTGTGTTAAGTGTGTGTGTGTTAAGTGTGTGTGCTGAGTTTGTGTGAATGTGTGGGAGAGGGGATGGGCTTGGTGTCAGAGAGAGAGAGAGAGAGAGAGAGAGAGGGAGGGAGACTTAATCATCTCTTTAATCACCAGCAGAAAAAAAAGCAATTTTGTGTTGTTGTTGTTTTTTCATCATTACAGCTTAAGAAATATCTTAGGCCTCAACATCAACTGTTGCTAGCCTACTCCCAAAATTAATAGTCATTAGTAAGCATTTTATAAATACAACTATAATTAAATTGTTTATGGTTTATATGCACATTTATTTTGAGGAGATTAAAGGCTGTAATCTTCCTAAAAAAAAACAAGAAAAAAAAAAAAAAAAAAAAAAAAAAACAAACAAACACAGAACTCAGAAACATTTATTTCAAGATGCAATAAAAGAAAACTGTACACTATATATATATATATATATATATATATATATATATATATATATATATATATACAATTGCATAAGTTTATATTTATTTTTTTTATCAAGTGTACAGCTAATAATAATAATAATAATAATAATGCATTTTATTTAAGGCGCCTTTCAAACCACTCAAGGTCACCGTACAACAAGCAACAACAGTAACAATATTAAAACAAAAAATAACAGCAAATAACAATGTCAGTAAAAAACCACAATAATATTAGAATAGCACAACATATTGTGGAATACTATATTAAGACTTTATATATAGGCTTTATGAACAGATAGGTTTTGAGAGATTCTTGAAGTACTAGCATCACCTCCTCTTGTACGACGGTTTGAGGAATATATTTTCCAGATAGTACCACCGCTCCCTATATGCAGAATACGCAGTCTTCGTAGGGCACCAACTCCCAGAGGGGGCACCATCCCAGTAGCTAAAAAAAAATAAAACATGCGCCATTCTCCCATCCGCGCTCGCGACCGCTCGGACATTTGCGGATGAATGTTCGTAATTGATGGATGGACATCTATGCCCGGGTAAAAGATATCAGCAATCTGGCACAGAGAAAAGAAAAATAAAGTAAAAAACAAAACAAAAACAGGCATAAAGTTGGCTTGGCATTGGACATTCGAGAGTCTCAAATTTAGGGGCCGTCTCTAAAGTTTCATGTAATATTGTTATACACTTTTCTAACGTCAGTAGCATTTGAAGAGAATGACTTACAGTCATAAAAACAACTGTAATTGTTCATCTAGGTGACAGCTATAATGCACCATTAAATTGAATGTTTGATATTTATTAAAACAAACTGTAAGTCATATGTAAATTATGCTACTTTTTCACATGGGCTCAAAAGCAAATTTGAAGCTCAATAGCATTTGAGGAGAAAGACTTGCAGTCATAAACCAATTGTAATGTGTTCATTTAGGTGTCAGCTACGATGCACAACTTATAAATTTTTTATATATATTAAAATAAAGTGTTACTAAAGTTATATATATTGTTCTGTGTATGTGATTTCAAAGTCTAGACGGGTCGGATTAACCCTTTAACTGCCATATCCCTTAAAATTTGATTGCCAGAGGGTTACTGTAAATGCTTATGCCCGCTGGGCACAGTTTTCCCGATGCCACCGGGGTGGTGTTGCACTGACGGCTTGAGCCCGCCATCGCTGCTTGCAGCTATATTTTTTTTTTTTTTTTTCTTTATTCTTCTAATTTTTTTCCAAGGTTTCGGGGGCTTTTGGGGTCCTTAACATACTCAAAAACTCTTGAAAATTGGCACACACCTTGGAACCTGCGGCCATTAGGGCCGGGCAGAGTCTGATACACGGGCGTGGCACAGGGGCTCTACAGCGCCCCCTGTAGTACTGAGGGCCATATATCATGCATACTTGCACGTATACATATGAAACTTGGTACATATATATAACTCATCAAACCAAACAACTTTCACACTGCATGTCATAAGCTCCGCCCAACAGGAAGTTGGCTATTTAGGGTTTTATGAAAAACACATGCTCTGGAATTTGATATACTCCTCTGAGGAACTCCACCCGTTCACCACAAAACTCGGTGAACACGATCTCAAGACATTGGGGATGCTAAATTGCGAAGAGATTTTTGATATCTCGAACGGTTTGCCCGTGGCGAGGCGTTGAAATTATGGCGAGAAATGAGAAACAGGAAATGTCTAATAACATCCACATACATTTCCTGAATTTGATCAAACTTAATTTGTTTGTTCGTTGTATGATACCGATCGTATATATGTGACTATTAGGAGTCAAAGTTATAGCGCCACCAACTGGCAGCAGGAAGTGAATCATTTTCAAAACTCTTTGAATTCAGCATCTTATTTTTACTCGATTTGCTTCAAACTTCATCAGAATAATGACAAAACACGGCCGAAGAAAATCTGTTGTGGGGATATTGATATCTAATATAGTGTTGCCATGGCAACGTGTCAAACTTGAATGTTCTGTTCTGATGATTTTTAGGCAGACAACAAGCTCAGATTTACATGAAACTCGAAACAGATATCAGTATTAAAGATAGCTAAACCATGGCAAAAGCTTTGAAAAGGGCGTGGAAGAGGCACTCTATAGCGCCACCTTTTGTCAAAAGTGGGGGGGTTAGTTTTAGCTACAGACACCAAACTTGGTACATAAATTGTTCTTATCAAGACGGACAACTTTCTAATTCACAGTCATAAGCTACGATCAACAGGAAATCGGCTATTTTGATTTGAATGTGTATTTTTGAGATTTTACAGTTGTAAAATTAATGAATACTCCTCACAGGGGAAGTACACTATACACACAAAACTTTGTCTACATGAAGAAAAAACATCGAGGAACTTAAATTGCGAACAGATTTTGGTTAGCTTGAACGGTTTTGTCGTGGTGATTTTTTGAAATGACAGTAAAAAGTGAAACATTAATCGTCTTCTATTTTTAAATTGCAGCTTCCAAACCTTTAAAAAACATTTTTCATTTAGAAAACCAGTGATTCTGAGGAAATATGCATAGTTTCATGACTTTACAGCGCTGTATGATTAAAAGAAAATTAAAAAACTGTCAGACATCTGATCTCACTCTGTCACTCTGTTTGAGGAATGTATGAGTGCTGACTGTGTGTGTGTGCGAGTGTGAGTGGGGGAGGGGTGTGAGCTGAGTGGCAGACAGACAGAGAGAGAGAGAGAGAGAGAGAGAGACTTAAACATCTCTTTAATCACCAGAAAAAAAAAACTGTTTTTTAAATTGTTATTTTTTTGTTGTTGTTGCTAATTGTGCTGTTTTCATTACAGCTTAAGAAATATCTTAGGCCTTATCCTTTTCTGACAGTTTCAGGGATTAAAAAAAATCCTAAAAAACCTTATTTGTGCTGCAAATAATAATTTCAAACTCATTTGATACTGACCTCTGACACCCTGTGACATGACATTTATTTGAATTTACATAATCTCAAGGATGTAACAGTAAAACTGTTCAGCTCACAGATGAAGACTAAGCTGTAATGCAAGCAGAACTATTTCACAAATGCTTATAGGTTAATGAAATCATAACAAAACACTTTTAAATTATTTAAGGATTTGGTAACACTTTAAAATAATGTCTCAATTGTTAACATTAGTAAATGCATTGGTAACACTTCATAATAGCTGCAATTCTTAGCTAAGCATTAGTAAATAGTCAGTTCATGCTTTATATAGCCTTCTCCCAAAATTAATATTTTAGTAAGCATTTTATAAATACAGCTATAATTTAATTGTTCATGGTTTATATGCACATTTATTTTGAGGAGATTAAAGGCTGTAATCTTCCTAAAAAAATGTAAAATAAAAAATAAAATAAATAAAATAAACAAACACAGAACTCATAAATATTTATTTCAAGATGCAATAAAAGAAAACTGTACACTTGAATTTTTATATATATATATATATATATATATATATATATATATATATATATATATATATATATATACACACACACACACACACACAATTGCATAAGTTTATATTGAACATTTTTTATCAAGTGTACAGCTAATAATAGTAATAATAATAATGCATTTTATTTAGTTTTAGCTACAGACACCAAACTTGGTACATAAATTGTTCTTATCAAGACGGACAACTTTCTAATTCACAGTCATAAGCTACAACCAACAGGAAGTCCACTATTTTGATTTGAATATGGATTTTTGGGAAGATTATTTTGTGAATTAATGAATGCTCCTCACAGGGGAAGTACACTATACACACCAAACTTTTTCTACATGAAGAAAAAACATTGAGGAACTTAAATTGCGAACAGATTTTGGTTAGCTTGAACTGTTTTGTCGTGGTGATTTTTTGAAATGACAGTAAAAAGGGAAACATTAATTGTCTTGTATGTTTAAATTGCAGCTTCCAAACACTTCAAAGCATTTGTTCATACAGAGATCAAATCATTCTGAGGAAATATGCATAGTTTCACGACTTTACAACACTGTATGGATAAAAGAAAATGTGAAAACTGTCAGACTTCTCAACTGACATGATCTCACTCTGGCCACTCTGTCTGTGTGAGGAAAGGGAGGGGGAGAGGGAGGGGGAGTGTGAGGGGGTTGGTGACTGTGAATTTTTGGTGATTGACAGTGTATGTGGACTGTAGGGAGGGGCTGTCTGGCAGAGAGAGGGAGAGAGAGAGAGAGAGAGAGAGAGACCTAATCATCCCTTTAATAATCAGGAAAAAAAATCTGTATTTTAAATTGTTATTGTTTTTGTTGTTGCTAATGGTGGCGTTTTTTTCCTTTCATTACAGGTTAAGAAATCTCTTAGGCCTTATCCTTTTCTGACAGTTTTAGGGATTTAAAAACATCCTAATAATCCTTATTTGTGCTGCAAATAATAATTTCAAACTCATTTGATACTGACCTATGACATTCTGTGACATGACATTTATTAATCTCATGGATGTAACAGTAAAACTCTTCAACTCACAGATAAAGCTGCAATGCAAGCAAAACTATTTCACAAATGCTTATAGGTAATTAAAATCATTACAAAACACTAATAAATTATTTAAGGATTTGGTAACACTGTAAAATAATGTCTAATTTGTTAACATTAGTAAATGCATTGGTAACACTTTATAATAACTGCACTCATTAGCTAAGCATTAGTAAATAGTTCATGATTATAAATCCTTTTCCCTTAATAATAGTCATTATTAAGCAGTAATACATCTATAAATAAATTGTTCTTGGTTTAATTAAAAGCACATATATTACAAAGGAGATTAAAGTCTCAGTTGTCTCATAAAATAAATAAATAAACCCAACCCAGTTTGATTCAGAATTCAGAAATATTTATTTCAAGATGCAATAAAATGAAACTGTACACTTAAATAGCTTTTGAGCGATTCTTGAAGGATTAGCATCACCTCCTCTTGTACGATGGTTTGAGGAATATATCTTCCAGATAGTACCACCACTCCCTATATGCAGAGTATGCAGTCTTCGTAGGGCACCAACTCCCAGAGGGGGCACCATCCCAGTTGCTTTAAAAAAAAATAAAAAAAAAAAAATAAAAAAAAAACATGCGCCATTCTCCCATCTGCGCTCGCGACCGCTCACACCTCATGTTTGCGGCTGAATGTTCGTAATTGATGGATGGACATCTATGCCTGGGTATAGGACATCAGCAATCCGACACAGAGAAAAGAAAACTAAAAAAAAAAAAAAAAAAAAAGGCATAAAGCTGTCTTGACAGTGGACATTCAAGAGTCTCAAATTTAGGGACGGTCTCTAAAGTTACATGTGATATTGTTATACACTTTTCTAACGTCAGTAGCATTTGAAGAGAATTACTTACAAAAACAACTGTAATTGTTCATCTAGGTGACAGCTATAATGCACAATTAATTTGAATGTTTGATATTTATTACAACAAACTGTAAGTCATATGTAAATTTGCTACTTTTTCACATGGGCTCAAATGCAAATTTGAAGCTCAATAGCATTTGAGAAGAAAGACTTGCAGTCACAAAACAATTGTAATGTGTTCATATAGGTGTCAGCTATAATGCACACCTTATACATTTTTTTTAAATATAAAAATAATGTGTTACTAAAGTTATATAAATTGTTCTGTGTATGTGATTTCAAAGTCTAGATTGGTCGGATTAACCCTTTAACTGCCGCATTCCTTAAAACTTGATTGTCAGAGGGTTACTGTAAATGCTTATGCCCGCTGGGCACAGTTTTCCCGATGCCACCGGGGTGGCGTTGCACTGATGGCTTGAGCCCGACATCGCTGCTTGCAGCTATATTTAGGGCTCAAGCCCAAAGGGCGAGAGGCCTATTGTTTTCCTTAGGATTATTTTTTATTATTATTATTATTATTATTATTATTATTATTATTATTAGGGCTCAAGCCTGGAGGGCGAGAGCCCTATTGTTTTCCTTAGGATTATTTTTAGGGCTCAAGCCTGGAGGGCGAGAGCCCTATTGTTTTCCTTAGGATTATTTGTTATTATTATTATTATTATTAGGGCTCAAGCCTGGAGGGCGAGAGCCCTATTGTTTTCCTTAGGATTATTTGTTATTATTATTATTATTATTATTATTATTTATTATTATTATTTTTCTTCAAGGTTTCGGGGGCTTTTGGGGCCCTTAACATGCTTAAAAAGTCTTGAAAATTGGCACACACATTGGAACCTGCGGCCATTAGGGCCGGGCAGAGACTGATACACGGGCGTGGCACAGGGGCTCTACAGCGCCCCCTGGAATATGGAGGGCCATATATCATACATACTTGCACATAGACATACGAAACTCGGTACACATATAGAACTCATCAATACAAACAACTTTCGTATTGCATATCATAGGCTCCGCCCAACAGGAAGTTGGCTATTTGGGGTTTATTATTCATATTTGTCGTCAAAGTTGTGGGGGCTTTTGGGGTCCTTAACATACTCAAAAACTCTTGAAAATTTGCGCACACTTTGGAATCTGTGGCCTGAAGGAGCCTGCAGAGGCTGAGACCTGGGCGTGGCACAGGGGCTCTACGGCGCCCCCTGGATCACAGTTATAAATGTTGATGTATAGCTCACACATACTTGCACGTATTAATATGAAACTCAGTACACATATAGATCTCATCGTGCCGAACAACTTTCGTATTGCATATCATAGGCTCCGCCCAACAGGAAGTCAGCTATTTAGAGTTATGTAAAAAGCGCATGCTCTGGAATTTGAAATACTTGTCATAGGTTTTTTACTCGATTGCCGCCAAACTCGGTCAACATGATCTCAAGACATTGGGGATGAAAAATTGCCAGGGGATTTTTGATATCTCAAACGGTTTGCTCGTGGCGAGGCTTTGAAATTATGGCGAGAAATGAGAAACAGGAAGTGTCTAATACCATCCACATACATTTCCTAATTTTAATCAAACTTCATCAGATTATTCATTGTATGATGTCGATCGCATATATGTGACTATTAGGAGTCAAAGTTATAGCGCCACCAAGTGGCAGCAGGAAGTGTGTCATTTTCAAAATGCTTTGAATTCAGCATCTTATTTTTACTCGATTTGCTTCAAACTTCATCAGAATAATGTTAAAACACAGCCGATATAAATCTGCTGGGGGGATATTGATATCTAAAAATATTGTTGCCGTGGCAACATGTCAAACTGGAATACTTCTCAGGTGATTTTGAGGCATATAACATGCTTAGAATTTCATCAAACTCAGAACACATATCAGTATTAGTGACAGCTAGACACTGGCAAAATTTCATAAGAGGGCGTGGAAGAGGCACTCTATAGCGCCACCTTTTGTCAAAAGTGGGGGGGTTAGTTTTAGCTACAGACACCAAACTCAGTACAAAAATTGTTCTTATCAAGACGGACAACTTTCTAATTCACAGTCATCAGCTACGACCAACAGGAAGTCGGCTATTTTGATTTGAATGTGGATTGTTTTTTACATTTAGCTGTGAATTAATGCATACTGCTCAGAGGAGAGTAACACTATACACACCAAACATGGTGTACATGTTGAAAAAACATTGAGGAACTTAAATTGTGAATGGGTTTTGGATAGCTTGGATGGTTTTGTCGTGGGGATTTTTTAAAATGACAATAAAGATGGAATTATTAATTTTCCTGCATTTTTAAATTCCAAACACTTCAAAACCTTTTTTCATAAAGAAAAAAAGTTATTCTGAGTATATATGCATAGTTTCATGACTTTACAACACTGTATGGATAACAGAAAATTAAAAAACTGTCAGACATCTCATATCACTCTGTCCCTCTGTTTGAGTGTGTGTGCTTAGACTTCCATTGTCTGAGAGAAATAGCGCCCCTACAGGTGCAGTTACCGGAATAAAAAAGGGAGGAGACTGTCTTTTGGTTTCGATTTTAAATCGGTTAAAATACAAATAAATACTTGGATTTAATTCACACTGACAAGCTAAACCAACATATATGATTATTATAAGGTCAGGGCTCATTAATAATTGATGTGTGGTCAGTGATACGTGAGAAACACGAGAGATGAATCACCGCTCTGAGCAGGAGCGTGTGGAATGATGAGCTCAGAAAAAAACGAGTTTATTCTTGTTTTATAGCTATTAAAAATAAAGTATTGCAGCGATATCACACAATTCACCAATTAGAGCACACCAAGAGCTAAATTAAGATGTTTTTGAACTGTTTGTGTGAAAATGAAATATTCGCGGCTGCCTATATGAAATCACTGCCTCCGATCAGCGCGCACAGTGTCACAAGTTCAAAACAAACGAATTTATTCTTGTTTAAGAGCTTTTCAAAATAAATTATTGCCATAAATGCACACAATACATCCATTATAACACTACACGAGCTAAATGCAGGTGTTTGTGACCCGTTTAAGTGCGCAAGACTATTTGAAAGCGCGACTGGCAGAATAACATTTCTCTCTCGAGCTGCAGGATTCTGCCTTTCGTCGTAAGAACGAAGACATCACGGACAAGATTATTTCAAAATACATAATAGCTTGGCTAATATAAACGAAAACAGCCACGTGAACATAAACTGTTGAGAAATAAATCTGAAGTGGATCTACTGGATTTTAATATTAAGTGACCGCATATACCAGCTGCTTCTGTCTTCAATTTTAATCTATATAAAAAATTAAACTCATTCATCTTGGCTGCTTTTTTAATGTGTGTACGTATTTATTTATTATTTTGCTCTAACAAGACTTAATCTATATTTAATTAAATCAATTACATTTGATTTTACATTTGATTTGTCCATTTCTGCATCTAAACGCCTAAAAACCTAAAACATGCTCTATTATACTATTGTTAGCAATTTCTTTATCGTCCAATTTATCTGGTGTACACACTTTATTTTCATAATAAACTCGTTTGTTAGATTATACACAGTTATAGTGGTCTATAATAAATATTAACAGGTTTTATTCAAGCTGTTTAGAATGATTGCCATAGGCTAATTTTTTAAAATGTAAATCCCAAAAAAAAAAAAAAAAAATGTAAATAAATAAAAAACATTGGAAAAGAATAACTTGTACTTTTTTATACATTTTGTATAGTTTCATAGTTTATGCATTATAGTTATAAAAACAAACAAATTTAGCCACTCACATAGAAATCTTAGGCCTTATCCTTTTCTGACAGTTTTAGGGATTTTTAAAAATCCTAAAAAACCTTATTTGTGCTGCAAATAATAATTTCAAACTAATTTGATACTGACCTCTGACATCCTGTGACATGATATTTATTTGAATTTACATAATCTCATGGATGTAACAGTAAATCTGTTCAGCTCACAGATCAAGACTAAGCTGTAATGTAAGCAGAACTTTCACAAATGCTTTTAGGTCAATAAAATCATTACAAAACACTTACAAATCATTTAAGGGATTTGATAACACTGTAAAATAATGTCTAATTTGTTAACATTAGCAAATGCATTGATAACACTTTAGAATAACTGCACTCATTAGTAAATAGTCAGTTCATGCTTCATAAAACCTTGTCCCAATATTAATAGTCAGTAGTAAGCAGTTTATAAATACAGCTATAAATAGCTCATTTATTAAAAAGGAGAGTAAAGGGTCAGTTATCTTCCTATGAAAAATAAAAAAATAAAAATAAACAAACAACAACACTGATTGATACAGAACTCAGAAATGTTATTGTGGATTTATGATAAACTCAGCCTGTAAATGAATTCATTCTCCTCCAAGAAGACACAAGTAGTTCACACCGAACTTTTTTAACATGAAGCCATATACTGAAGATGTTAAATTGCGAATGGGTTTAGGATACCTTAAATGGTGTGGCCATAGAGATTTATTAAAGTAACATAAAAAAATACCATAGTTATTTTACTATATCTTTAAAATTTTTAATTCCAACTCTTCATAATTTTTTATATACCTAGAAGTCATCATTTGAAGGAAGCACAGTAAGTTTCATAGCTTTATCATTTTCAAGAGCCAGCATAAAATTAAAACTATCATAACATATAAATCAAGCTGGCAATTCTTAGTACCAATAATGGCCACCAGATGGAGCTATAGGATCACTTTTAAATAATTATTGTAGAAACAAGTATGATTTAAATCATTTATAGAAATCTTTCAAAGAAAAATAATATGAATTTTATGTATTTTACTGATAAAATGACCCTCACTTAATTAGAACAACATGCTGAAGTATTGTGAACTGTATATTAAGAATAATTCTTTATAGGCTTTATGGACAGATAAGTTTTGAGTGACTCTTGAAGGATCAGCACCACATCCTCTTTTACCACTGTTTAAAGAATGTATCTTACAGTACAGGTGCGGATGAATTTTGAATAGCTTGAATGGTTTTGTCGTGGTGATTTTTTGAAATAACAGTAAAAAAGTAACCAGTAAATGTCTTTTATTTTTTTAAGTGCAGCTTCTAAACACTTCAAAAAAATGTACACATAGAAGACAAGTCATTCTGAGGAAATATGCATAGTTTCATGACTATACAACACTATATGGATGATAGAAAATTAAAAAACTATCATACATCTGATGTCACTCTGTCCCTCTGTCACTGTGGGTAATGTGTGTGTGTGTGTGTGTGTGTGTATGTGTGTGTGTGTGTGTGTGTGTGTTAAGTGAATTAGGTGTGAAACTATCAGGGAGCATTTAGTCTCCAGCGCCAACATTTTACAGAACTGCCACTTTCCTGGAGTCTCAGAATTACTCGGTGTCAGGTTCTGAGAGATCTAAGATTCCAAAAAATGATTTGATTAGAATACCATGAAGTATTGTGAAATACTATATATTAAGACTTTATATATAGGCTTTATGAACAGATTAGAGTGACTCATGAAGGACCAGCACCACCTCCTCTTGTCCGATGGTTTGAGGAATATATCTTCCAGAATCCGGGATTAAGATTTAGGAGCTCATTTTTATTCCACCTCCTTTCCTGAAAGTCTGTCTTGCAGAATTGACTAAAAATTAATCTTCACATTAATTCCTAATTATTTTGCAATTATTTTTGTCAGTTCTTCTTGACCTGTTTTTTTTTTTCTTCTTCTTTTCTGACCTCATGACCCAGTCAGCATTTTTGTACAATGGTCAAGTCTTAACTTATCCATTTCTGTATTGCATTTGTGTTTGATATTTCTCATGGGTATTTCATAATTTTCGACTTTGAGTTAAAACAGTTTGAGTTAAAACTCTTTTTTAGCGCATTTCATCTGTAAAAGAAAACAGCCTAATAATTCTGCACATGAATATAAGGAGTTTTTCTCTTCCAGCTTTCCTGGAATATTGTATAGCACTCATAAATGATTAAATAAAAAATAATGGTAGTTATTAAGATTGATATGGTTTGGAATTGGTAAAATGTGCTTGGAAAAAAATCACAATAAAACAATGTTTTAATGTTTAAGTTTGGAATATTAACTGACATAAATTAATGCTATATAAATATTGTTCATGTTAACATAATGTTTATAAATGAAATCTTATTGTAAAGTGTTACTAAATATATATATATATGTTTGGGGAATATATATATATATATTGTTCTGTGAATGTGATTTTAAAGTCTAGATGATTCGGATTAACCCTTTAACCGCCATATCCTTTAAAACGTCACTGCCAGAGGGATATTGTGAATGCATGTGCCCGCTGGGCACAGTTTACCTGATGCCACCGGGGTGGCGATGGCATTGGTGGCTTGAGCCCGCCATCGCTGCTTGCAGCTATATTTATTATTTATTATTATTATTTTTCTTCAAGGTTTCGGGGGCTTTTGGGGCCCTTAACATGCTTAAAAAGTCTTGAAAATTGGCACACACATTGGAACCTGCGGCCATTAGGGCCGGGCAGAGACTGATACACGGGCGTGGCACAGGGGCTCTACAGCGCCCCCTGGAATATGGAGGGCCATATATCATACATACTTGCACATAGACATACGAAACTCGGTACACATATAGAACTCATCAATACAAACAACTTTCGTATTGCATATCATAGGCTCCGCCCAACAGGAAGTTGGCTATTTGGGGTTTATTATTCATATTTGTCGTCAAAGTTGTGGGGGCTTTTGGGGTCCTTAACATACTCAAAAACTCTTGAAAATTTGCGCACACTTTGGAATCTGTGGCCTGAAGGAGCCTGCAGAGGCTGAGACCTGGGCGTGGCACAGGGGCTCTACGGCGCCCCCTGGATCACAGTTATAAATGTTGATGTATAGCTCACACATACTTGCACGTATTAATATGAAACTCAGTACACATATAGATCTCATCGTGCCGAACAACTTTCGTATTGCATATCATAGGCTCCGCCCAACAGGAAGTCAGCTATTTAGAGTTATGTAAAAAGCGCATGCTCTGGAATTTGAAATACTTGTCATAGGTTTTTTACTCGATTGCCGCCAAACTCGGTCAACATGATCTCAAGACATTGGGGATGAAAAATTGCCAGGGGATTTTTGATATCTCAAACGGTTTGCTCGTGGCGAGGCTTTGAATTTATGGCGAGAAATGAGAAACAGGAAGTATCTAATACCATCCACATACATTTCCTAATTTTAATCAAACTTCATCAGATTATTCATTGTATGATGTCGATCGCATATATGTGACTATTAGGAGTCAAAGTTATAGCGCCACCAAGTGGCAGCAGGAAGTGTGTCATTTTCAAAATGCTTTGAATTCAGCATCTTATTTTTACTCGATTTGCTTCAAACTTCATCAGAATAATGTTAAAACACAGCCGATATAAATCTGCTGGGGGGATATTGATATCTAAAAATATTGTTGCCGTGGCAACATGTCAAACTGGAATACTTCTCAGGTGATTTTGAGGCATATAACATGCTTAGAATTTCATCAAACTCAGAACACATATCAGTATTAGTGACAGCTAGACACTGGCAAAAGTTCATAAGAGGGCGTGGAAGAGGCACTCTATAGCGCCACCTTTTGTCAAAAGTGGGGGGGTTAGTTTTAGCTACAGACACCAAACTCAGTACAAAAATTGTTCTTATCAAGACGGACAACTTTCTAATTCACAGTCATCAGCTACGACCAACAGGAAGTCGGCTATTTTGATTTGAATGTGGATTGTTTTTTACATTTAGCTGTGAATTAATGCATACTGCTCAGAGGAGAGTAACACTATACACACCAAACTTGGTGTACATGTTGAAAAAACATTGAGGAACTTAAATTGTGAATGGGTTTTGGATAGCTTGGATGGTTTTGTCGTGGGGATTTTTTAAAATGACAATAAAGATGGAATTATTAATTTTCCTGCATTTTTAAATTCCAAACACTTCAAAACCTTTTTTCATACAGAAAAAAAGTTATTCTGAGTAAATATGCATAGTTTCATGACTTTACAACACTGTATGGATAACAGAAAATTAAAAAACTGTCAGACATCTCATATCACTCTGTCCCTCTGTTTGAGTGTGTGTGCTTAGACTTCCATTGTCTGAGAGAAATAGCGCCCCTACAGGTGCAGTTACCGGAATAAAAAAGGGAGGAGACTGTCTTTTGGTTTCGATTTTAAATCGGTTAAAATACAAATAAATACTTGGATTTAATTCACACTGACAAGCTAAACCAACATATATGATTATTATAAGGTCAGGACTCATTAATAATTGATGTGTGGTCAGTGATACGTGAGAAACACGAGAGATGAATCACCGCTCTGAGCAGGAGCGTGTGGAATGATGAGCTCAGAAAAAAACGAGTTTATTCTTGTTTTATAGCTATTAAAAATAAAGTATTGCAGCGATATCACACAATTCACCAATTAGAGCACACCAAGAGCTAAATTAAGATGTTTTTGAACTGTTTGTGTGAAAATGAAATATTCGCGGCTGCCTGTCTGAAATCACCGCCTCCGATCAGCGCGCACAGTGTCACAAGTTCAAAACAAACGAATTTATTCTTGTTTAAGAGCTTTTCAAAATAAATTATTTCCATAAATGCACACAATACATCCATTATAACACAACACGAGCTAAATGCAGGTGTTTGTGACCCGTTTAAGTGCGCAAGACTATTTGAAAGCGCGACTGGCAGAATAACATTTCTCTCTCGAGCTGCAGGATTCTGCCTTTCGTCCTAAGAACGAACACATCACGGACAAGATTATTTCAAAATACATAATAGCTTGGCTAATATAAACGAAAACAGCCACGTGAACATAAACTGTTGAGAAATAAATCTGAAGTGGATCTACTGGATTTTAATATTAAGTGACCGCATATACCAGCTGCTTCTGTCTTCAATTTTAATCTATATAAAAAATTAAACTCATTAATCTTGGCTGCTTTTTTAATGTGTGTACGTATTTATTTATTATTTTGCTCTAACAAGACTTAATCTATATTTAATTAAATCAATTACATTTGATTTTACATTTGATTTGTCCATTTCTGCATCTAAACGCCTAAAAACCTAAAACATGCTCTATTATACTATTGTTAGCAATTTCTTTATCGTCCAATTTATCTGGTGTACACACTTTATTTTCATAATAAACTCGTTTGTTAGATTATACACAGTTACAGTGGTCTATAATAAAGATTAACTGGTTTTATTCAAGCTGTTTAGAATGATTGCCGTAGGCTAATTTTGTAAAATGTAAATCCAAAAAAATAAAAAAATAAAAATAAATTAAATAAAAAACATTGGAAAAGAATAACTTGTACTTTTTTATACATTTTGTATAGTTTCATAGTTTATGCATTATAGTTATAAAAACAAACAAATTTAGCCACTCACAAAGAAATCTTGGGCCTTATCCTTTTCTGACAGTTTTAGGGATTTTTAAAAATCCTAAAAAACCTTATTTGTGCTGCAAATAATAATTTCAAACTAATTTGATACTGACCTCTGACATCCTGTGACATGATATTTATTTGAATTTACATAATCTAATGGATGTAACAGTAAATCTGTTCAGCTCACAGATCAAGACTAAGCTGTAATGCAAGCAGAACTTTCACAAATGCTTGTAGGCAAATAAAATCATTACAAAACACTTACAAATCATTTAAGGGATTTGATAACACTGTAAAATAATATTTAATTTGTTAACATTAGCAAATGCATTGATAACACTTTATAATAACTTCACTCATTTGCAAATAGTCAGTTCATGCTTCATAAAGCCTTGTCCCAATATTAATAGTCAGTAGTAGTTTATAAATACAGCTATAAATAGCTTGTTCTTGGTTTATAAGCACATTTATTAAAAAGGAGAGTAAAGGGTCAGTTATCTTCCTATGAAAAATACAAAAAATGAAAATAAACAAACAACAACAGATTGATACAGAACTCAGAAATGTTATTGTGGATTTATGATAAACTCAGCCTGTAAATGAATCCATTCTCCTCCAAGAAGACACAAGTAGTTCACACCAAACTTTTTTAACATGAAGCCAATATACTGAAGATATTAAATTGCGAATGGGTTTAGGATACCTTAAATGGTGTGGCCATAGCGATTTATTAAAGTAACATAAAAAATACAATAGTTATTTTACTATATCTTTAAAATTTTTAATTCCAACTCTTCATAATTTTTTATATACGTAGAAGTCATCATTTGAAGGAAGCACAGTAAGTTTCATAGCTTTATCATTTTCAAGAGCCAGCATAAAATTAAAACTATCATAACATATAAATCAAGCTTGCAATTCTTAGTACCAATAATGGCCACCAGCTGGAGCTATAGGATTACTTTTAAATAATTATTGTAGAAACTAGTATGATTTAAATCATTTATAGAAATCTTTCAAAGAAAAATAATATGAATTTTATGTATTTTACTGATAAAATGACCCTCACTTAATTAGAATAACAAGCTGAAGTATTGTGAACTGTATATTAAGAATAATTCTTTATAGGCTTTATGGACAGATACGTTTTGAGTGACTCTTGAAGGTTCAGCACCACATCCTCTTTTACCACTGTTTAAAGAATGTATCTAACAGTACAGGTGGGGATGAATTTTGAATGGCTTGAATGGTTTTGTCATGGTGATTTTTTGAAATAACAGTAAAAAAGTAACCAGTAAATGTCTTTTATTTTTTTAAGTGCAGCTTCTAAACGCTTCAAAAAAATGTACACATAGAAGACAAGTCATTCTGAGGAAATATGCATGGTTTCATGACTATACAACACTATATGGATGATAGAAAATTAAAAAACTATCATACATCTGATGTCACTCTGTCCCTCTGTCACTGTGGGTAATGTGTGTTTGTGTGTGTGTTAAGTGAATTAGGTGTGAAACTATCAGGGAGCATTTAGTCTCCAGTGCCAACATTTTACAGAACTGCCACTTTCCTGGAGTCTCAGAATTACAATGTGTCAGGTTCTGAGAAATCAAAGATTCCAAAAAATGATTTAATTAGAATACCATGAAGTATTGTGAAATACTATATATTAAGACTTTATATATAGGCTTTATGAACAGATTGGAGTGACTCGTGAAGGACCAGCACCACCTCCTCTTGTCCGATGGTTTGAGGAATATATCTTCCAGAATCCGGGATTAAGATTTAGGAGCTCATTTTTATTCCACCTCCGTTCCTGAAAGTCTGTCTTGCAGAATTGACTAAAAATTAATCTTCACATTAATTCCTAATTATTTTGCAATTATTTTTCTCAGTTCTTCTTGACCTGTTTTTTTTTCTTCTTCTTTTCTGACCTCATGACCCAGTCAGCATTTTTGTACAATGGTCACGTCTTAACTTATCTATTTCTGTATTGCATTTGTGTTTGATATTTCTCATGGGTATTTCATAATTTTCGACTTTGAGTTAAAACAGTTTGAGTTAAAACTCTTTTTTAGCGCATTTCATCTGTAAAAGAAAACATGCCTAATAATTCTGCACATGAATATAAGGAGTTTTTCTCTTCCAGCTTTCCTGGAATATTGTATAGCACTCATAAATGATTAAATAAAAAATAATGGTAGTTATTAAGATTGATATGGCTTGGAATTGGTAAAATGTGCTTGGAAAAAAAATCACAATAAAACAATGTTTTAATGTTTAAGTTTGGAATATTAACTGACATGAATGAATGCTATATAAATATTGTTCATGTTAACATAATGTTTATAAATGAAATCTTATTGTAAAGTGTTACTATATATATATATATATATATATATATATATATATATATATATATATATATATATATATATTGTTCTGTGAATGTGATTTTAAAGTCTAGATGATTCGGATTAACCCTTTAACCGCCATATCCTTTAAAACCTCACTGCCAGAGGGATATTGTGAATGCATGTGCCCGCTGGGCACAGTTTACCTGATGCCACCGGGGTGGCGATGGCATTGTTGGCTTGAGCCCGCCATCGCTGCTTGCAGCTATATTTTATTATTAGGGCTCAAGCCTGGAGGGCGAGAGCCCTATTGTTTTCCTTAGGATTATTTGTTATTATTATTATTATTTTTCTTCAAGGTTTCGGGGGCTTTTGGGGCCCTTAACATGCTTAAAAAGTCTTGAAAATTGGCACACTCATTGGAACCTGCGGCCATTAGGGCCGGGCAGAGACTGATACACGGGCGTGGCACAGGGGCTCTACAGCGCCCCCTGGAATACTGAGGGCCATATATCATACATACTTGCACGTAGACGCACGAAACTCGGTACACATGTAGATCTCATCAAACCAAACAACTTTCGTACTGCATGTCATAGGCTCCGCCCAACAGGAAGTTGGATATTTAGGGTTTAGTATTCATATTTGTCGTCAAAGTTGTGGGGGCTTTTGGGGTCCTTAACATACTCAAAAACTCTTGAAAATTTGCGCACACTTTGGAATCTGTGGCCTTTAGGAGCCTGCAGAGGCTGGGACCCGGGCATGGCACAGGGGCTCTACGGCGCCCCCTGGATCACAGTCAGAAATGTTGATGCATAGCTCACACATACTCGCACATATTAATATCAAACTCAGTACACATATAGATCTCATCGTGCTGAACAACTTTCGTATTGCATGTCATAGGCTCCGCCCAACAGGAAGTCAGCTATTTAGAGTTATGTAAAAAGCGCATGCTCTGGAATTTGAAATACTTGTCATAGGGTTTTTTGCCGATTGACACCAAACTCGGTCAACATGATCTCAAGACATTGGGGATGAAAAATTGTCAGGGGATTTTTGATATCTCGAACGGTTTGCTCGTAGCGAGGCGTTGAATTTATGGCGAGAATTGAGAAACAGGAAGTGTCTAATACCATCAACATACATTTCCTAATTGTAATCAAACTTCATCAGATTATTCATTGTATGATGTCGATCGCATATATGTGACTATTAGGAGTCAAAGTTATAGCGCCACCAACTGGCAGCAGGAAGTGTGTCATTTTCAAAATGCTTTGAATTCAGCATCTTATTTTTACTGGATTTGCTTCAAACTTCATCAGAATAATGTTAAAACACAGTCGATATAAATCTGCTGGGGGGATATTGATATCTAAAAATATTGTTGCCGTGGCAACATGTCAAACTGGAATACTTCTCAGGTGATTTTGAGGCATATAACATGCTTAGAATTTCATCAAACTCAGAACACATATCAGTATTAGTGACAGCTAGACACTGGCAAAAGTTCATAAGAGGGCGTGGAAGAGGCACTCTATAGCGCCAACTTTTGTCAAAAGTGGGGGGGTTAGTTTTAGCTACAGACACCAAACTCAGTACAAAAATTGTTCTTATCAAGACGGACAACTTTCTAATTCACAGTCATTAGCTACTACCAACAGGAAGTCGGCTATTTTGATTTGAATGTGGATTGTTTTTTAAATTTAGCTGTGAATTAATGCATACTGCTCAGAGGAGAGTAACACTATAAACATCAAACTTTGTCTACATGTTGAAAAAACATTGAGGAACTTAAATTGTGAATGGGTTTTGGAAAGCTTGGATGGTTTTGTCGTGGTGATTTTTTTAAATGACAGTAAAAATGGAATTATTAATTTTCCTGCATTTTTAAATTCCAAACACTTCAAAACCTTTTTTCATACAGAAAAGAAAGTTATTCTGAGTAAATATGCATAGTTTCATGACTTTACAACACTGTATGGATAACATAAAATTAAAAAACTGTCAGACATCTCATCTCACTCTGTCCATCTGTTTGAGTGTGTGTGCTTAGACTTCCATTGTCTGAGAGAAATAGCGCCCCTACAGGTGCATATCCTGAACTAAAAAAGGGAGGAGACTCTCTTTTGGTTTCACTTTTAAATCGGTTAAAATACAAAATAATACTTGGATTTAGTTCACACTGACAAGCTAAACCAACATATATGATTATTACCAGGTCAGGGCTCATTAATAATGGATGTGTGGTCAGTGATACGTGAGAAACACGAGAAATGAATCACCGCTCTGAGCAAGAGCGTGTGGAATGATGAGCTCAGAAAAAACAAGTTTATTCTTGTTTTATAGCTATTAAAAATAAAGTATTGCAGCGATATCACACAATTCACCAATTAGAACACACCAATAGCTAAATTAAGATGTTTTTGAACTGTTTGTGTGAAAATGAAATATTTGCGGCTGCCTATCTGAAATCACTGCCTCCGATCAGCGCGTACAGTGTCACAAGTTCAAAACAAACGAATTTATTCTTGTTTAAGAGTGACCCGTTTATGTGTGCAAGACTATTTGAAAGCGCGACTGGCAGAATAACATTTCTCTCGAGCTGCAGGATTCTGCCTTTTGTCGTAAGAACGAACACATCACGGACAAGATTATTTCAAAATACATAATAGCTTGGCTAATATAAACGAAAACAGCCACGTGAACATAAACTGTTGAGAAATAAATCTGAAGTGGATCTACTGGATTTTAATATTAAGTGACCGCATGTACCAGCTGCTTCCGTCTTCAATTTTAATCTATATAAAAAATTAAACTCATTAATCTTGGCTGCTTTTTTAATGTGTGTAGGTATTTATTTATTATTTTGCTCTAACAAGACTTAATCTATATTTAATTAAATCAATTACATTTTATTTTACATTTGATTTGTCCATTTCTGCATCTAAACGCCTAAAAACCTAAAACATGCTCTATTATATTATTGTTAGCAATTTCTTTATCGTCCAATTTATCTGGTGTACACACTTTTATTTTCATAATAAACTTGTTTGTTAGATTATACACAGTTACAGTGGTCTATAATAAATATTAACAGGTTTTATTCAAGCTGTTTAGAATGATTGCCATAGGCTAATTTTTTAAATGTAAATCCATACAGCTATAAATAGCTTGTTCTTGGTTTATAAGCACATTTATTAAAAAGGAGAGTAAAGGGTCAGTTATCTTCCTATGAAAAATAAAAAAATAAAAATAAACAAACAACAACACAGATTGATACAGAACTCAGAAATGTTATTGTGGATTTATGATAAACTCAGCCTGTAAATGAATTCATTCTCCTCCAAGAAGACACAAGTAGTTCACACCTGTTTTACTGTTTTAACATGAAGCCATACACTGAAGATGTTCAATTTCGAATGGGTTTAGGATACCTTAAATGGTGTGGCCATAGCGATTTATTAAAGTAACATAAACAAAATACAATAGTTATTTTACTATATCTTTAAAATTTTTAATTCCAACTCTTCATAATTTTTTATATACGTAGAAGTCATCATTTGAAGGAAGCACAGTAAGTTTCATAGCTTTATCATTTTCAAGAGCCAGCATAAAATTAAAACTATCATAACATATAAATCAAGCTTGCAATTCTTAGTACCAATAATGGCCACCAGATGGAGCTATAGGATTACTTTTAAATAATTATTGTAGAAACAAGTATGATTTAAATCATTTATAGAAGTCTTTCAAAGAAAAATAATATGTATTTTATGTATTTTACTGATAAAATGACCCTCACTTAATTAGAATAACAAGCTGAAGTATTGTGAACTGTATATTAAGAATAATTCTTTATAGGCTTTATGGACAGATACGTTTTGAGTGACTCTTGAAGGATCAGCACCACATCCTCTTTTACCACTGTATAAAGAATTTATCTTACAGAACAGGTGCAAATGAATTTTGAATAGCTTGAATGGTTTTGTCGTGGTGATTTTTTTAAATAACAGTAAAAAAGTAACCAGTAAATGTCTTTTATTTTATTTTTTTTAAGTGCAGCTTCTAAACACTTCAAAAAAATGTACACATAGGAAATATGTGAAATATGCATAGTTTCATGACTATACAACACTATATGGATGATAGAAAATTAAAAAAACTATCATACATCTGATATCACTCTGTCCCTCTGTCACTGTGGGTAATGTGTGTCTGTGTGTGTGAGTGTGTGTGTGTGTGTGTGTTTGTGTGTGTGTTAAGTGAATTAGGTGTGAAACTATCAGGGAGCATTTAGTCTCCATCGCCAACATTTTACAGAACTGCCACTTTCCTGGAGTCTCAGAATTACAATGTGTCAGGTTCTGGGAGATCTAAGATTCCAAAAAATGATTTGATTAGAATACCATGAAGTATTGTGAAATACTATATATTAAGACTTTATATATATGCTTTATGAACAGATTATAGTGACTCGTGATGGACCAGCACCACCTCCTCTTGTCCGATGGTTTGAGGAATATATTTTCCTGAATCCGGGATTAAGATTTAGGAGCTCATTTTTATTCCACCTCCTTTCCTGAAAGTCTGTCTTGCAGAATTGACTAAAAATTAATCTTCACATTAATTCCTAATTATTTTGCAATTATTTTTGTCAGTTCTTCTTGACCTGTTTTTTTCTTCTTCTTCTTTTCTGACCTCATGACCCAGTCAGCATTTTTGTACAATGGTCAAGTCTTAACTTATCCATTTCTGTATTGCATTTGTGTTTGATATTTCTCATGGGTATTTCATAATTTTCGACTTTGAGTTAAAACAGTTTGAGTTAAAACTCTTTTTTAGCGCATTTCATCTGTAAAAGAAAACATGCCTAATAATTCTGCACACATGAATATAAGGAGTTTTTCTCTTCCAGCTTTCCTGGACTATTGTATAGCACTC
Source organism: Carassius gibelio (assembly GCF_023724105.1). Classification (NCBI taxonomy): domain Eukaryota; kingdom Metazoa; phylum Chordata; class Actinopteri; order Cypriniformes; family Cyprinidae; genus Carassius; species Carassius gibelio. Next base: position 32,673,446 of record NC_068414.1, read on the forward strand.
ATAAATTATTAAATAAAAAATAATGGTAGTTATTAAAGGTGCTGTAGGGAACTTTTGTAAAAAAATATTTTTTACATATTTATTAAACCTGTCATTATGTCCCGACAGTAGAATATGAGACATATAATCTGTGAAAAAAAATCAAGCTCCTCTGGCTCCTCCCAGTGGTCCTATTGCCATTTGCAGAAAGTCATGCGCTCCCGGTAAAAAACAACCAATCAGAGCTGCGGTCCGTAACTTTGTTTGTGTTCAAAATGTAGAAAAATGAACATAATAAGCGAGTACACCATAAATCCATTTTCCAAACCGTGTTTTTAGCTTGTCCTGAATCACTAGGGTACACCTATAATAAGTGTTTATATTCGGACTATTTTAGATTGCTTCGGGGGTACCGCGGCGGAGTAACCCAGTACCTTTGTGATTCTTCATAGACATAAACAGAGAGAAGTAGCTCCAGCTACAATGTTCTTCCGCAAGACGCGAGCAGTTCTGTTTATTAACCGCTAGAGCGTCAAAAGTTCCCTACTGCAGCTTTAAGATTGATATGGTTTGGAATTGGTACAATGTGCTTGGAAACAAATCACAATAAAACAATGTTTTAATGTTTAAGTTTGGAATATTAACTGACATGAATGAATGCTATATAAATATTGTTCATGTTAACATAATGTTTATAAATGAAATCTTATTGTAAAGTGTTACTAAATATATATATATATATTGTTCTGTGAATGTGATTTTAAAGTCTAGATGATTCGGATTAACCCTTTAACTGCCATATCCTTTAAAACCTCACTGCCAGTTTACCTGATGCCACCGGGGTGGCGATGGCATTGGTGGCTTGAGCCCGCCATCGCTGCTTGCAGCTATATTTATTATTATTATTATTATTTTTTTCTAACGTTACGGGGGCTTTTGGGGTCCTTAACATGCTCGAAAACTCTTGAAAATTGGCACACAGATTGGAACCTGCGGCCATTAGGGTCGGGCAGAGACTGATACACGGGCGTGGCACAGGGGCTCTACAGCGCCCCCTGGAATACTGAGGGCCATATATCTTACATACTTGCACGTAGACACATGAAACTCGGTACACATGTAGATCTCATTAAACCAAACAACTTTCGTACTGCATGTCATAGGCTCCGCCCAACAGGAAGTTGGCTATTTAGGGTTTATTATTCATATTTTTGGTCAAAGTTGTGGGGGCTTTTGGGGTCCCTAACATACTCAAAAACTCTTGAAAATTTGCACACATTTTGGAATCTGTGCCCTTTAGGAGCCTGCAGAGGCTGGGACCCGGGCGTTGCACAGGGGCTCTACGGCGCCCCCTGGAACACAGTCATAAATGTTGATGTATAGCTCACACATACTTGCACATATTCATATGAAACTCAGTACACATATAGATCTCATTGTGCCGAACAATTTTCGTATGCATGTCATTGGGCTCCGCCCAACAGGAAGTCAGCTATTTAGAGTTATGTAAAAAGCGCATGCTCTGGAATTTGATATACTTGTCATAGGTTTTTTACTCGTTTACCACCAAACTCGGTCAACATGATCTCAAGACATTGGGGATGAAAAATTGCCAGGGGATTTTTGATATCACGAACGGTTTGCTCGTGGCGAGGCGTTGAAATTATGGCGAGAATTGAGAAACAGGAAGTGTCTAATACCATCCACATACATTTCCTGATTTCAATCAAACTTCATCAGATTATTCATTGTATGATGTCGATCACATATATGTGACTATTAGGAGTCAAAGTTATAGCGCCACCAACTGGCAGCAGGAAGTGTGTCATTTTCAAAATGCTTTGAATTCAGCATCTTATTTTTACTCGATTTGCTTCAAACTTCATCAGAATAATGTTAAAACACAGCCGATATGAATCTGCTGGGGGAAATTGGATATCTAAAAATATTGTTGCCGTGGCAACATGTCAAACTGGAATATTTCTCAGGTGATTTTGAGGCAAATAACATGCTTAGAATTTCATCAAACTCAGAACACATATCAGTATTAGTGACAGCAAGACACTGGCAAAAGTTCATAAGAGGGCGTGGAAGAGGCACTCTATAGCGCCACCTTTTGTCAAAAGTGGGGGGGTTAGTTTTGGCTACAGACACCAAACTCAGTACAAAAATTGTTCTTATCAAGACGGACAACTTTCTAATTCACAGTCATCAGCTACGACCAACAGGAAGTCGGCTATTTTGATTTGAATGTGGATTGTTTTTTACATTTAGCTGTGAATTAATGCATACTGCTCAGAGGAGAGTAACACTATACACACCAAACTTTGTCTACATGTTGAAAAAACATTGAGGAACTTAAATTGTGAATGGGTTTTGGATAGCTTGGATGGTTTTGTCGTGGTGATTTTTTTAAATGACAGTAAAGATGGAATTATTAATTTCCCTGCATTTTTAAATTCCAAACATTTCAAAACCTTTTTTCATACAGAAAAAAAAGTTATTCTGAGTAAATATGCATAGTTTCATGACTTTACAACACTGTATGGATAACAGAAAATTAAAAAACTGTCAGACATCTCATATCACTCTGTCCCTCTGTTTGAGTGTGTGTGCTTAGACTTCCATTGTCTCAGAGAAATAGCGCCCCTACAGGTTCAGTTACCGGACTAAAAAAGGGAGGAGACTGTCTTTTGGTTTCACTTTTAAATCGGTTAAAATACAAATAAATACTTGGATTTAATTCACACTGACAAGCTAAACCAACATATATGATTATTATCAGGTCAGGGCTCATTAATAATTGATGTGTGGTCAGTGATACGTGAGAAACACGAGAGATGAATCACCGCTCTGAGCAGGAGCGTGTGGAATGATGAGCTCAGAAAAAACGAGTTTATTCTTGTTTTATAGCTATTAAAAATAAAGTATTGCAGCGATATCACACAATTCACCAATTAGAGCACACCAAGAGCTAAATTCAGATGTTTTTGAACTGTTTGTGTGAAAATGAAATATTTGCAGCTGCCTATCTGAAATCACTGCCTCCGATCAGCGCGCACAGTGTCACAAGTTCAAAACTAACGAATTTATTCTTGTTTAAGAGCTTTTTAAAATAAGTTATTGCCTTAAATGCACACAATACATCCATTATAACACAACACGAGCTAAATGCAGGTGTTTGTGACCCGTTTAAGTGTGCAAGACTATTTGAAAGTGCGACTGGCAGAATAACATATATCTCTCTCGAGCTGCAGGATTCTGCCTTTCGTCGTAAGAACGAACACATCACGGACAAGATTATTTCAAAATACATAATAGCTTGGCTAATATATACGAAAACAGACACGTGAACATAAACTGTTGAGAAATAAATCTGAAGTGGATCTACTGGATTTTAATATTAAGTGACCGCATATACCAGCTGCTTCTGTCTTCAATTTTAATCTATATAAAAAATTAAACTCATTCATCTTGGCTGCTTTTTTAATGTGTGTACGTATTTATTTATTATTTTGCTCTAACAAGACTTAATCTATATTTAATTAAATCAATTACATTTTATTTTACATTTGATTTGTCCATTTCTGCATCTAAACGCCTAAAAACCTAAAACATGCTCTATTATACTATTGTTAGCAATTTCTTTATCGTCCAATTTATCTGGTGTACACACTTTTATTTTCATAATAAACTTGTTTGTTAGATTATACACAGTTACAGTGGTCTATAATAAATATTGACAGGTTTTATTCAAGCTGTTTAGAATGATTGCCAGTAGGCTAATTTTTTTAAATGTAAAAAAAAAATAAAAATAAAAAAAAATAAATAAAATAAAATAAAAAACATTGGAAAAGAATAACTGTTGTACTTTTTTATACATTTTGTATAATTTCATAGTTTATGCATTATAGTTATAAAAACAAATAAATTTAGAAATCTTAGGCCTTATCCTTTTCTGACAGTTTTAGGGATTTTTAAAAATCCTAAAAAACCTTATTTGTGCTGCAAATAATAATTTCAAATTAATTTGATACTGACCTCTGACATCCTGTGACATGATATTTATTTGAATTTACATAATCACATGGATGTAACAGTAAATCAGTTCAGCTCACAGATGAAGACTAAGCTCTAATGCAAGCAGAACTTTCACAAATGCTTGTAGGACAATAAAATCATTACAAAACACTTACAAATCATTTAAGGGATATGATAACACTGTAAAATAATATCTAATTTGTTAACATTAGCAAATGCATTGATAACACTTTATAATAACTGCACTCATTAGTAAATAGTCAGTTCATGCTTCATAAAGCCTTGTCCAAATATTAATAGTCAGTAGTAAGCAGTTTATAAATACAGCTATAAATAGCTTGTTCTTGGTTTATAAGCACATTTATTAAAAAGGAGAGTAAAGGGTCAGTTATCTTCCTATGAAAAATAAAAAAATAAAAACAAACAAACAACAACACAGATTGATACAGAACTCAGAAATTTTATTGTGGATTTATGATAAACTCAGCCTGTAAATGAATTCATTATCCTCCAAGAAAACACAAGTAGTTCACACTAAACTTTTTTAACATGAAGCCAATATACTGAAGATGTTAAATTTCGAATGGGTTTAGGATACCTTAAATGGTGTGGCCATAGCAATTTATTAAAGTAACATAAAAAATACAATAGTTATTTTACTATATCTTTAAAATTTTTAATTCCAACTCTTCATAATTTTTTATATACGTAGAAGTCATCATTTGAAGGAAGTACAGTAAGTTTCATAGCTTTATCATTTTCAAGAGCCAGCATAAAATTAAAACTATCATAACATATAAATCAAGCTTGCAATTCTTAGTACCAATAATGGCCACCAGATGGAGCTATAGGATTACTTTTAAATAATGATCGTAGAAACAAGTATGATTTAAATCATTTATAGAAATCTTTCAAAGAAAAATAATATGAATTTTATGTATTTTACTGATAAAATGACCCTCACTTAATTAGAATAACAAGCTGAAGTATTGTGAACCGTATATTAAGAATAATTCTTTATAGGCTTTATGGACAGATAAGTTTTGAGTGACTCTTGAAGGTTCAGCACCACATCCTCTTTTACCACTGTTTAAAGAATGTATCTTACAGTACAGGTACGGATGAATTTTGAATAGCTTGAATGGTTTTGTCGTGGTGATTTTTTGAAATAACAGTAAAAAAGTAACAAGTAAATGTCTTTTATTTTTTTAAGTGCAGCTTCTAAACACTTCAAAAAAATGTACACATAGAGGACAAGTCATTCTGAGGAAATATGCATAGTTTCATGACTATACAACACTATATGGATGATAGAAAATTAAAAAACTATCATACATCTGATGTCACTCCCTCCCTCTGTCACTGTGGGTAATGTGTGTGTGTGTGTTTGTGTGTGTGTTAAGTGAATTAGGTGTGAAACTATCAGGGAGCATTTAGTCTCCAGTGCCAACATTTTACAGAACTGCCACTTTCCTGGAGTCTCAGAATTACAATGTATCAGGTTCTGAGAGATCTAAGATTCCAAAAAATGATTTAATTAGAATACCATGAAGTATTGTGAAATACTATATATTAAGACTTTATATATAGGCTTTATGAACAGATTAGAGTGACTCGTGAAGGACCAGCACCACCTCCTCTTGTCCGATGGTTTGAGGAATATATCTTCCAGAATCCGGGATTAAGATTTAGGAGCTCATTTTTATTCCACCTCCTTTCCTGAAAGTCTGTCTTGCAGAATTGACTAAAAATTAATCTTCACATTAATTCCTAATTATTTTGCAATTATTTTTGTCAGTTCTTCTTGACCTGTTTTTTTTTTTCTTCTTCTTTTCGGACCTCATGACCCAGTCAGCATTTTTGTACAATGGTCAAGTCTTAACTTATCCATTTCTGTATTGCATTTGTGTTTGATATTTCTCATGGGTATTTCATAATTTTCGACTTTGAGTTAAAACAGTTTGAGTTAAAACTCTTTTTTAGCGCATTTCATCTGTAAAAGAAAACATGCCTAATAATTCTGCACATGAATATAAGGAGTTTTTCTCTTCCAGCTTTCCTGGACTATTGTATAGCACTCATAAATGATTAAATAAAAAATAATGGTAGTTATTAAGATTGATATGGTTTGGAATTGGTAAAATGTGCTTGGAAAAAAATCACAATAAAACAATGTTTTAATGTTTAAGTTTGGAATATTAACTGACATGAATGAATGCTATATAAATATTGTTCATGTTAACATAATGTTTATAAATGAAATCTTATTGTAAAGTGTTACTAAATATATATATATGTATATAAATATATATATATATATATATATATATATATATATATATATATATATATATATATATATATATACATTGTTCTGTGAATGTGATTTTAAAGTCTAGATGATTCGGATTAACCCTTTAACCGCCATATCCTTTAAAACCTCACTGCCAGAGGGATATTGTGAATGAATGTGCCCGCTGGGCACAGTTTACCTGATGCCACCGGGGGTGGCGATGGCATTGGTGGCTTGAGCCCGCCATCGCTGCTTGCAGCTATATTTATTATTATTATTTTTTTTTTTTTCCAACGTCTCGGGGGCTTTTGGGGCCCTTAACGTGCTTAAAAAGTCTTGAAAATTGGCACACAGATTGGAACCTGCGGCCATTAGGGCCGGGCAGAGACTGATACACGGGCGTGGCACAGGGGCTCTACAGCGCCCCCTGGAATATGGAGGGCCATATATCATACATTCTTGCTCGTAGACGTATGAAACTCGGTACACATATAAATCTCATCAATCCAAACAACTTTTGTATTGCATATCATAGGCTCCGCCCAACAGGAAGTTGGCTATTTAGGGTTTAGTATTCAAATTTTTCGTCAAAGTTGTGGGGGCTTTTAGGGTCCTTAACATACTCAAAAACTCTTGAAAATTTGCGCACACTTTGGAATTGGTGGCCTTTAGGAGCCTGCAGAGGCTGGGACCCGGGCGTGGCACAGGGGCTCTACGGCGCCCCCTGGAACACAGTCAGAAATGTTGATGTATAGCTCACACATACTTGCACATATTCATATGAAACTCAGTACACATATAGATCTCATCGTGCCGAACAACTTTCGTATTGCATGTCATAGGCTCCACCCAACAGGAAGTCAGCTATTTAGAGTTATGTAAAAAGCGCATGCTCTGGAATTTGAAATACTTGTCATAGGTTTTTTTCTCGATTGCCGCCAAACTCGGTCAACATGATCTCAAGACACTGGGGATGAAAAATTGCCAGGGGATTTTTGATATCTCAAACGGTTTGCTCGTGGCGAGGCGTTGAAATTATGGCGAGAATTGAGAAACAGGAAGTGTCTAATACCATCCACATACATTTCCTGATTTTAATCAAACTTCATCAGATTATTCGTTGTATGATGTCGATCGCATATATGTGACTATTAGGAGTCAAAGTTATAGCGCCACCAACTGGCAGAAGGAAGTGTGTCATTTTCAAAATGATTTGAATTCAGCATCTTATTATTACTCGATTTGCTTCAAACTTCATCAGAATAATGTTAAAACACAGCCGATATAAATCTGCAAGGGGGATATTGATATCTAAAAAATTGTTGGCGTGGCAACATGTCAAACTGGAATACTTCTCAGGTGATTTTGAGGCAAATAACATGCTTAGAATTTCACAAAACTCTGAACACACATCAGTATTTCTGATAGGAACTTAAATTGTGAATGGATTTTGGATAGCTTGAATGATTTTGCCGTGGTGATTTTTTTAAATGACCTTACAAAGGGAATCATTATTGTATTTTTAAATTGCAGCTTCCAAACACGTCAAAGAATTTTTTCATACAAATGAAAAAGTCATTCTGAGGAAATATGCATAGTTTCACGACTTTACAACACTGTATGGATAACAGAAAATTAAAAAACTGTCAGACATCTCATCTCACTCTGTCCCTCTGTTTGAGTATATGTGCTTCAGACTTCCATTGTCTGAGAGAAATTGCGCCCCTACAGGTGCAATTACCGGACTTTTACTTTCACTTTTAAATCGGTTAAAAATACAAATAAATACTTAGATTTAATTCACACTGACAAGCTAAACCAACATATCTGATTATTACCGGTTCAGGGCTCATGGATAAATTATTTCTGGCCAGAGATACGTGAGAAATAGGAGAGATGAATCACCGCTGTGACCACGAGCGTCTGGAGTAAAGAGCTCAGAAAAAAACGAATTTATTCCTGTTTTAAAGCTTTTAAAAATAAATTATTACAGCGATATCACACAATCAACCAATAAGAACACACCAAGAGCTAAATTAAGATGTTTTTGAACTGTTTGTGTGAAAATGAAATATTTGTGGCTGCCTATCTGAAATCACCGCCTCCGATCAGCGCGTACAGTGTCGAGCTCAAAACAAACGAATTTATTCTTGTTTAAGAGCTTTTTTAAATAAAATATTACCACAAATGCACACAATAGACCCATTGTAACACTACAAGAGGTAAATGCAGGTGTTTGTGACCTGTTTAAGTGTGCAAGACTATTTGAAAGCGACTGGCAGAATAACATATATCTCTCGAGCTGCAGGATTCTGCCGTTCGTCGTACGAACGAACACATAACGGACAAGATTATTTCAAAATACATAATAGCTTGGCGAATATAAACGAAAACAGCCACGTGAACATAAACTGTTGAGAAATAAATCTGAAGTGGATCTACTGGATTTGAATATTAAAGTGACCACATTTACCACTTGCTTCTGTCTTCAATTGTAATCTATATAAAAAAGGAAACTCATTCTTGGCTGCTTTTTTAATGTGTGCGTATTTATTTATTTACCTTTTTATACATTTTGTATAATTTCATAGTTTGTGTATTACAATAAAAACAAAATCTCATGGATGTAACAGTAAATCTGTTCAGCTCACAGATCAATACTAAGCTGTAATGCAAGCAGAACTTTCACAAATGCTTATGAGTCATTTAAGGATTTGATAACACTGTAAAATAATGTCTAATTTGTTAACATTAGCAAATGCATTGATAACACTTTATAATAACTGCACTCATTAGTAAATAGTCAGTTCATGCTTTATAAAGCCTTGTCCCAATATTAATAGTCAGTAGTAAGCAGTTTATAAATACAGCTATAAATAGCTTGTCATTGGTTTATAAGCACATTTATTAAAAAGGAGAGTAAGTTATCTTCCTATGAAAAATAAAAGATAAAAATAAACAAACAACAACACAGATTGATACAGAACTCAGAAATTTTATTGTGGATTTATGATAAAATCAGCCTGTAAATTAATTCATACTCCTCCTCATACTACTCCATACTCCTTTTTCAACATGATGCCAATATACTGAGATGTTAAATTGTGAATGGGTTTAGGATAGCTTAAATGGTGTTGCCATAGAGATTTATTAAAGTAACATAAAAAAATACAATAGTTATTTTACTATATCTTTACAAATTTTCATTCTAACTCTTCATAATTTTTTTAGAAGTCCTCATTTGAAGGAAGCACAGTAATTTCATAGCTTTATTTTTTTCAAGAGCCAGCATAAAATTAAAACTATCATAACTTATAAATCAAGCTTGCAATTCTTAGTACCTATAATGGCCACCAGAGGGAGCTATAGGATTACTTTTAAATAATTATTGTAGAAACTAGTATGATTTAAATCATTTATAGAAATCTTTCAAATAAAATAATATGTATTTTAGGAATTTTACTGATAAAATGACCCTCACTTAATTAGAATAACAAGCTGAAGTATTGTGAACTGTATATTAAGAATAATTCTTTATAGGCTTTATGGACAGATACGTTTTGAGTGACTCTTGAAGGTTCAGCACCACATCCTCTTTTACCACTGTTTAAAGAATTAATCTTACAGAACAGGTGTGAATGAATTTTGGATAGCTTGAATGGTTTTGTCGTGGTGATTTTTTGAAATAATAGTAAAAAAGGAACCAGTAAATGTCTTTTTATTTTTTTAAAGTGCAGCTTCTAAACACTTCAAAAAAAAAAAAAATGTACACATAGAAGACAATTCATTCTGAGGCATATTTCCTCAGAATGACTGGTCTCATGACAATAGTTTCATGACTATACAACACTATATGGATGATAGAAAATTAAAAAACTATCATACATCTGATGTCACTCAGTCCCACTGTCACTGTGGGTAATGTGTGTGTGTGTGTGTGTGTGTTAAGTGAATTAGGTGTGAAACTATCAGAGAGCATTTAGTCTCCAGCGCCAACATTTTACAGAACTGCCACTTTCCTGGAGTCTCCAGATTTACTCGGTGTCAGGCTCTGAGAGACTTAAGATTCCAAAAAATGATTTAATTAGAATACCATGAAGTATTGTGAAATACTATATATTAAGGCTTTATATATAGGCTTTATGAACAGATTAGAGTGACTCGTGAAGGACCAGCACCACCTCCTCTTGTTCGATGGTTTGAGGAGTATATCTTCCAGAATCTGGGATTAAGATTTAGGAGCTCAGTTTTATTCCACCTCCTTTCCTGAAAGTCTGTCTTGCAGAATTGACTAAAAATTAATCTTCACATTATTTCCTAATTATTTTGCAATTCTTTTTGTCAGTTCTTCTTGACCTGTTTTTCTCTTCCAGCTTTCCTGGACTATTGTATGGCACTCATAAATGATTAAATAAAAAATAATGGTAGTTATTAAGATTGATATGGTTTGGAATTGGTAAAATGTGCTCGGAAAAAAATCACAATAAAACAATGTTTTAATGTTTAAGTTTGGAATATTAACTGACATGAATGAATGCTATATAAATATTGTTCATGTTAACATAATGTTTATGAATGGAATCTTATTGTAAAGTGTTACTAAAGTTATATATATATATATATATATTGTTCTGTGAATGTGATTTTAAAGTCTAGATGATTCGGATTAACCCTTTAACTGCCATATCCTTTAAAACCTCACTGCCAGAGGGATATTGTGAATGCATGTGCCCGCTGGGCACAGTTTACCTGATGCCACCGGGGTGGCGATGGCACTGGTGGCTTGAGCCCGCCATCGCTGCTTGCAGCTATATTTATTATTATTATTATTATTATTATTATTAGGGCTCAAGCCCAAAGGGCGAGAGGCCTATTGTTTTCCTTAGGATTATTAGGGCTCAAGCCTGGAGGGCGAGAGCCCTATTGTTTTCCTTAGGATTATTTGTTATTAGGGCTCAAGCCTGGAGGGCGAGAGCCCTATTGTTTTCCTTAGGATTATTTGTTATTATTATTATTTTTCTTCAAGGTTTCGGGGGCTTTTGGGGCCCTTAACATGCTTAAAAAGTCTTGAAAATTGGCACACACATTGGAACCTGCGGCCATTAGGGCCGGGCAGAGACTGATACACGGGCGTGGCACAGGGGCTCTACAGCGCCCCCTGGAATACTGAGGGCCATATATCATACATACTTGCACGTAGACACACGAAACTCTGTACACATGTAGATCTCATCAAACCAAACAACTTTTGTACTGCATGTCATAGGCTCCGCCCAACAGGAAGTTGGATATTTAGGGTTTAGTATTCATATTTTTCGTCAAAGTTGTGGGGGCTTTTGGGGTCCTTAACATACTTAAAAACTCTTGAAAATTTGCGCACACTTTGGAATCTGTGGCCTTTAGGAGCCTGCAGAGGCTGGGACCCGGGCGTGGCACAGGGGCTCTATGGCGCCCCCTGGAACACAGTCATAAATGTTGATGTATAGCTCACACATACTTGCTCGTATTAATATGAAACTCAGTACACATATAGATCTCATCGTGCTGAACAACTTTCGTACTGCATGTCATTCGGCTCCGCCCAACAGGAAGTCAGCTATTTAGAGTTATGTAAAAAGCGCATGCTCTGGAATTTGAAATACTTGTCATAGGTTTTTTTGCCGATTGCCACCAAATTCGGTCAACATGATCTCAAGACATTGGGGATGAAAAATTGCCAGGGGATTTTTGATATCTCGAACGGTTTGCTCGTGGCGAGGTGTTGAAATTATGGCGAGAAATGAGAAACAGGAAGTGTCTAATACCATCCACATACATTTCCTGATTTTAATCAAACTGCATCAGATTATTCGTTGTATGATGTCGATCGCATATATGTGACTATTAGGAGTCAAAGTTATAGCGCCACCAACTGGCAGCAGGAAGTGTGTCATTTTCAAAATGATTTGAATTCAGCATCTTATTTTTACTCGATTTGCTTCAAACTTCATCAGAATAATGTTAAAACACAGCCGATATAAATCTGCTGGGGGGATATTGATATCTAAAAATATTGTTGCCGTGGCAACATGTTAAACTGGAATACTTCTCAGGTGATTTTGAGGCATATAACATGCTTAGAATTTCATCAAACTCAGAACACATATCAGTATTTATGATAACTAGACACTGGCAAAAGTTCATAAGAGGGCGTGGAAGAGGCACTCTATAGCGCCACCTTTTGTCAAAAGTGGCGGGGTTAGTTTTAGCTACAGACACCAAACTCGGTACAAAAATTTTTCTTATCAAGACGGACAACTTTCTAATTCACAGTCATCAGCTACGATCAACAGGAAGTCAGCTATTTTGATTTGAATGTGGATTTTTTTTTACATTTAGCTGTGAATTAATGCATACTGCTCAGAGGAGAGTAACACTATACACACCAAACTTTGTCTACATGATGCCAAAACATTTTAAACAACTTAAATTGCCAATGGATTTTGGATAGCTTAAACGGTTTTGTCGTGGTGATTTTTTTAAATGACAGTAAAAATGGAATTATTAATTTTCCTGCATTTTTAAATTCCAAACACTTCAAAACCTTTTTTCGTACAGAAAAAAAGTCATTCTGAGTAAATATGGATAGTTTCACGACTTTACAACACTGTATGGATAACAGAAAATTAAAAAACTGTCAGACATCTCATCTCACTCTGTCCCTCTGTTTGAGTATATGTGCTTCAGACTTCCATTGTCTGAGAGAAATAGCGCCCCTACAGGTTCAATTCCCGGACTTTTACTTTCACTTTTAAATCGGTTAAAAATACAAATAAATACTTAGATTTAATTCACACTGACAAGCTAAACCAACATATCTGATTATTACCGGTTCAGGGCTCATGGATAAATTATTTCTGGCCAGAGATACGTGAGAAATAGGAGAGATGAATCACCGCTGTGATCATGAGCGTCTGGAGTAAAGAGCTCAGAAAAAACGAATTTATTCCTGTTTTAAAGCTTTTAAAAATAAATTATTACAGCGATATCACACAATCAACCAATTAGAACACACCAAGAGCTAAATTCAGATGTTTTTGAACTGTTTGTGTGAAAATGAATTATTTGCGGCTGCCTATCTGAAACCACCGCCTCCGATCAGCGCGTACAGTGTCGAGCTCAAAACAAACGAATTTATTCTTGTTTAAGAGCTTTTTTAAATAAAATATTACCACAAATGCACACAATAAACCCATTGTAACACTACAAGAGCTAAATGCAGGTGTTTGTGACCCGTTTAAAGTGTGCAAGACTATTTGAAAGCGCGACTGGCAGAATAACATATATCTCTGGAGCTGCAGGTTTCTGTCTTTCGTCGTACGAACGAACACATCACGGACAAGATTATTTCAAAATACATAATAGCTTGGCGACTATAAACGAAAACAGCCACGTGAACATAAACTGTTGAGAAATAAATCTGAAATGGATCTACTGGATTTTAATATTAAGTGACCGCATATACCAGCTGCTTCTGTCTTCAATTTTGATCCATATAAAAAATGAAACTCATTCATCTTGGCTGCTTTTTTTAATGTGTGTACGTATTTATTTATTTATTTATTTATTTATTTATTATTTTGCTCTAACAAGAATTAATCTATATTTAATTAAATCAATTACATTTTATTTTACATTTGATTTGTCCATTTCTGCATCTAAACGCCTAAAAACCTAAAACATGCTCTATTATACTATTGTTAGCAATTTCTTTATCGTCCAATTTATCTGGTGTACACTTTTATTTTCATAATAAACTTGTTTGTTAGATTATACACAGTTACAGTGGTCTATAATAAATATTAACAGGTTTTATTCAAGCTGTTTAGAATGATTGCAGTAGGCAAATGTTTTGAAATGTAAATAAAATTAAAAAAAATTAAATAAATAAATAAATAAAAAACATTGGAAAAGAATAACTGTTGTACATTTTTATACATTTTGTATAATTTCATAGTTTATGCATTATAGTTATAAAAACAAATAAATTTAGCCACTCACATAAAATCTTATAGGCCTTATCCTTTTCTGACAGTTTTAGGGATTTTTAAAAATCCTAAAAAACCTTATTTGTGCTGCAAATAATAATTTCAAACTCAAACAGTAAATATTCAGTTCATGCTTTATAAAGCCTTGTCCCAATATTAATAGTCAGTAGTAAGCAGTTTATAAATACAGCTATAAAAAGCTTGTTCTTGGGTTATAAGCACATTTATTAAAAAGGAGAGTAAAGGGTCAGTTATCTTCCTATGAAAAATAAAAAAATAAAAAAAAACAAACAACAACACAGATTGATACAGAACTCAGAAATTTTATTGTGGATTTATGATAAAATCAGCCTGTAAATGAATTCATACTCCTCCAAGAAGACACAAGTTCACAGCAAACTTTTTTAACATGAAGCTAATATACTGAAGATGTTAAATTGCGAATGGGTTTAGGATAGCTTAAATGGTGTGGCCATAGCGATTTATTAAAGTAACATAAAAAAATACAATCGTTATTTTACTATATCTTTAAAATTTTTCATTCCAACTCTTCATAATTTTTTATATACGTAGAAGTCATCATTTGAAGGAAGCACAGTAAGTTTCATAGCTTTATCATTTTCAAGAGCCAGCATAAAATTAAAACTATCATAACTTATAAATCAAGCTTGCAATTCTTAGTTCCAATAATGACCACCAGATGGAGCTATAGGATTACTTTTAAATAATTATTGTAAAACAAGTATGATTTAAATCATTTATAGAAATCTTTCAAAGAAAAATAATATGTATTTTATGTATTTTACTGATAAAATGACCCTCACTTAATTAGAATAACAAGCTGAAGTATTGTGAACTGTATATTAAGAATAATTCTTTATAAGCTTTATGGACAGATACGTTTTGAGTGACTCTTGAAGGTTCAGCACCACATCCTCTTTTACCACTGTTTAAAGAATTTATCTTACAGAACAGGTGTGAATGAATTTTGGATAGCTTGAATGATTTTGCGTGGTGATTTTTTGAAATAACAGTAAAAAAGTAACCAGTAAATGTCTTTTATTTTTTTAAAGTGCAGCTTCTAAACACTTCAAAAAAATGTACACATAGCAGACAAGTCATTCTGAGGAAATATGCATAGTTCCATGACTATACAACATTATATGGATGATAGAAAATTAAAAAACTATCATACATCTGATGTCACTCTGTCCCTCTGTCACTGTGGTTAATGTGTGTGTGTGTGTGTGTGTTTGTGTGTGTGTTAAGTGAATTAGGTGTGAAACTATCAGGGAGCATTTAGTCTCCAGCGCCAACATTTTACAGAACTGCCACTTTCCTGGAGTCTCAGAATTACAATGTGCCAGGTTCTGAGAGATCTAAGATTCCAAAAAATTATTTAATTAGAATACTATGAAGTATTGTGAAATACTATATATTAAGACTTTATATATAGGCTTAATTAACAGATTAGAGTGACTCGTGAAGGACCAGCACCACCTCCTCTTGTCCGATGGTTTGAGGAATATATCTTCCAGAATCCGGGATTAAGATTTAGGAGCTCATTTTTATTCCACCTCCTTTCCTGAAAGTCTGTCTTGCAGAATTGACTAAAAATTAATCTTCACATTAATTCCTAATTATTTTGCAATTCTTTTTGTCAGTTCTTCTTGACCTGTTTTTCTCTTCCAGCTTTCCTGGACTATTGTATAGCACTCATAAATGATTAAATAAAAAATAATGGTAGTTATTAAGATTGATATGGTTTGGAATTGGTAAAATGTGCTTGGAAAAAAATCACAATAAAACAATGTTTTAATGTTTAATTTGGAATATTAACTGACATGAATGAATGCTATATAAATATTGTTCATGTTAACATAATGTTTATAAATGAAATCTTATTGTAAAGTGTTACTAAAGTTATATATATATATATATATTGTTCTGTGAATGTGATTTTAAAGTCTAGATGATTCGGATTAACCCTTTAACTGCCATATCATTTAAAACCTCACTGCCAGAGGGATATTGTGAATGCATGTGCCCGCTGGGCACAGTTTACCTGATGCCACCGGGGTGGCGATGGCATTGGTGGCTTGAGCCCGCCATCGCTGCTTGCAGCTATATTTATTATTATTATTATTATTATTTATTATTATTATTTTTCTTCAAGGTTTCGGGGGCTTTTGGGGCCCTTAACATGCTTAAAAAGTCTTGAAAATTGGCACACACATTGGAACCTGCGGCCATTAGGGCCGGGCAGAGACTGATACACGGGCGTGGCACAGGGGCTCTACAGCGCCCCCTGGAATATGGAGGGCCATATATCATACATACTTGCACATAGACATACGAAACTCGGTACACATATAGAACTCATCAATACAAACAACTTTCGTATTGCATATCATAGGCTCCGCCCAACAGGAAGTTGGCTATTTGGGGTTTATTATTCATATTTGTCGTCAAAGTTGTGGGGGCTTTTGGGGTCCTTAACATACTCAAAAACTCTTGAAAATTTGCGCACACTTTGGAATCTGTGGCCTGAAGGAGCCTGCAGAGGCTGAGACCTGGGCGTGGCACAGGGGCTCTACGGCGCCCCCTGGATCACAGTTATAAATGTTGATGTATAGCTCACACATACTTGCACGTATTAATATGAAACTCAGTACACATATAGATCTCATCGTGCCGAACAACTTTCGTATTGCATATCATAGGCTCCGCCCAACAGGAAGTCAGCTATTTAGAGTTATGTAAAAAGCGCATGCTCTGGAATTTGAAATACTTGTCATAGGTTTTTTACTCGATTGCTGCCAAACTCGGTCAACATGATCTCAAGACATTGGGGATGAAAAATTGCCAGGGGATTTTTGATATCTCAAACGGTTTGCTCGTGGCGAGGCTTTGAAATTATGGTGAGAATTGAGAAACAGGAAGTGTCTAATACCATCCACATACATTTCCTGATTTTAATCAAACTTCATCAGATTATTCATTGTATGATGTCGATCGCATATATGTGACTATTAGGAGTCAAAGTTATAGCGCCACCAAGTGGCAGCAGGAAGTGTGTCATTTTCAAAATGCTTTGAATTCAGCATCTTATTTTTACTCGATTTGCTTCAAACTTCATCAGAATAATGTTAAAACACAGCCGATATAAATCTGCTGGGGGGATATTGATATCTAAAAATATTGTTGCCGTGGCAACATGTCAAACTGGAATACTTCTCAGGTGATTTTGAGGCATATAACATACTTAGAATTTCATCAAACTCAGAACACATATCAGTATTAGTGACAGCTAGACACTGGCAAAATTTCATAAGAGGGCGTGGAAGAGGCACTCTATAGCGCCACCTTTTGTCAAAAGTGGGGGGGTTAGTTTTAGCTACAGACACCAAACTCAGTACAAAAATTGTTCTTATCAAGACGGACAACTTTCTAATTCACAGTCATCAGCTACGACCAACAGGAAGTCGGCTATTTTGATTTGAATGTGGATTGTTTTTTACATTTAGCTGTGAATTAATGCATACTGCTCAGAGGAGAGTAACACTATACACACCAAACTTGGTGTACATGTTGAAAAAACATTGAGGAACTTAAATTGTGAATGGGTTTTGGATAGCTTGGATGGTTTTGTCGTGGGGATTTTTTAAAATGACAATAAAGATGGAATTATTAATTTTCCTGCATTTTTAAATTCCAAACACTTCAAAACCTTTTTTCATAAAGAAAAAAAGTTATTCTGAGTAAATATGCATAGTTTCATGACTTTACAACACTGTATGGATAACAGAAAATTAAAAAACTGTCAGACATCTCATATCACTCTGTCCCTCTGTTTGAGTGTGTGTGCTTAGACTTCCATTGTCTGAGAGAAAATGCGCCCCTACAGGTGCAGTTACCGGAATAAAAAAGGGAGGAGACTGTCTTTTGGTTTCGATTTTAAATCGGTTAAAATACAAATAAATACTTGGATTTAATTCACACTGACAAGCTAAACCAACATATATGATTATTATAAGGTCAGGGCTCATTAATAATTGATGTGTGGTCAGTGATACGTGAGAAACACGAGAGATGAATCACCGCTCTGAGCAGGAGCGTGTGGAATGATGAGCTCAGAAAAAAACGAGTTTATTCTTGTTTTATAGCTATTAAAAATAAAGTATTGCAGCGATATCACACAATTCACCAATTAGAGCACACCAAGAGCTAAATTAAGATGTTTTTGAACTGTTTGTGTGAAAATGAAATATTCGCGGCTGCCTATCTGAAATTACTGCCTCCGATCAGCGCGCACAGTGTCACAAGTTCAAAACAAACGAATTTATTCTTGTTTAAGAGCTTTTCAAAATAAATTATTGCCATAAATGCACACAATACATCCATTATAACACTACACGAGCTAAATGCAGGTGTTTGTGACCCGTTTAAGTGCGCAAGACTATTTGAAAGCGCGACTGGCAGAATAACATTTCTCTCTCGAGCTGCAGGATTCTGCCTTTCGTCGTAAGAACGAACACATCACGGACAAGATTATTTCAAAATACATAATAGCTTGGCTAATATAAACGAAAACAGCCACGTGAACATAAACTGTTGAGAAATAAATCTGAAGTGGATCTACTGGATTTTAATATTAAGTGACCGCATATGCAGCTGCTTCTGTCTTCAATTTTAATCTATATAAAAAATTAAACTCATTCATCTTGGCTGCTTTTTTAATGTGTGTACGTATTTATTTATTATTTTGCTCTAACAAGACTTAATCTATATTTAATTAAATCAATTACATTTGATTTTACATTTGATTTGTCCATTTCTGCATCTAAACGCCTAAAAACCTAAAACATGCTCTATTATACTATTGTTAGCAATTTCTTTATCGTCCAATTTATCTGGTGTACACACTTTATTTTCATAATAAACTCGTTTGTTAGATTATACACAGTTATAGTGGTCTATAATAAATATTGACAGGTTTTATTCAAGCTGTTTAGAATGATTGCCATAGGCTAATTTTTAAAAATGTAAATCCCAAAAAAAAAAAAAAAAAAAAATGTAAATAAATAAAAAACATTGGAAAAGAATAACTTGTACTTTTTTATACATTTTGTATAGTTTCATAGTTTATGCATTATAGTTATAAAAACAAACAAATTTAGCCACTCACATAGAAATCTTAGGCCTTATCCTTTTCTGACAGTTTTAGGGATTTTTAAAAATCCTAAAAAACCTTATTTGTGCTGCAAATAATAATTTCAAACTAATTTGATACTGACCTCTGACATCCTGTGACATGATATTTATTTGAATTTACATAATCTCATGGATGTAACAGTAAATCTGTTCAGCTCACAGATCAAGACTAAGCTGTAATGCAAGCAGAACTTTCACAAATGCTTTTAGGTCAATAAAATCATTACAAAACACTTACAAATCATTTAAGGGATTTGATAACACTGTAAAATAATGTCTAATTTGTTAACATTAGCAAATGCATTGATAACACTTTATAATAACTGCACTCATTAGTAAATAGTCAGTTCATGCTTCATAAAGCCTTGTCCCAATATTAATAGTCAGTAGTAAGCAGTTTATAAATACAGCTATAAATAGCTCATTTATTAAAAATGAGAGTAAAGGGTCAGTTATCTTCCTATGAAAAATAAAAAAATAAAATAAACAAACAACAACACTGATTGATACAGAACTCAGAAATGTTATTGTGGATTTATGATAAACTCAGCCTGTAAATGAATTCATTCTCCTCCAAGAAGACACAAGTAGTTCACACCAAACTTTTTTAACATGAAGCCATATACTGAAGATGTTAAATTGCGAATGGGTTTAGGATACCTTAAATGGTGTGGCCATAGAGATTTATTAAAGTAACATAAAAAAATACCATAGTTATTTTACTATATCTTTAAAATTTTTAATTCCAACTCTTCATAATTTTTTATATACCTATAAGTCATCATTTGAAGGAAGCACAGTAAGTTTCATAGCTTTATCATTTTCAAGAGCCAGCATAAAATTAAAACTATCATAACATATAAATCAAGCTGGCAATTCTTAGTACCAATAATGGCCACCAGATGGAGCTATAGGATCACTTTTAAATAATTATTGTAGAAACAAGTATGATTTAAATCATTTATAGAAATCTTTCAAAGAAAAATAATATGAATTTTATGTATTTTACTGATAAAATGACCCTCACTTAATTAGAACAACATGCTGAAGTATTGTGAACTGTATATTAAGAATAATTCTTTATAGGCTTTATGGACAGATACGTTTTGAGTGACTCTTGAAGGATCAGCACCACATCCTCTTTTACCACTGTTTAAAGAATGTATCTAACAGTACAGGTGCGGATGAATTTTGAATGGCTTGAATGGTCTTGTCGTGGTGATTTTTTGAAATAACAATAAAAAAGTAACCGGTAAATGTCTTTACTTTTTTTAAGTGCAGCTTCTAAACACTTCAAAAAAATGTACACATAGAAGACAAGTCATTCTGAGGAAATATGCATGGTTTCATGACTATACAACACTATATGGATGATAGAAAATTAAAAAACTATCATACATCTGATGTCACTCTGTCCCTCTGTCACTGTGGGTAATGTGTCTGTGTGTGTGTGTGTGTGTGTGTGTGTGTGTGTGTGTGTGTGTGTGTGTTAAGTGAATTAGGTGTGAAACTATCAGGGAGCATTTAGTCTCCAGCGCCAACATTTTACAGAACTGCCACTTTCCTGGAGTCTCAGAATTACAATGTGTCAGGTTCTGAGAGATCTAAGATTCCAAAAAATGATTTAATTAGAATACCATGAAGTATTGTGAAATACTATATATTAAGACTTTATATATAGGCTTTTTGAACAGATTAGAGTGACTTGTGAAGGACCAGCACCACCTCCTCTTGTCCGATGGTTTGAGGAATATATCTTCCAGAATCCGGGATTAAGATTTAGGAGCTCATTTTTATTCCACCTCCTTTCCTGAAAGTCTGTCTTGCAGAATTGACTAAAAATTAATCTTCACATTAATTCCTAATTATTTTGCAATTATTTTTGTCAGTTCTTCTTGGCATGTTTTTTTTTCTTCTTCTTCTTTTCTGACCTCATGACCCAGTCAGCATTTTTCTACAATGGTCAAGTCTTAACTTATCCATTTCTGTATTGGATTTGTGTTTGATATTTCTCATGGGTATTTCATAATTTTCGACTTTGAGTTAAAACAGTTTGAGTTAAAACTCTTTTTTATTGCATTTCATCTGTAAAAGAAAACATGCCCAATAATTCTGCACACATGAATATAAGGAGTTTTTCTCTTCCAGCTTTCCTGGACTATTGTATAGCACTCATAAATGATTAAATAAAAAATAATGGTAGTTATTAAGATTGATATGGTTTGGAATTGGTAAAATGTGCTTGGAAAAAAATCACAAAAAAACAATGTTTTAATGTTTAAGTTTGGAATATTAACTGACATGAATGAATGCTATATAAATATTGTTCATGTTAACATAATGTTTAGAAATGAAATATTATTGTAAAGTGTCACTAAAGTTATATATATTGTTCTGTGAATGTGATTTTAAAGTCTTGATGATTCTGATTAACCCTTTAACTGCCTTATCCTTTAAAACCTCACTGCCAGAGGGATATTGTGAATGCATGTGCCCGCTGGGCACAGTTTACCTGATGCCACCGGGGTGGCGATGGCATTGGTGGCTTGAGCCCGCCATCGCTGCTTGCAGCTATATTTATTAGGGCCCGAGCCAATGGGCGCAGGGCCCTATTGTTCCCCTAAGGATTATTCTTCTTATTATTAGGGCTCAAGCCCAAAGGGCGAGAGGCCTATTGTTTTCCTTAGGATTATTTTTTATTATTATTATTATTATTATTATTATTATTATTATTTTTTTCCAACGTCTCGGGGGCTTTTGGGGCCCTTAACATGCTTAAAAAGTCTTGAAAATTGGCACACAGATTGGAACCTGCGGCCATTAGGGCCGGGCAGAGACTGATACACGGGCGTGGCACAGGGGCTCTACAGCGCCCCCTGGAATATGGAGGGCCATATATCATACATTCTTGCTCGTAGACGTATGAAACTCGGTACACATATAAATCTCATCAATCCAAACAACTTTTGTATTGCATATCATAGGCTCCGCCCAACAGGAAGTTGGCTATTTAGGGTTTAGTATTCAAATTTTTCGTCAAAGTTGTGGGGGCTTTTGGGGTCCTTAACATACTCAAAAACTCTTGAAAATTTGTGCACACTTTGGAATCTGTGGCCTTTAGGAGCCTGCAGAGGCTGGGACCCGGGCGTGGCACAGGGGCTCTACGGCGCCCCCTGGAACACAGTCAGAAATGTTGATGTATAGCTCACACATACTTGCACATATTCATATGAAACTCAGTACACATATAGATCTCATCGTGCCGAACAACTTTCGTATTGCATGTCATAGGCTCCACCCAACAGGAAGTCAGCTATTTAGAGTTATGTAAAAAGCGCATGCTCTGGAATTTGAAATACTTGTCATAGGTTTTTTTCTCGATTGCCGCCAAACTCGGTCAACATGATCTCAAGACACTGGGGATGAAAAATTGCCAGGGGATTTTTGATATCTCGAACGGTTTGCTCGTGGCGAGGCGTTGAAATTATGGCGAGAAATTAGAAACAGGAAGTGTCTAATACCATCCACATACATTTCCTGATTTTAATCAAACTTCATCAGATTATTCGTTGTATGATGTCGATCGCATATATGTGACTATTAGGAGTCAAAGTTATAGCGCCACCAACTGGCAGAAGGAAGTGTGTCATTTTCAAAATGATTTGAATTCAGCATCTTATTATTACTCGATTTGCTTCAAACTTCATCAGAATAATGTTAAAACACAGCCGATATAAATCTGCAAGGGGGATATTGATATCTAAAAAATTGTTGGCGTGGCAACATGTCAAACTGGAATACTTCTCAGGTGATTTTGAGGCAAATACCATACTTAGAATTTCACAAAACTCTGAACACACATCAGTATTTCTGATAGGAACTTAAATTGTGAATGGATTTTGGATAGCTTGAATGGTTTTGCCGTGGTGATTTTTTGAAATTACCTTACAAAGGGAATCATTATTGTATTTTTAAAATGCAGCTTCCAAACACGTCAAAGAATTTTTTCATACAGATGAAAAAGTCATTCTGAGGAAATATGCATAGTTTCAAGACTTTACAACACTGTATGGATAACAGAAAATTAAAAAACTCTCAGACATCTCATCTCACTTTGTCCCTCTGTTTGAGTATGTGTGCTTCAGACTTCCATTGTCTGAGAGAAATTGCGCCCCTACAGGTGCAATTACCGGACTTTTACTTTCACTTTTAAATCGGTTAAAAATACAAATAAATACTTAGATTTAATTCACACTGACAAGCTAAACCAACATATCTGATTATTACCGGTTCAGGGCTCATGGATAAATTATTTCTGGCCAGAGATACGTGAGAAATAGGAGAGATGAATCACCGCTGTGATCACGAGAGTCTGGAGTAAAGAGCTCAGAAAAAACTAATTTATTCCTGTTTTATAGCTTTTAAAAATAAATTATTACAGCGATATCACACAATCAACCAATTAGAACACACCAAGAGCTAAATTCAGATGTTTTTGAACTGTTTGTGTGAAAATGAAATATTTGTGGCTGCCTATCTGAAATCACGCCTCCGATCAGCGCTTACAGTGTCGAGCTCAAAACAAACGAATTTATTCTTGTTTAAGAGCTTTTTTAAATAAAACATTACCACAAATGCACACAATAAACCCATTGTAACACATCAAGAGGTAAATGCAGGTGTTTGTGACCCGTTTAAGTGCGCAAGACTATTTGAAAGCGAGACTGGCAGAATAACATATCTCTCGAGCTGCAGGATTCTGGCTTTCGTCGTACGAACGAACACATCACGGACAAGATTATTTCAAAACACATAATAGCTTGGCGACTATAAACGAAAACAGCCACGTGAACATAAACTGTTGAGAAATATATATGAAGTGGATCTACTGGATTTTAATATTAAGTGACCGCATATACCAGCTGCTTCTGTCTTCAATTTTAATCTATATAAAAAATGAAATTCATTCATCTTGGCTGCTTTTTTAATGTGTGTACGTATTTATTTATTTATTTATTATTTTGCTCTAACAAGAATTAATCTATATTTAATTAAATCAATTACATTTTATTTTACATTTGATTTGTCCATATCTGCATCTAAACGCCTAAAAACCTAAAACATGCTCTATTATACTATTGTTAGCAATTTCTTTATCGTCCAATTTATCTGGTGTACACACTTTTATTTTCATAATAAACTTGTTTGTTAGATTATACACAGTTACAGTGGTCTATAATAAATATTAACAGGTTTTATTCAAGCTGTTTAGAATGATTGCAGTAGGCTAATTTTTTTTAATGTAAATCCAAAAAAAAAAAAAAAAAAAAAAAAAAAAAAACATTGGAAAACAATGACTGTTGTACTTTTTTATACATTTTGTATAATTTCATAGTTTATGCATTATAGTTATAAAACAAATAAATGTAGCCACTCACATAGAAATCTTAGGCCTTATCCTTTTCTGACAGTTTTAGGGATTTTTAAAAATCCTAAAAAACCCTAATTTGTGCTGCAAATAATAATTTCAAACTCAAAAAGTAAATAGTCAGTTCATGCTTTATAAAGCCTTGTCCCAATATTAATAGTCAGTAGTAAGCAGTTTATAAATACAGCTATAAATAGCTTGTTTTTGGTTTATAAGCACATTTATTAAAAAGGAGAGTAAAAGATCAGTTATCTTCCTATGAAAAATAAAAGATAAAAATAAACAAACAACAACACAGATTGATACAGAACTCAGAAATGTTATTGTGGATTTATGATAAACTCAGCCTGTAAATGAATTAATTCTCCTCCAAGAAGACACAAGTAGTTCACACCAAACTGTTTTAACATGAAGCCATATACTGAAGATGTTAAATTTCGAATGGGTTTAGGATACCTTAAATGGTGTGGCCATAGCGATTTATTAAAGTAACATAAAAAAATACAATAGTTATTTTACTATATCTTTAAAATGTTTAATTCCAACTATTCATAATTTTTTATATACGTAGAAGTCATCATTTGAAGGAAGCACAGTAAGTTTCATAGCTTTATCATTTTCAAGAGCCAGCATAAAATTAAAACTATCATAACTTATAAATCAAGCTGGCAATTCTTAGTACCAATAACGGCCACCAGATGGAGCTATAGGATTACTTTTAAATAATTATTGTAGAAACAAGTATGATTTAAATCATTTATAGAAATCTTTCAAAGAAAAATAATATGAATTTTATGTATTTTACTGATAAAATGACCCTCACTTAATTAGAAAAACAAGCTGAAGTATTGTGAACCGTATATTAAGAATAATTCTTTATAGGCTTTATGGACAGATACGTTTTCAGAGACTCTTGAAGGATCAGCACCACATCCTCTTTTACCACTGTTTAAAGAATTTATCTTACAGAAGAGGTGCGAATGAATTTTGGATAGCTTGAATGGTTTTGTCGTGGTGATTTTTTTTTTAAATAACAGTAAAAAAGTAACCAGTAAATGTATTTAATTTTTTTAAAGTGCAGCTTATAAACACTTCAAAAAAATGTACACATAGAAGACAAGTCATTCTGAGGAAATATGCATAGTTTCATGACTATACAACACTATATGGATGATAGAAAATTAAAAAAACTATCATACATCTGATGTCACTCTGTCCCTCTGTCACTGTGGGTAATGTGTGTGTGTGTGTGTGTGTGTTAAATGAATTAGGTGTGAAACTATCAGGGAGCATTTAGTCTCCAGCGCCAACATTTTACAGAACTGACACTTTCCTGGAGTCTCAGAATTACAATGTGCCAGGTTCTGAGAGATCTAAGATTCCAAAAAATGATTGAATTAGAATACCATGAAGTATTGTGAAATACTATATATTAAGACTTTATATATAGGCTTTATGAACAGATTAGAGTGACTCGTGAAGGACCAGCAGCACCTCCTCTTGTCCGATGGTTTGAGGAATATATCTTCCAGAATCCGGGATTAAGATTTAGGAGCTCATTTTTATTCCACCTCCTTTCCTGAAAGTCTGTCTTGCAGAATTGACTAAAAATTAATCTTCACATTAATTCCTAATTATTTTGCAATTCTTTTTGTCAGTTCTTCTTGACCTGTTTTTTTCTTCTTCTTTTCTGACCTCATGACCCAGTCAGCATTTTTTGTACAATGGTCAAGTCTTAACTTATCCATTTCTGTATTGCATGTGTGTTTGATATTTATCATGGGTATTTCATAATTTTCGACTTTACAGTTTGAGTTAAAACTCTTTTTTTAGCGCATTTCATCTGTAAAAGAAAACATGCCTAATAATTCTGCACACATGAATATAAGGAGGTTTTCTCTTCCAGCTTTCCTGGACTATTGTATAGCACTCATAAATGATTTAATGAAAAATAATGGTAGTTATTAAGATTGATATGGTTTGGAATTGGTCAAATGTGCTTGGAAAAAAAATCACAATAAAACAATGTTTTAATGTTTAATTTTGGAATATGAACTGACATGAATGAATGTTATATAAATATTGTTCATATTAACATAATGTTTATAAATGAAATCTTATTGTAAAGTGTTACTAAAGTTAAATATATATTGTTCTGTGAATGTGATTTTAAAGTCTAGATGATTCGGATTAACCCTTTATCTGGCGTATCCTTTAAAACCTCACTGCCAGAGGGATATTGTGAATGCATGTGCCCACTGGGCACAGTTTACCTGATGCCACCGGGGTGGCGATGGCATTGGTGGCTTGAGCCCGCCATCGCTGCTTGCAGCTATATTTTTTTATTATTATTATTATTTTTTTCCAACGTTACGGGGGCTTTTGGGGTCCTTAACATGCTCGAAAACTCTTGAAAATTGGCACACACCTTGGAACCTGCGGCCATTAGGGCTGGGCAGAGACAGATATACGGGCGTGGCACAGGGGCTCTACAGCGCCCCCTGGAATACTGAGGGCCATATATCATACATACTTGCACGTAGACACACGAAACTCGGTACACATGTAGATCTCATCAAACCAAACAACTTTCGTACTGCATGTCATAGGCTCCGCCCAACAGGAAGTTGGCTATTTAGGGTTTAGTATTCATATTTTTCGTCAAAGTTGTGGGGGCTTTTGGGGTCCTTAACATACTCAAAAACTCTTGAAAATTTGCGCACACTTTGGAATCTGTGGCCTTTAGGAGCCTGCAGAGGCTGGGACCCGGGCGTGGCACAAGGGCTCTACGGCGCCCCCTGGATCACAGTCAGAAATGTTGATGTATAGCACACACATACTCACACATATGCATATGAAACTCAGTACACATATAGATCTCATCGTGCCGAACAACTTTCGTATTGCATGTCATAGGCTCCGCCCAACAGGAAGTCAGCTATTTAGAGTTATGTAAAAAGCGCATGCTCTGGAATTTGAAATACTTGTCATAGGTTTTTTTGCAGATTGCCACCAAATTCGGTCAACATGATCTCAAGACATTGGGGATGAAAAATTGCCAGGGGATTTTTGATATCTCTAACGGTTTGCTCGTGGCGAGGTGTTGAAATTATGGCGAGAAATGAGAAACAGGAAGTGTCTAATACCATCCACATACATTTCCTGATTTTAATCAAACTTCATCAGATTATTCTTTGTATGATGTCGATCGCATATATGTGACTATTAGGAGTCAAAGTTATAGCGCCACCAACTGGCAGCAGGAAGTGTGTCATTTTCAAAATGCTTTGAATTCAGCATCTTATTATTACTCAATTTGCTTCAAACTTCATCAGAATAATGTTAAAACACAGCCTATATAAATCTGCTGGGGGGATATTGATATCTAAAAATATTGTTGCCGTGGCAACATGTTAAACTGGAATACTTCTCAGGTGATTTTGAGGCATATAACATGCTTAGAATTTCATCAAACTCAGAACACATATCAGTATTTATGATAACTAGACACTGGCAAAAGTTCATAAGAGGGCGTGGAAGAGGCACTCTATAGCGCCACCTTTTGTCAAAAGTGGGGGGGTTAGTTTTAGCTACAGACACCAAACTCGGTACAAAAATTGTTCTCATCAAGACGGACAACTTTCTAATTCACAGTCATCAGCTACGATCAACAGGAAGTCAGCTATTTTGATTTGAATGTGGATTTTTTTTTTACATTTAGCTGTGAATTAATGCATACTGCTCAGAGGAGAGTAACACTATACACACCAAATTTTGTCTACATGATGCCAAAACATTTTAAACAACTTAAATTGCCAATAGATTTTGGATAGCTTGAACGGTTTTGTCTCTGTGATTTTTTTTAAATGACATTAAAAATGGAATTATTAATTTTCCTGCATTTTTTAATTCCAAACACTTCAAAACCTTTTTTCATACAGACAAAAAGTCATTCTGAGTAAATATGGATAGTTTCACGACTTTACAACACTGTATGGGTAACAGAAAATTAAAAAACTGTCAGACATCTCATCTCACTTCTGTCCCTCTGTTTGAGTGTATGTGCTTAGACTTCCATTGTCTGAGAGAAATTGCGCCCCTACAGGTGCAATTACCGGAGTTTTAGTTTCTCTTTTAAATCGGTTAAAATACAAATAAATACTTAGATTTAATTCACACTGACAAGCTAAACCAACATATATGATTATTACCGGGTCAGGGCTCATTAATAATTGATGTGTGGTCAGTGATACGTGAGAAACAGGAGAGATTAATCACCGCTCTGAGCAGGAGCGTGTGGAATGACGAGCTCAGAAAAAACGAGTTTATTCTTGTTTCATAGCTATTAAGAATAAAGTATTGCAGCGATATCACACAATTCACAAATTAGAACACACCAAGAGCTAAATTAAGATGTTTTTGAACTGTTTGTGTGAAAATTAAATATTTGTGGCTGCCTATCTGAAATCACCGCTCCGATCAGCGCGCACAGTGCCACAAGTTCAAAACTAACAAATTTATTCTTGTTTAAGAGCTTTTTAAAATAAAATATTGCCATAAATGCACACAATACACACATTATAACACAACAAGAGCTAAATACAGGTGTTTGTGACCCGTTTAAGTGTGCAAGACTATTTGAAAGCGCGACTGGCACAATAACATATATCTCTCGAGCTGCAGGATTCTGCCTTTCGTCGTACGAACGAACACATCACGGACAAGATTATTTCAAAATACATAATAGCTTGGCGAATATAAACGAAAACAGCCACGTGAACATAAACTGTTGAGAAATAAATCTGAAGTGGATCTACTGGATTTGAATATTAAGTGACCGCATATACCAGCTGCTTCTGTCTTCAATTTTAATCTATATATATAAAAAAGGAGACTCATTTGTCTTGGCTGCTTTTTTAATGTAGCGTATTTATTTATTTACTTTTTTATACATTTTGTATAATTTCATAGTTTATGTATTACGATTATAAAAACAAAAATAAATTTAGCCACTCACATAGAAATATCTTAGGCCTTATCCTTTTCTGACAGTTTTAGGGATTTTAAAAAATCCTAAAAAACCTTATTTGTGCTGCAAATAATAATTTCAAACTCATTTGATACTGACCTATGACATCCTCTGACATGCTATTTATTTGAATTTACATAATGTCATGGATGTAACAGTAAATCTGTTCAGCTCACAGATGAAGACTAAGCTGTAATGCAAGCAGAACACTTATAAATCATTTAAGGATTTGATAACACTGTAAAATAATGTCTTATTTGCTAACATTAGTAAATGCATTGGTAACACTTTATAATAACTGCACTCATTAGTAAATAGTCAGTTCGTGCTTTATAAAGTCTTGTCCCAACATTAATAGTCATTAGTAAGCAGCTTATAAATACAGCTATAAATAACTTTTTCTTGGTTTATAAGGACATATTTTAAAAAGGAGAGTAAAGGGTCAGTTATCTTCCTAAGAAAAATAAAAATAAACAAACACAACACAGATTGATACAGAAATATTTATTTCAATATGCAATAAAAGGAAACTGTACACTTGAATTATATATATATATATATATATATATATATATATATATATATATATATATATATATATATATATATATATATGTGTGTGTGTGTTGGTATGTGGGAAGCACAGTTTTTGAGTGCACTGTAGACTTGCTCTCCAGGTGGATTCTGGTTGTATGCAGTCCATAAGGTATGGCTTTGTGTGTACATGTGAACAAGGAGAGGACACAAGACGTTTGAGATAATTTTTAATGGAGTTCAAGTAATAAAGAAAGACATTTGTTATGCATCTACATCCGTCTGCATGGACTCTGTACGTGTTTTAAACTTGCTAACCCCTATTATCAACGGCATTGGAAAGCCAATACACACACACAGACACATGTATATATATATATATACTTGATAAAATATATATATATATATATATATATATATATATATATATATATATATATATATATATATATATATATATATTTTATCAAGTGTACAGCTGTACAGTTTCTTTTTATCCATCTTGAAAAAATATTTCTGTGTTCTGTATCCCTCTGTGTTGTGTTTGACTTTTTAGTTTGGTAGATGAATGTTCCTTTAAATCTCATTTGTGAATGATTTAAATGTATAAATAGTCTTTGCTTTAGATGAGCTCACAAAGGACTGTCACCATTAGGACTCCCTATGCATAGGGCCCGGGATCTTGTGCAGCGCCCCTGCTGACAACTAGAATAATGTTATAATACTTAAAGTATGAAAATACAATGATTGAACTTTATAGCTTAAGAACAAAACATTTATAGCTGTATTTATGAACTGTTTAATAATGCCTATTAAAGGAGTGCTATTATTATTTTTCAAATTTAGTTATACTGTAATGTTGTTGTTTCAGCATAAAAAAAAGTTCTGCAAAGTTACTAAGCTGAAAGTCCAATTCAAAAGGAGATATTTTATTTAACAAAAAACACTTTTTAAAAACTATAATGAACAAATTGTTTGGACTACAACAAATATTGTCCGGGATTTGTGATTTCACAAATATGGACGAATGGGATGAGAATTGGTTGAGCTGCACTATAGAAAGCAACGAGTGTGATACATATGTAGTTGACCATGAAGCCTGCAAGAGAAAAACAAAACTCCTTATATTCAGGTGTGAAGAATTATTAGGCATTTTTTCCTTTACTGATAAAAAAGGTTTAACTCAGATTGAAAAATGTGTTTCTAAAGTTATATATATTGTTCTGTGAATGCGATTTCAAAGTCTAGATGATTCAGATTAACCCTTTAACTGCCGTATCCCTTAAAACCTGACTGCCAGAGTGCTATTGTGAATGCATGTGCCCGCTTGGCACAGTTTACCTGATGCCACAGGGGTGGTGTTGCACTGATGGCTTGAGCCCGCCATCGCTGCTTGCAGCTATATTTATTATTATTTTTCTTCAAGGTTTCGGGGGCTTTTGGGGCCCTTAACATGCTTAAAAAGTCTTGAAAATTGGCACACACATTGGAACCTGCGGCCATTAGGGCTGGGCAGAGACTGATACAAGGGCGTGGCACAGGGGCTCTACAGCGCCCCCTGGAATATGGAGGGCCATATATCATACATACTTGCACGTAGACGCACAAAACTCGGTACACATATAGAACTCATCAATACAAACAACTTTCGTATTGCATATCATAGGCTCCGCCCAACAGGAAGTTGGCTATTTAGGGTTTATTATTCATATTTGTCGTCAAAGTTGTGGGGGCTTTTGGGGTCCTTAACATACTCAAAACTCTTGAAAGTTTGCGCACACTTTGGAATCTGTGGCCTTAAGGAGCCTGCAGAGGCTGGGACCTGGGCGTGGCACAGGGGCTCTACAGCGCCCCCTGGAACACAGTCATAAATGTTGATGTATAGCTCACACATACTTGCACGTATTAATATGAAACTCAGTACACATATAGATCTCATCGTGCCGAACAACTTGCGTATTGCATGTTATAGGCTCTGCCCAACAGGAAGTCAGCTATTTAGAGTTATGTAAAAATCGTATGCTCTGGAATTTGAAATACTTGTCATAGGTTTTTTACTCGATTGCCGCCAAACTCGGTCAACATGATCTCAAGACACTGGGGATGAAAAATTGCCAGGGGATTTTTGATATCTCAAACGGTTTGCTCATGGCGAGGCGTTGAAATTATGGCGAGAAATGAGAAACAGGAAGTGTCTAATACCATCCACATACATTTCCTGATTTTAATCAAACTTCATCAGATTATTCTTTGTATGATGTCGATCGCATATATGTGACTATTAGGAGTCAAAGTTATAGCGCCACCAACTGGCAGCAGGAAGTGTGTCATTTTCAAAATGTTTTGTATTCAGCATCTTATTTTTACTCGATTTGCTTCAAACTTCATCAGAATCATGTTAAAACACAGCCTATATTAATCTGCTAGGGGGATATTGATATCTAAAAATATTGTTGCCGTGGCAACATGTCAAACTTGAATACTTCTCAGGTGATTTTAAGGCATATAACATACTTAGAATTTCATGAAATTCAGAACACATATCAGTATTTATGATAACTAGACACTGGCAAAAGTTCATAAGAGGGCGTGGAAGAGGCACTCTATAGCGCCACCTTTTGTCAAAAGTGGGGGGGTTAGTTTTAGCTACAGACACCAAACTCGGTACAAAAATTGTTCTTATCAAGATGGACAACTTTCTAATTCACAGTCATCAGCTACGATCAACAGGTATTCAGCTATTTTGATTTGAATGTGGATTTTTTTTACATTTAGCTGTGAATTAATGCATACTGCTCAGAGGAGAGTAACACTATACACACCAAACTTTGTCTACATGATGCCAAAACATTTTAAACAACTTAAATTGCCAAAGGATTTTGGATAGCTTGAACGGTTTTGTCGTGGTGATTTTTTTAAATGACAGTAAACATGGAATTATTAATTGTCCTGCATTTTTAAATTCCAAACACTTCAAAACCTTTTTTCATACAAAAAAAAAGTCATTCTGAGTAAATATGGATAGTTTCACGACTTTACAACACTGTATGGATAACAGAATATTAAAAAACTGTCAGACATCTCATCTCACTCTGTCCCTCTGTTTGAGTATTATGTGCTGAGACTTACATTGTCTGAGAGAAAATGCGCCCCTACAGGTTCAATTCCTGAAAGGGAAATTCGACTGAAAGGGAGGAGACTCTCTTTTAGTTTCATTTTTAAATCGGTTAAAATACAAATAAATACTTAGATTTAATTCACACTGACAAGCTAAACCAACATATATGATTATTACCGGGTCAGGGCTCATTAATAATTGATGTGTGGTCAGTGATACGTGAGAAACACGAGAGATGAATCACCGCTCTGAGCATGAGCGTGTGGAATGACAAGCTCAGAAAAAACGAGTTTATTCTTGTTTTATAGCTTTAACAAATAAAATATTAAAGCGATATCACACAATTCACCAATTAAAACACACCAAGAGCTAAATTCAGATGTTTTTGAACTGTTTGTGTGAAAATGAAATATTCGCGGCTGCCTATCTGAAATCACCGCCTCCGATCAGCGCGTACAGTGTCACAAGTTCAAAACAAACGAATTTATTCTTGTGTAAGAGCTTTTTCAAATAAAATATTGCCATAAATGCACACAATACACCCATTATAACACAAGAGCTAAATGCAGGTGTTTGTGACCCGTTTAAGTGTGCAAGACTATTTGAAAACGCGACTGGCAGAATATCTCTCGAGCTGCAGGATTCTGCCTTTCGTCGTACGAACGAACACATCAAGGACAAGATTATTTCAAAATACATAATAGCTTGGCGAATATAAACGAAAACAGCCACGTGGACATAAGCTGTTGAGAAATAAATCTGAAGTGGATCTACTGGATTTTAATATTAAGTGACCGCATATACCAGCTGCTTCTGTCTTCAATTTTAATCTATATAAAAAATTAAACTCATTCATCTTGGCTGCTTTTTTTAATGTGTGTACGTATTTATTTATTATTTTGCTCTAACAAGACTTAATCTATATTTAATTAAATCAATTACATTTTATTTTACATTTGATTTGTCCATTTCTGCATCTAAACGCCTAAAAACCTAAAACATGCTCTATTATACTATTGTTAGCAATTTCTTTATCGTCCAATTTATCTGGTGTACACTTTTATTTTCATAATAAACTTGTTTGTTAGATTATACACAGTTACAGTGGTCTATAATAAATATTAACAGGTTTTATTCAAGCTGTTTAGAATGAATGCAGTAGGCTAATTTTTTTAAATGTAAATCCAAAAAAAAAAAAAAAATTTTAAAACATTGGAAAAGAATAACTGTTGTACTTTTTTATACATTTTGTATAATTTTATAGTTTATGCATTATAGTTATAAAAACAAATAAATTTAGCCACTCACATAGAAATCTTAGGCCTTATCCTTTTTTGACAGTTTTAGGGATTTTTTAAAATCCTAAAAAACCTTATTTGTGCTGCAAATAATAATTTCAAATTAATTTGATACTGACCTCTGACATCTTGTGACATGATATTTATTTGAATTTACATAATCTCATGGATGTAACAGTAAAACTGTTCAGCTCACAGATCAAGACTAAGCTGTAATACAAGCAGAACTTTCACAAATGCTTGTAGGTCAATAAAATCATTACAAAACATTTACAAATCATTTAAGGGATTTGATAACACTGTAAAATAATGTCTAATTTGTTAACATTAGCAAATGCATTGATAACACTTTATAATAACTGCACTCATTAGTAAATAGTCAGTTCATGCTTTATAAAGCCTTGTCCCAATATTAATAGTCAGTAGTAAGCAGTTTATAAATACAGCTATAAATAGCTTGTTCTTGGTTTATAAGCACATTTATTAAAAAGGAGAGTAAAGGGTCAGTTATCTTCCTATGAAAAATAAATAAAATAAAAATAAACAAACAACAACACAGATTGATACAGAACTCAGAAATGTTATTGTGGATTTATGATAAACTCAGCCTGTAAATGAATTAATTCTCCTCCAAGAAGACACAAGTAGTTCACACCAAACTGTTTTAACATGAAGCCATATACTGAAGATGTTAAATTTCGAATGGGTTTAGGATACCTTAAATGGTGTGGCCATAGCGATTTATTAAAGTAACATAAAAAAATACAATAGTTATTTTACTATATCTTTAAAATGTTTAATTCCAACTATTCATAATTTTTTATATACGTAGAAGTCATCATTTGAAGGAAGCACAGTAAGTTTCATAGCTTTATCATTTTCAAGAGCCAGCATAAAATTAAAACTATCATAACTTATAAATCAAGCTGGCAATTCTTAGTACCAATAATGGCCACCAGATGGAGCTATAGGATTACTTTTAAATAATTATTGTAGAAACAAGTATGATTTAAATCATTTATAGAAATCTTTCAAAGAAAAATAATATGAATTTTATGTATTTTACTGATAAAATGACCCTCACTTTATTAGAATAACAAGCTGAATTATTGTGAACTGTATATTAAGAATAATTCTTTATAGGCTTTATGGACAGATACGTTTTGAGTGACTCTTGAAGGTTTAGCACCACATCCTCTTTTACCACTGTTTAAAGAATGTATCTTACAGTACAGGTGCGGATGAATTTTGAATAGCTTGAATGGTTTTGTCGTGGTGATTTTTTAAAATACAGTAAAAATGTAACCAGTAAATGTCATTTATTTTTTTTAAGTGCAGCTTCTAAACACTTCAAAAAAATGTACACATAGAAGACAAGTCATTCTGAGGAAATATTCATAGTTTCATGACTATACAACACTATATGGATGATAGAAAATTAAAAAACTATCATACATCTGATGTCACTCTGTCCCTCTGTCACTGTGGGTAATGTGTGTGTGTGTGTGTGTGTGTGTGTGTGTGTGTGTGTGTTAAGTGAATTAGGTGTGAAACTATCAGGGAGCATTTAGTCTCCATCGCCAACATTTTACAGAACTGCCACTTTCCTGGAGTCTCAGAATTACAATGTGTCAGGTTCTGAGAGATCTAAGATTCCAAAAAATGATTTAATTAGAATACCATGAAGTATTGTGAAATACTATATATAAAGACTTTATATATAGGCTTTATGAACAGATTAGAGTGACTCGTGAAGGACCAGCACCACCTCCTCTTGTCCGATGGTTTGAGGAAGATATCTTCCAGAATCCGGGATTAAGATTCAGGAGCTCATTTTTATTCCACCTCCTTTCCTGAAAGTCTGTCTTGCAGAATTGACTAAAAATTAATCTTCACATTAATTCCTAATTATTTTGCAATTATTTTTGTCAGTTCTTCTTGACCTGTTTTTTCTTCTTCTTCTTTTCTGACCTAGTCAGCATTTTTGTACAATGGTCAAGTCCTAACTTATCCATTTCTGTATTGCATTTGTGTTTGATATTTCTCATGGGTATTTCATAATTTTCGACTTTGAGTTAAAACAGTTTGAGTTAAAACTCTTTTTTAGCGCATTTCATCTGTAAAAGAAAACATGCCTAATAATTCTGCACACATGAATATAAGGAGTTTTTCTCTTCCAGCTTTCCTGGACTATTGTATAGCACTCATAAATGATTAAATAAAAAATAATGGTAGTTATTAAGATTGATATGGTTTGGAATTGGTAAAATGTGCTTGGAAAAAAATCACAATAAAACAATGTTTTAATGTTTAAGTTTGGAATATTAACTGACATGAATGAATGCTATATAAATATTGTTCATGTTAACATAATGTTTATAAATGAAATCTTATTGTAAAGTGTTACTAAAGTTATATATATATATATATATATATATATATATATATATATATATATATATATATATATATATATTGTTCTGTGAATGTGATTTTAAAGTCTAGATGATTCGGATTAACCCTTTAACTGCCATATCCTTTAAAACCTCACTGCCAGAGGGATATTGTGAATGCATGTGCCCGCTGGGCACAGTTTACCTGATGCCACCGGGGTGGCGATGGCATTGGTGGCTTGAGCCCGCCATCGCTGCTTGCAGCTATATTTATTATTATTATTTATTATTATTATTTTTCTTCAAGGTTTCGGGGGCTTTTGGGGCCCTTAACATGCTTAAAAAGTCTTGAAAATTGGCACACACATTGGAACCTGCGGCCATTAGGGCCGGGCAGAGACTGATACACGGGCGTGGCACAGGGGCTCTACAGCGCCCCCTGGAATATGGAGGGCCATATATCATACATACTTGCACGTAGACGTACGAAACTCGGTACACATATAGAACTCATCAATACAAACAACTTTCGTATTGCATATCATAGGCTCCGCCCAACAGGAAGTTGGCTATTTGGGGTTTATTATTCATATTTGTCGTCAAAGTTGTGGGGGCTTTTGGGGTCCTTAACATACTCAAAAACTCTTGAAAGTTTGCGCACAATTTGGAATCTGTGGCCTTTAGGAGCCTGCAGAGGCTGGGACACGGGCGTGGCACAGGGGCTCTACAGCACCCCCTGGAACACAGTCATAAATGTTGATGTATAGCTCACACATACTTGCACGTATTAATATGAAACTCAGTACACATATAGATCTCATCGTGCCGAACAACTTGCGTATTGCATGTCATAGGCTCCGCCCAACAGGAAGTCAGCTATTTAGAGTTATGTAAAAAGCGCATGCTCTGGAATTTGAAATACTTGTCATAGGTTTTTTACTCGATTGCCGCCAAACTCGGTCAACATGATCTCAAGACACTGGGGATGAAAAATTGCCAGGGGATTTTTGATATCTCAAACGGTTTGCTCGTGGCGAAGCGTTGAAATTATGGCGAGAAATGAGAAACAGGAAGTGTCTAATACCATCCACATACATTTCCTGATTTTAATCAAACTTCATCAGATTATTCTTTGTAGGATGTCGATCGCATATATGTGACTATTAGGAGTCAAAGTTATAGCGCCACCAACTGGCAGCAGGAAGTGTGTCATTTTCAAAATGCTTTGTATTCAGCATCTTATTTTTACTCGATTTGCTTCAAACTTCATCAGAATAATGTTAAAACACAGCCTATATTAATCTGCTAGGGGGATATTGATATCTAAAAATATCGTTGCCGTGGCAACATGTCAAACTTGAATACTTCTCAGGTGATTTTAAGGCATATAACATTCTTAGAATTTCATGAAATTCAGAACACATATCAGTATTTATGATAACTAGACACTGGCAAAAGTTCATAAGAGGGCGTGGAAGAGGCACTCTATAGCGCCACCTTTTGTCAAAAGTGGGGGGGTTAGTTTTAGCTACAGACACCAAACTCGGTACAAAAATTGTTCTTATCAAGACGGACAACTTTCTAATTCACCGTCATCAGCTACGATCAACAGGAAGTCAGCTATTTTGATTTGAATGTGGATTTTTTTTTACATTTAG
The DNA here is from genome assembly GCF_023724105.1 of Carassius gibelio. Classification (NCBI taxonomy): domain Eukaryota; kingdom Metazoa; phylum Chordata; class Actinopteri; order Cypriniformes; family Cyprinidae; genus Carassius; species Carassius gibelio. The sequence goes on from NC_068414.1 coordinate 32,712,458, forward strand.
CTGTGAATTAATGCATACTGCTCAGAGGAGAGTAACACTATACACACCAAACTTTGTCTACATGATGCCAAAACATTTTAAACAACTTAAATTGCCAAAGGATTTTGGATAGCTTGAACGGTTTTGTCGTGGTGATTTTTTTAAATGACAGTAAAAATGGAATTATTAATTGTCCTGCATTTTTAAATTCCAAACACTTCAAAACCTTTTTTCATACAGAAAAAAAGTCATTCTGAGTAAATATGGATAGTTTCACGACTTTACAACACTGTATGGATAACAGAAAATTAAAAAACTGTCAGACATCTCATCTCACTCTGTCCATCTGTTTGAGTATTATGTGCTGAGACTTACATTGTCTGAGAGAAAATGCGCCCCTACAGGTGCAATTCCTGAAAGGGAAATTCGACTGAAAGGGAGGAGACTCTCTTTTAGTTTCATTTTTAAATCGGTTAAAATACAAATAAATACTTAGATTTAATTCACACTGACAAGCTAAACCAACATATATGATTATTACCAGGTCAGGGCTCATTAATAATTGATGTGTGGTCAGTGATACGTGAGAAACACGAGAGATGAATCATGCTCTGAGCAGGAGCGTGTGGAATGATGAGCTCAGAAAAAAACGAGTTTATTCTTGTTTTATAGCTTTTAAAATTAAAATATTAAAGCGATATTACACAATTCACCAATTAGAACACACCAGGAGCTAAATGCAGATGTTTTTGAACTGTTTGTGTGAAAATGAAATATTCGCGGCTGCCTATCTGAAATCACGCCTCCGATCAGCGCGCACAGTGTCACAAGTTCAAAACAAACGAATTTATTCTTGTTTAAGAGCTTTTTCAAATAAAATATTGTCATAAATGCACACAATACACCCATTATAACACAACACGAGCTAAATGCAGGTGTTTGTGACCCGTTTAAGTGTGCAATACTATTTGAAAGCGCGACTGGCAGAATAACACATCTCTCGAGCTGCAGGATTCTGCCTTTCGTCGTAAGAACGAACACATCACGGACAAGATTATTTCAAAATACATAATAGCTTGGCGAATATAAACGAAAACAGCCTCGTAGACATAAACTGTTGAGAAATAAATCTGAAGTGGATCTACTGGATTTGAATATTAAGTGACCGCATATACCTGCTTCTGTCTTCAATTTTAATCTACATATAAAAAAGGAAACTCATTCATCTTGGCGGCTTTTTTAATGTGTGTACGTATTTATTTATTATTTTGCTCTAACAAGAATTAATCTATATTTAATTAAATCAATTACATTTGATTTTACATTTGATTTGTCCATTTCTGCATCTAAACGCCTAAAAACCTAAAACATGCTCTATTATACTATTGTTAGCAATTTCTTTATCGTCCAATTTATCTGGTGTACACACTTTTATTTTCATAATAAACTTGTTTGTTAGATTATACACAGTTACAGTGGTCTATAATAAATATTAACAGGTTTTATTCAAGCTGTTTAGAATGATTGCAGTAGGCTAATTTGTTTTTATGTAAATCCCAAAAAATAAATTAAATAAATAAAAAACATTGGAAAACAATAACTGTTGTACTTTTTTATACATTTTGTATAATTTCATAGTTTATGCATTATAGTTATAAAAACAAATAAATTTAGCCACTCACATAGAAATCTTAGGCCTTATCCTTTTCTGACAGTTTTAGGTTTTTTAAAAAAATCCTAAAATACCTTATTTGTGCTGCAGATAATAATTTCAAACTCATTTGATACTGACCTCTGACATCCTGTGACATGATATTTATTTGAATTTACATAATCTCATGGATGTAACAGTAAATCTGTTCAGCTCACAGATCAAGACTAAGCTGTAATGCAAGCAGAACTTTCACAAATGCTTGTAGGTCAATAAAATCATTACAAAACACTTACAAATCATTTAAGGGATTTGATAACACTGTAAAATAATATCTAATTTGTTAACATTAGTAAATGCATTGATAACACTTTATAATAACTGCACTCATTAGTAAATAGTCAGTTCATGCTTTATAAAGCCTTGTCCCAATATTAATAGTCATTAGTAAGCAGTTTATAAATACAGCTATAAATAGCTTGTTCTTGGTTTTATAAGCACATTTATTAAAAAGGAGAGTAAAGGGTCAGTTATCTTCCTATGAAAAATAAAAAAATTAAAATAAACAAACAACAACACAGATTGATACAGAACTCAGAAATGTTATTGTGGATTTATGATAAACTCAGCCTGTAAATGAATTCATTCTCCTCCAAGAAGACACAAGTAGTTCACACCAAACTGTTTTAACATGAAGCCATATACTGAAGATGTTAAATTGCAAATTGGTTTAGGATACCTTAAATGGTGTGGCCATAGCGATTTATTAAAGTAACATAAAAAAATACAATAGTTATTTTACTATATCTTTAAAATTTTTAATTCCAACTCTTCATAATTTTTTATATACGTAGAAGTCATCATTTGAAGGAAGCACAGTAAGTTTCATAGCTTTATCATTTTCAAGAGCCAGCATAAAATTAAAACTATCATAACATATAAATCAAGCTTGCAATTCTGAATACCAATAATGGCCACCAGATGGTGCTATAGGATTACTTTTAAATAATTATTGTAGAAACAAGTATGATTTAATTCATTTATAGAAATCTTTCAAAGAAAAATAATATGTATTTTATGTATTTTACTGATAAAATAACCCTCACATAATTAGAATAACAAGCTGAAGTATTGTGAACTGTATATTAAGAATAATTCTTTATAGGCTTTATGGACAGATACGTTTTGAGTGACTCTTGAAGGATCAGCACCACATCCTCTTTTACCACTGTTTAAATAATGTATCTTACAGTACAGGTGCGGATGAATTTTGAATAGCTTGAATGGTTTTGTCATGGTGATTTTTTGAAATAACAGTAAAAAAGTAACCAGTAAATGTCTTTTATTTTTTTTAAGTGCAGCTTCTAAACACTTCAAAAAATATACACATAGAAGACAAGTCATTCTGAGGAAATATGCATAGTTTCATGACTATACAACACTATATGGATGATAGAAAATTAAAAAACTATCATACATCTGATGTCACTCTGTCCCTCTGTCACTGTGGGTAATGTGTGTGTGTGTGTGTGTGTGTGTGTGCGTGTGCGTGTGTGTGTGTGTGTGAATTAGGTGTGAAACTATCAGGGAGCATTTAGTCTCCAGCGCCAACATTTTACAGAACTGCCACTTTCCTGGAGTCTCAGAATTACAATGTGTCAGGTTCTGAGAGATCTAAGATTCCAAAAAATGATTTAATTAGAATACCATGAAGTATTGTGAAATACTATATATTAAGACTTTATATATAGGCTTTATGAACAGATTAGAGTGACTCGTGAAGGACCAGCACCACCTCCTCTTGTCCGATGGTTTGAGGAATATATCTTCCAGAATCCGGGATTAAGATTTAGGAGCTCATTTTTATTCCACCTCCTTTCCTGAAAAGTCTGTCTTGCAGAATTGACTAAAAATTAATCTTCACATTAATTCCTAATTATTTTGCAATTCTTTTTGTCAGTTCTTCTTGACCTGTTTTTTTTTTCTTCTTCTTTTCTGACCTCATGACCCAGTCAGCATTTTTGTACAATGGTCAAGTCTTAACTTATCCATTTCTGTATTGCATTTGTGTTTGATATTTCTCATGGGTATTTCATAATTTTCGACTTTGAGTTAAAACAGTTTGAGTTAAAACTCTTTTTTAGTGCATTTCATCTGTAAAAGAAAACATGCCTAATAATTCTGCACATGAATATAAGGAGTTTTTCTCTTCCAGCTTTCCTGGACTATTGTATAACACTCATAAATGATTAAATAAAAAATAATGGTAGTTATTAAGATTGATATGGTTTGGAATTGGTAAAATGTGCTTGGAAAAAAATCACAAAACAATGTTTTAATGTTTAAGTTTGGAATATTAACTGACATGAATGAATGCTATATAAATATTGTACATGTTAACATAATGTTTATAAATGAAATCTTATTGTAAAGTGTTACTAAATATATATATATATATTATATATATATTGTTCTGTGAATGTGATTTTAAAGTCTAGATGATTCGGATTAACCCTTTAACTGCCATATCCTTTAAAACCTCACTGCCAGAGGGATATTGTGAATGCATGTGCCCGCTGGGCACAGTTTACCTGATGCCACCGGGGTGGCGATGGCATTGGTGGCTTGAGCCCGCCATCGCTGCTTGCAGCTATATTTTTTTATTATTATTAGGGCTCAAGCCCAAAGGGCGAGAGGCCTATTGTTTTCCTTAGGATTATTTTTTATTATTATTATTATTATTATTATTATTATTATTATTAGGGCTCAAGCCTGGAGGGCGAGAGCCCTATTGTTTTCCTTAGGATTATTTGTTATTATTATTATTATTATTATTTATTATTATTATTTTTCTTCAAGGTTTCGGGGGCTTTTGGGGCCCTTAACATGCTTAAAAAGTCTTGAAAATTGGCACACACATTGGAACCTGCGGCCATTAGGGCCGGGCAGAGACTGATACACGGGCGTGGCACAGGGGCTCTACAGCGCCCCCTGGAATGCTGAGGGCCATATATCATACATACTTGCACGTAGACGCACAAAACTCGGTACACATATAGAACTCATCAATACAAACAACTTTCGAATTGCATATCATAGGCTCCGCCCAACAGGAAGTTGGCTATTTGGGGTTTATTATTCATATTTGTCGTCAAAGTTGTGGGGGCTTTTGGGGTCCTTAACATACTCAAAAACTCTTGAAAGTTTGCGCACACTTTGGAATCTGTGGCCTTAAGGAGCCTGCAGAGGCTGGGACCTGGGCGTGGCACAGGGGCTCTACAGCGCCCCCTGGAACACAGTCATAAATGTTGATGTATAGCTCACACATACTTGCACGTATTAATATGAAACTCAGTACACATTTAGATCTCATCGTGCCGAACAACTTGCGTATTGCATGTTATAGGCTCCGCCCAACAGGAAGTCAGCTATTTAGAGTTATGTAAAAAGCATATGCTCTGGAATTTGAAATACTTGTCATAGGTTTTTTACTCGATTGCCGCCAAACTCGGTCAACATGATCTCAAGACAATGGGGATGAAAAATTGCCAGGGGATTTTTGATATCTCAAACGGTTTGCTCGTGGCGAGGCGTTGAAATTATGGCGAGAAATGAGAAAGAGGAAGTGTCTAATACCATCCACATACATTTCCTGATTTTAATCAAACTTCATCAGATTATTCATTGTATGATGTCGATCGCATATATGTGACTATTAGGAGTCAAAGTTATAGCGCCACCAACTGGCAGCAGGAAGTGTGTCATTTTCAAAATGCTTTGTATTCAGCATCTTATTTTTACTCGATTTGCTTCAAACTTCATCAGAATAATGTTAAAACACAGCCTATATTAATCTGCTAGGGGGATATTGATATCTAAAAATATTGTTGCCGTGGCAACATGTCAAACTTGAATACTTCTCAGGTGATTTTAAGGCATATAACATACTTAGAATTTCATGAAATTCAGAACACATATCAGTATTTATGATAACTAGACACTGGCAAAAGTTCATAAGAGGGCATGGAAGAGACACTCTATAGCGCCACCTTTTGTCAAAAGTGGGGGGGTTAGTTTTAGCTACAGACACCAAACTCGGTACAAAAATTGTTCTTATCAAGACGGACAACTTTCTAATTCACAGTCATCAGCTACGATCAACAGGAAGTCAGCTATTTTGATTTGAATGTGGATTTTTTTTTACATTTAGCTGTGAATTAATGCATACTGCTCAGAGGAGAGTAACACTATACACACCAAACTTTGTCTACATGATGCCAAAACATTTTAAACAACTTAAATTGCCAAAGGATTTTGGATAGCTTGAACGGTTTTGTCGTGGTGATTTTTCTAAATGACAGTAAAAATGGAATTATTAATTGTCCTGCATTTTTAAATTCCAAACACTTCAAAACCTTTTTTCATACAAAAAAAAAGTCATTCTGAGTAAATATGGATAGTTTCACGACTTTACAACACTGTATGGATAACAGAAAATTAAAAAACTGTCAGACATCTCATCTCACTCTGTCCCTCTGTTTGAGTATTATGTGCTGAGACTTACATTGTCTGAGAGAAAATGCGCCCCTACAGGTTCAATTCCTTAAAGGGAAATTCGACTGAAAGGGAGGAGACTCTCTTTTAGTTTCATTTTTAAATCGGTTAAAATACAAAATAATACTTGGATTTAATTCACACTGACAAGCTAAACCAACATATATGATTATTACCGGGTCAGGGCGCATTAATAATTGATGTGTGGTCAGTGATACGTGAGAAACACGAGAGATGAATCACCGCTCTGAGCATGAGCGTGTGGAATGACGAGCTCAGAAAAACGAGTTTATTTTTGTTTTATAGCTTTAACAAATAAAATATTAAAGCGATATCACACAATTCACCAATTAGAACACACCAAGAGCTAAATTCAGATGTTTTTGAACTGTTTGTGTGAAAATGAAATATTCGCGGCTGCCTATCTGAAATCACCGCCTCCGATCAGCGCTTACAGTGTCACAAGTTCAAAACAAACGAATTTATTCTTGTTTAAGAGCTTTTTCAAATAAAATATTGCCATAAATGCACACAATACACCCATTATAACACAAGAGCTAAATGCAGGTGTTTGTGACCCGTTTAAGTGTGCAAGACTACTTGAAAACGCGACTGGCAGAATATCTCTCGAGCTGCAGGATTCTGCCTTTCGTCGTACGAACGAACACATCAAGGACAAGATTATTTCAAAATACATAATAGCTTGGCGAATATAAACGAAAACAGCCACGTGGACATAAACTGTTAAGAAATAAATCTGAAGTGGATCTACTGGATTTGAATATTAAGTGACCGCATATACCAGCTGCTTCTGTCTTCAATTTTAATCTATATAAAAAATTAAACTCATTCATCTTGGCTGCTTTTTTAATATGTGTACGTATTTATTTATTATTTTGCTCTAACAAGACTTAATCTATATTTAATTAAATCAATTACATTTTATTTTACATTTGATTTGTCCATTTCTGCATCTAAACGCCTAAAAACCTAAAACATGCTCTATTATGCTATTGTTAGCAATTTCTTTATCGTCCAATTTATCTGGTGTACACTTTTATTTTCATAATAAACTTGTTTGTTAGATTATACACATTTACAGTGGTCTATAATAAATATTAACAGGTTTTATTCAAGCTGTTTAGAATGAATGCAGTAGGCTATTTTTTTTAAATGTAAATCAAAAAAAAAAAAAAAAAAAAAAAAGTTTAAATAAATAAAAAACATTGGAAAAGAATAACTGTTGTACTTTTTTATACATTTTGTATAATTTTATAGTTTATGCAGTATAGTTATAAAAACAAATAAATTTAGCCACTCACATAGAAATCTTAGGCCTTATCCTTTTTTGACAGTTTTAGGGATTTTTAAAAATCCTAACAAACCTTATTTGTGCTGCAAATAATAATTTCAAATTAATTTGATACTGACCTCTGACATCCTGTGACATGATATTTATTTGAATTTACATAATCTCATGGATGTAACAGTAAATCTGTTCAGCTCACAGATCAAGACTAAGCTGTAATGCAAGCAGAACTTTCACAAATGCTTGTAGGTCAATAAAATCATTACAAAACATTTACAAATCATTTAAGGGATTTGATAACACTGTAAAATAATGTCTAATTTGTTAATATTAGCAAATGCATTGATAACACTTTATAATAACTGCACTCATTAGTAAATAGTCAGTTCATTCTTTATAAAGCCTTGTCCCAATATTAATAGTCAGTAGTAAGCAGTTTATAAATACAGCTATAAATAGCTTGTTCTTGGTTTATAAGCACATTTATTAAAAAGGAGAGTAAAGGGTCAGTTATCTCCCTATGAAAAATAAATAAAATAAAAATAAACAAACAACAACACAGATTGATACAGAACTCAGAAATGTTATTGTGGATTTATGATAAACTCAGCCTGTAAATGAATTAATTCTCCTCCAAGAAGACACAAGTAGTTCACACCAAACTGTTTTAACATGAAGCCATATACTGAAGATGTTAAATTTCGAATGGGTTTAGGATACCTTAAATGGTGTGGCCATAGCGATTTATTAAAGTAACATAAAAAAATACAATAGTTATTTTACTATATCTTTAAAATGTTTAATTCCAACTATTCATAATTTTTTATATACGTAGAAGTCATCATTTGAAGGAAGCACAGTAAGTTTCATAGCTTTATCATTTTCAAGAGCCAGCATAAAATTAAAACTATCATAACTTATAAATCAAGCTGGCAATTCTTAGTACCAATAACGGCCACCAGATGGAGCTATAGGATTACTTTTAAATAATTATTGTAGAAACAAGTATGATTTAAATCATTTATAGAAATCTTTCAAAGAAAAATAATATGAATTTTATGTATTTTACTGATAAAATGACCCTCACTTAATTAGAAAAACAAGCTGAAGTATTGTGAACCGTATATTAAGAATAATTCTTTATAGGCTTTATGGACAGATACGTTTTCAGAGACTCTTGAAGGATCAGCACCACATCCTCTTTTACCACTGTTTAAAGAATTTATCTTACAGAAGAGGTGCGAATGAATTTTGGATAGCTTGAATGGTTTTGTCGTGGTGATTTTTTTTTTAAATAACAGTAAAAAAGTAACCAGTGAATGTATTTTATTTTTTTAAAGTGCAGCTTATAAACACTTCAAAAAAATGTACACATAGAAGACAAGTCATTCTGAGGAAATATGCATAGTTTCATGACTATACAACACTATATGGATGATAGAAAATTAAAAAAACTATCATACATCTGATGTCACTCTGTCCCTCTGTCACTGTGGGTAATGTGTGTGTGTGTGTGTGTGTGTTAAATGAATTAGGTGTGAAACTATCAGGGAGCATTTAGTCTCCAGCGCCAACATTTTACAGAACTGACACTTTCCTGGAGTCTCAGAATTACAATGTGCCAGGTTCTGAGAGATCTAAGATTCCAAAAAATTATTGAATTAGAATACCATGAAGTATTGTGAAATACTATATATTAAGACTTTATATATAGGCTTTATGAACAGATTAGAGTGACTCGTGAAGGACCAGCAGCACCTCCTCTTGTCCGATGGTTTGAGGAATATATCTTCCAGAATCCGGGATTAAGATTTAGGAGCTCATTTTTATTCCACCTCCTTTCCTGAAAGTCTGTCTTGCAGAATTGACTAAAAATTAATCTTCACATTAATTCCTAATTATTTTGCAATTCTTTTTGTCAGTTCTTCTTGACCTGTTTTTTTCTTCTTCTTTTCTGACCTCATGACCCAGTCAGCATTTTTTGTACAATGGTCAAGTCTTAACTTATCCATTTCTGTATTGCATGTGTGTTTGATATTTATCATGGGTATTTCATAATTTTCGACTTTACAGTTTGAGTTAAAACTCTTTTTTTAGCGCATTTCATCTGTAAAAGAAAACATGCCTAATAATTCTGCACACATGAATATAAGGAGGTTTTCTCTTCCAGCTTTCCTGGACTATTGTATAGCACTCATAAATGATTTAATGAAAAATAATGGTAGTTATTAAGATTGATATGGTTTGGAATTGGTCAAATGTGCTTGGAAAAAAAATCACAATAAAACAATGTTTTAATGTTTAATTTTGGAATATGAACTGACATGAATGAATGTTATATAAATATTGTTCATATTAACATAATGTTTATAAATGAAATCTTATTGTAAAGTGTTACTAAAGTTAAATATATATTGTTCTGTGAATGTGATTTTAAAGTCTAGATGATTCGGATTAACCCTTTATCTGGCGTATCCTTTAAAACCTCACTGCCAGAGGGATATTGTGAATGCATGTGCCCGCTGGGCACAGTTTACCTGATGCCACCGGGGTGGCGATGGCATTGGTGGCTTGAGCCCGCCATCGCTGCTTGCAGCTATATTTATTATTATTATTTTTTTTTTCCAACGTCTCGGGGGCTTTTGGGGCCCTTAACGTGCTTAAAAAGTCTTGAAAATTGGCACACAGATTGGAACCTGCGGCCATTAGGGCCGGGCAGAGACTGATACACGGGCGTGGCACAGGGGCTCTACAGCGCCCCCTGGAATATGGAGGGCCATATATCATACATTCTTGCTCGTAGACGTATGAAACTCGGTACACATATAAATCTCATCAATCCAAACAACTTTTGTATTGCATATCATAGGCTCCGCCCAACAGGAAGTTGGCTATTTAGGGTTTAGTATTCAAATTTTTCGTCAAAGTTGTGGGGGCTTTGGGGGTCCTTAACATACTCAAAAACTCTTGAAAATTTGCGCACACTTTGGAATCTGTGGCCTTTAGGAGCCTGCAGAGGCTGGGTCCCGGGCGTGGCACAGGGGCTCTATGGCGCCCCCTGGAACACAGTCATAAATGTTGATGTATAGCTCACACATACTTGCACATATTCATATGAAACTCAGTACACATATAGATCTCATCGTGCCGAACAACTTTCGTATTGCATGTCATAGGCTCCACCCAACAGGAAGTCAGCTATTTAGAGTTATGTAAAAAGCGCATGCTCTGGAATTTGAAATACTTGTCATAGGTTTTTTTCTCGATTGCCGCCAAACTCGGTCAACATGATCTCAAGACACTGGGGATGAAAAATTGCCAGGGGATTTTTGATATCTCGAACGGTTTGCTCGTGGCGAGGCGTTGAAATTATGGCGAGAAATGAGAAACAGGAAGTGTCTAATACCATCCACATACAGTTCCTGATTTTAATCAAACTTCATCAGATTATTCGTTGTATGATGTCGATCGCATATATGTGACTATTAGGAGTCAAAGTTATAGCGCCACCAACTGGCAGAAGGAAGTGTGTCATTTTCAAAATGATTTGAATTCAGCATCTTATTATTACTCGATTTGCTTCAAACTTCATCAGAATAATGTTAAAACACAGCCGATATAAATCTGCAAGGGGGATATTGATATCTAAAAAATTGTTGGCGTGGCAACATGTCAAACTGGAATACTTCTCAGGTGATTTTGAGGCAAATACCATACTTAGAATTTCACAAAACTCTGAACACACATCAGTATTTCTGATAGGAACTTAAATTGTGAATGGATTTTGGATAGCTTGAATGGTTTTGCCGTGGTGATTTTTTGAAATGACCTTACAAAGGGAATCATTATTGTATTTTTAAAATGCAGCTTCCAAACACGTCAAAGAATTTTTTCATACAGATGAAAAAGTCATTCTGAGGAAATATGCATAGTTTCAAGACTTTACAACACTGTATGGATAACAGAAAATTAAAAAACTCTCAGACATCTCATCTCACTTTGTCCCTCTGTTTGAGTATGTGTGCTTCAGACTTCCATTGTCTGAGAGAAATTGCGCCCCTACAGGTGCAATTACCGGACTTTTACTTTCACTTTTAAATCGGTTAAAAATACAAATAAATACTTAGATTTAATTCACACTGACAAGCTAAACCAACATATCTGATTATTACCGGTTCAGGGCTCATGGATAAATAATTTCTGGCCAGAGATACGTGAGAAATAGGAGAGATGAATCACCGCTGTGATCACGAGAGTCTGGAGTAAAGAGCTCAGAAAAAATTAATTTATTCCTGTTTTATAGCTTTTAAAAATAAATTATTACAGCGATATCACACAATCAACCAATTAGAACACACCAAGAGCTAAATTCAGATGTTTTTGAACTGTTTGTGTGAAAATGAAATATTTGTGGCTGCCTATCTGAAATCACGCCTCCGATCAGCGCTTACAGTGTCGAGCTCAAAACAAACGAATTTATTCTTGTTTAAGAGCTTTTTTAAATAAAACATTACCACAAATGCACACAATAAACCCATTGTAACACATCAAGAGGTAAATGCAGGTGTTTGTGACCCGTTTAAGTGCGCAAGACTATTTGACACCGCGACTGGCAGAATAACATGTATCTCTGGAGCTGCAGGATTCTGCCTTTCGTCGTACGAACGAACACATCACGGACAAGATTATTTCAAAACACATAATAGCTTGGCGACTATAAACGAAAACAGCCACGTGAACATAAACTGTTGAGAAATATATCTGAAGTGGATCTACTGGATTTTAATATTAAGTGACCGCATATACCAGCTGCTTCTGTCTTCAATTTTAATCTATATAAAAAATGAAATTCATTCATCTTGGCTGCTTTTTTAATGTGTGTACGTATTTATTTATTTATTTATTTATTATTTTGCTCTAACAAGAATTAATCTATATTTAATTAAATCAATTACATTTTATTTTACATTTGATTTGTCCATATCTGCATCTAAACGCCTAAAAACCTAAAACATGCTCTATTATACTATTGTTAGCAATTTCTTTATCGTCCAATTTATCTGGTGTACACACTTTTATTTTCATAATAAACTTGTTTGTTAGATTATACACAGTTACAGTGGTCTATAATAAATATTAACAGGTTTTATTCAAGCTGTTTAGAATGATTGCAGTAGGCTAATTTTTTTTAATGTAAATCCAAAAAAAAAAAAAAAAAAAAAAAAAAAAAAAAAAAAAAACATTGGAAAACAATGACTGTTGTACTTTTTTATACATTTTGTATAATTTCATAGTTTATGCATTATAGTTAAAAAACAAGTAAATGTAGCCACTCACATAGAAATCTTAGGCCTTATCCTTTTCTGACAGTTTTAGGGATTTTTAAAAATCCTAAAAAACCCTAATTTGTGCTGCAAATAATAATTTCAAACTCAAAAAGTAAATAGTCAGTTCATGCTTTATAAAGCCTTGTCCCAATATTAATAGTCAGTAGTAAGCAGTTTATAAATACAGCTATAAATAGCTTGTTTTTGGTTTATAAGCACATTTATTAAAAAGGAGAGTAAAGGATCAGTTATCTTCCTATGAAAAATAAAAGATAAAAATAAACAAACAACAACACAGATTGATACAGAACAGAAAAATAAATTTTATTGTGGATTTATGATAAAATCAGCCTGTAAATGAATTCATACTCCTCCTCATACTACTCCATACTCCTTTTTCAACATGATGCCAATATACTGAGATGTTAAATTGTGAATGGGTTTAGGATAGCTTAAATGGTGTTGCCATAGAGATTTATTAATGTAACATAAAAAAATACAATAGTTATTTTACTATATCTTTAAAATTTTTCATTCTAACTCTTCATAATTTTTTATATAAGTAGAAGTCCTCATTTGAAGGAAGCACAGTAAGTTTCATAGCTTTTTCATTTTCAAGAGCCAGCCTAAAATTAAAACTATCATAACTTATAAATCAAGCTTGCAATTCTTAGTACCAATAATGGTCACCAGAGGGAGCTATAGGATTACTTTTAAATAATTATTGTAGAAACGAGTATGATTTAAATAATTTATAGAAATCTTTCAAATAAAATAATATGTATTTTAGGAATTTTACTGATAAAAATGACCCTCACTTAATTAGAATAACAAGCTGAAGTATTGTGAACTGTATATTAAGAATAATTCTTTATAGGCTTTATGGACAGATACGTTTTGAGTGATTCTTGAAGGATCAGCACCACATCCTCTTTTACCACTGTTTAAAGAACTAATCTTACAGAACAGGTGTGAATGAATTTTGGATAGCTTGAATGGTTTTGTCGTGGTGATTTTTTGAAATAATAGTAAAAAAGGAACCAGTAAATGTCTTTTTATTTTTTTTAAAGTGCAGCTTCTAAACACTTAAAAAAAATGTACACATAAAAGACAAGTCATTCTGAGGCATATTTCCTCAGAATGACTGGTCTCATGACAATAGTTTCATGACTATACAACACTATATGGATGATAGAAAATAAAAAAACTATCATACATCTAATGTCACTCAGTCCCACTGTCACTGTGGGTAGTGTGTGTGTGTGTGTGTTAAGTGAATTAGGTGTGAAACTATCAGGGAGCATTTAGTCTCCAGCGCCAACATTTTACAGAACTGCCACTTTCCTGGAGTCTCCAGAATTACTCGGTGTCCGGCTCTGAGAGACTTAAGATCCCAAAAAATGATTTAATTAGAATACCATGAAGTATTGTGAAATACTATATATTAAGGCTTTATATATAGGCTTTATGAACAGATTAGAGTGACTCGTGAAGGACCAGCACCACCTCCTCTTGTTCGATGGTTTGAGGAGTATATCTTCCAGAATCCAGGATTAAGATTTAGGAGCTCATTTTTATTCCACCTCCTTTCCTGAAAGTCTGTCTTGCAGAATTGACTAAAAATTAATCTTCACATTATTTCCTAATTATTTTGCAATTCTTTTTGTCAGTTCTTCTTGACCTGTTTTTCTCTTCCAGCTTTCCTGGACTATTGTATAGCACTCATAAATGATTAAATAAAAAATAATGGTAGTTATTAAGATTGATATGGTTTGGAATTGGTAAAAAATGCTTGGAAAAAAATCACAATAAAACAATGTTTTAATGTTTAAGTTTGGAATATTAACTGACGTGAATGAATGCTATATAAACATTGTTCATGTTAACATAATGTTTATGAATGGAATCTTATTGTAAAGTGTTACTAAAGTTATATATATATATATTGTTCTGTGAATGTGATTTTAAAGTCTAGATGATTCGGATTAACCCTTTAACTGCCATATCCTTTAAAACCTCACTGCCAGAGGGATATTGTGAATGCATGTGCCCGCTGGGCACAGTTTACCTGATGCCACCGGGGTGGCGATGGCACTGGTGGCTTGAGCCCGCCATCGCTGCTTGCAGCTATATTTATTATTAGGGCTCAAGCCCAAAGGGCGAGAGGCCTATTGTTTTCCTTAGGATTATTTTTTATTATTATTATTATTATTAGGGCTCAAGCCCAAAGGGCGAGAGGCCTATTGTTTTCCTTAGGATTATTTTTTATTATTATTATTATTATTATTATTATTATTATTATTATTATTATTATTTTTTTCCAACGTCTCGGGGGCTTTTGGGGCCCTTAACGTGCTTAAAAAGTCTTGAAAATTGGCACACAGATTGGAACCTGCGGCCATTAGGGCCGGGCAGAGACTGATACACGGGCGTGGCACAGGGGCTCTACAGCGCCCCCTGGAATATGGAGGGCCATATATCATACATTCTTGCTCGTAGACGAATGAAACTTGGTACACATATAAATCTCATCAATCCAAACAACTTTTGTATTGCATATCATAGGCTCCGCCCAACAGGAAGTTGGCTATTTAGGGTTTAGTATTCAAATTTTTCGTCAAAGTTGTGGGGGCTTTTGGGGTCCTTAACATACTCAAAAACTCTTGAAAATTTGCGCACACTTTGGAATCTGTGGCCTTTAGGAGCCAGCAGAGGCTGGGATCCGGGCGTGGCACAGGGGCTCTACAGCTCCCCCTGGAACACAGTCAGAAATGTTGATGTATAGCTCACACATACTTGCACATATTCATATGAAACTCAGTACACATATAGATCTCATCGTGCCGAACAACTTTCGTATTGCATGTCATAGGCTCCACCCAACAGGAAGTCAGCTATTTAGAGTTATGTAAAAAGCGCATGCTCTGGAATTTGAAATACTTGTCATAGGTTTTTTTCTCGATTGCCGCCAAACTTGGTCAACATGATCTCAAGACATTGGGGATGAAAAATTGCCAGGGGATTTTTGATATCTCGAACGGTTTGCTCGTGGCGAGGCGTTGAAATTATGGCGAGAAATGAGAAACAGGAAGTGTCTAATACCGTCCACATACATTTCCTGATTTTAATCAAACTTCATCAGATTATTCGTTGTATGATGTCGATCGCATATATGTGACTATTAGGAGTCAAAGTTATAGCGCCACCAACTGGCAGAAGGAAGTGTGTCATTTTCAAAATGATTTGAATTCAGCATCTTATTATTACTCGATTTGCTTCAAACTTCATCAGAATAATGTTAAAACACAGCCGATATAAATCTGCAAGGGGGATATTGATATCTAAAAAATTGTTGGCGTGGCAACATGTCAAACTGGAATACTTCTCAGGTGATTTTGAGGCAAATAACATACTTAGAATTTCACAAAACTCTGAACACACATCAGTATTTCTGATAGGAACTTAAATTGTGAATGGATTTTGGATAGCTTGAATGGTTTTGCCGTGGTGATTTTTTTAAATGACCTTACAAAGGGAATCATTATTGTATTTTTAAATTGCAGCTTCCAAACACGTCAAAGAATTTTTTCATACAGATGAAAAAGTCATTCTGAGGAAATATGCATAGTTTCACGACTTTACAACACTGTATGGATAACAGAAAATTAAAAAACTGTCAGACATCTCATCTCACGCTGTCCCTCTGTTTGAGTATATGTGCTTAGACTTCCATTGTCTGAGAGAAATTGCGCCCCTACAGGTTAAATTCCCGAACTTTTACTTTCACTTTTAAATCGGTTAAAAATACAAATAAATACTTAGATTTAATTCACACTGACAAGCTAAACCAACATATCTGATTATTACCGGTTCAGGGCTCATGGATAAATTATTTCTGGCCAGAGATACGTGAGAAATAGGAGAGATGAATCATCGCTGTGACCACGAGCGTCTGGAGTAAAGAGCTCAGAAAAAACGAATTTATTCCTGTTTTAAAGCTTTTAAAAATAAATTATTACAGCGATATCACACAATCAACCAATTAGAACACACCAAGAGCTAAATTCAGATGTTTTTGAATTGTTTGTGTGAAAATGAAATATTTGTGGCTGCCTATCTGAAATCACGCCTCCGATCAGCGCGTACAGTGTCGAGCTCAAAACAAACGAATTTATTCTTGTTTAAGAGCTTTTTTAAATAAAATATTACCACAAATGCACACAATAAACCCATTGTAACACTACAAGAGCTAAATGCAGGTGTTTGTGACCTGTTTAAGTGTGCAAGACTATTTGAAAGCGCGACTGGCAGAATAACATATCTCTCGAGCTGCAGGTTTCTGTCTTTCGTCGTACGAACGAACACATAACGGACAAGATTATTTCAAAATACATAATAGCTAGGCGAATATAAACGAAAACAGCCACGTGAACATAAACTGGATCTACTGGATTTGAATATTAAAGTGACCACATTTACCACTTGCTTCTGTCTTCAATTTTAATCTATATAAAAAAGGAAACTCATTCGACTTGGCTGCTTTTTTAATGTGTGCGTATTTATTTATTTACCTTTTTATACATTTTGTATAATTTCATAGTTTGTGTATTACAATTATGAAAACAAAAATAAATTTAGCCACTCACATAGAAATAGCTTAGGCCTTAACCTTTTTCTGTCAGTTTTAGGGATTTTTAAAAATCCTAAAAAAAACTTATTTGTGCTGCAAATAATAATTTCAAACTCATTTGATACTGACCTCTGACATCCTGTGACATTATATTTATTTGAATTTACATAATCTCATGGATGTAACAGTAAATCTGTTCAGCTCACAGATCAATACTAAGCTGTAATGCAAGCAGAACTTTCACAAATGCTTATGAGTCATTTAAGGATTTGATAACACTGTAAAATAATGTCTAATTTGTTAACATTAGCAAATTCATTGATAACACTTTATAATAACTGCACTCATTAGTAAATAGTCAGTTCATGCTTTATAAAGCCTTGTCCCAATATTAATAGTCAGTAGTAAGCAGTTTATAAATACAGCTATAAATAGCTTGTCCTTGGTTTATAAGCACGTTTATTAAAAAGGAGAGTAAAGGGTCAGTTATCTTCCTATGAAAAATAAAAGATAAAAATAAACAAACAACAACACAGATTGATACAGAACTCAGAAATTTTATTGTGGATTTATGATAAAATCAGCCTGTAAATGAATTCATACTCCTCCTCATACTACTCCATACTCCTTTTTCAACATGATGCCAATATACTGAGATGTTAAATTGTGAATGGGTTTAGGATAGCTTAAATGGTGTTGCCATAGAGATTTATTAAAGTAACATAAAAAATACAATAGTTATTTTACTATATCTTTAAAATTTTTCATTCTAACTCTTCATAATTTTTTATATAAGTAGAAGTCCTCATTTGAAGGAAGCACAGTAAGTTTCATAGCTTTATCATTTTCAAGAGCCAGCATAAAATTAAAACTATCATAACTTATAAATCAAGCTTGCAATTCTTAGTACCTATAATGGCCACCAGAGGGAGCTATAGGATTACTTTTAAATAATTATTGGAGAAACGAGTATGATTTAAATAATTTATAGAAATCTTTCAAATAAAATAATATGTATTTTAGGAATTTTACTGATAAAATGACCCTCACTTAATTAGAATAACAAGCTGAAGTATTGTGAACTGTATATTAAGAATAATTCTTAATAGGCTTTATGGACAGATACGTTTTAAGTGACTCTTGAAGGTTCAGCACCACATCCTCTTTTACCACTGTTTAAAGAATTAATCTTACAGAACAGGTGTGAATGAATTTTGGATAGCTTGAATGGTTTTGTCGTGGTGATTTTTTGAAATAATAGTAAAAAAGGAACCAGTAAAAAAAAGTGCAGCTTCTAAACACTTCAAAAAAATGTACACATAGAAGACAAGTCATTCTGAGGAAATATGCATAGTTTCATGACTATACAACATTATATGGATGACAGAAAATTAAAAAAACATACATCTGATGTCACTCTGTCCCTCTGTCACTGTGTGTGTGTGTTGGTGTGTGTTTTAAGTGAATTAGGTGTGAAACTATCAGTGAGCATTTAGTCTCCAGCGCCAACATTTTACAGAACTGCCACTTTCCTGGAGTCTCAGAATTACAATGTGTCAGGTTCTGAGAGATCTAAGATTCCAAAAAATTATTTAATTAGAATACCATGAAGTATTGTGAAATACTATATATTAAGACTTTATATATAGGCTTAATGAACAGATTAGAGTGACTCGTGAAGGACCAGCACCACCTCCTCTTGTCCGATGGTTTGAGGAATATATCTTCCAGAATCTGGGATTAAGATTTAGGAGCTCATTTTTATTCCACCTCCTTTCCTGAAAGTCTGTCTTGCAGAATTGACTAAAAATTAATCTTCACATTAATTCCTAATTCTTTTGCAATTCTTTTGTCAGTTCTTCTTGACCTGTTTTTCTCTTCCAGCTTTCCTGGACTATTGTATAGCACTCATAAATGATTAAATAAAAAATAATGGTAGTTATTAAGATTGATATGG
The DNA here is from genome assembly GCF_023724105.1 of Carassius gibelio. Taxonomy (NCBI): domain Eukaryota; kingdom Metazoa; phylum Chordata; class Actinopteri; order Cypriniformes; family Cyprinidae; genus Carassius; species Carassius gibelio. Next base: position 32,731,865 of record NC_068414.1, read on the forward strand.
TTTGGAATTGGTAAAATGTGCTTGGAAAAAAATCACAATAAAACAATGTTTTAATGTTTAAGTTTGGAATATTAACTGACATGAATGAATGCTATATAAATATTGTTCATGTTAACATAATGTTTATAAATGAAATCTTATTGTAAAGTGTTACTAAAGTTATATATATATATATATATATATATATATATATATATATATATATTGTTCTGTGAATGTGATTTTAAAGTCTAGATGATTCGGATTAACCCTTTAACTGCCATATCAAGTTCAAGTTCTAGTTCAAGTTCAATTTATTTGTATAGCGCATTTACAACAGCCTCCTGGCTGACCAAAGTGCTTTAACATAAGAGCAAGAATATTACACATACATAAAAATAGACCAGACAAAAAATTTAAAACCACCCATTTCAAAATGTAGCATAACACAGTAGTCAGTACACTAAGGAAAATAAAAAAGTTTTTAGCAAAGATTTAAAAATAGACAAGGAAGGGGCCAGTCTGATCTCTAAAGGCAGGGTATTCCAGAGTCGTGGCCCAGCCACTGCAAATGCACGCTCCCCTCTACGCTCCCCTCTATCCTTTAAAACCTCACTGCCAGAGGGATATTGTGAATGCATGTGCCCGCTGGGCACAGTTTACCTGATGCCACCGGGGTGGTGATGGCATTGGTGGCTTGAGCCCGCCATCGCTGCTTGCAGCTATATTTATTATTATTAGGGCTCAAGCCCAAAGGGCGAGAGGCCTATTGTTTTCCTTAGGATTATTTTTTATTATTATTATTATTATTATTATTATTATTATTATTATTATTATTATTATTATTTTTTTCCAACGTCTCGGGGGCTTTTGGGGCCCTTAACGTGCTTAAAAAGTCTTGAAAATTGGCACACAGATTGGAACCTGCGGCCATTAGGGCCGGGCAGAGACTGATACACGGGCGTGGCACAGGGGCTCTACAGCGCCCCCTGGAATATGGAGGGCCATATATCATACATTCTTGCTCGTAGACGTATGAAACTCGGTACACATATAAATCTCATCAATCCAAACAACTTTTGTATTGCATATCATAGGCTCCGCCCAACAGGAAGTTGGCTATTTAGGGTTTAGTATTCAAATTTTTCGTCAAAGTTGTGGGGGCTTTGGGGGTCCTTAACATACTCAAAAACTCTTGAAAATTTGCGCACACTTTGGAATCTGTGGCCTTTAGGAGCCTGCAGAGGCTGGGACCCGGGCGTGGCACAGGGGCTCTATGGCGCCCCCTGGAACACAGTCATAAATGTTGATGTATAGCTCACACATACTTGCACATATTCATATGAAACTCAGTACACATATAGATCTCATCGTGCCGAACAACTTTCATATTGCATGTCATAGGCTCCACCCAACAGGAAGTCAGCTATTTAGAGTTATGTAAAAAGCGCATGCTCTGGAATTTGAAATACTTGTCATAGGTTTTTTTCTCGATTGCCGCCAAACTCGGTCAACATGATCTCAAGACACTGGGGATGAAAAATTGCCAGGGGATTTTTGATATCTCGAACGGTTTGCTCGTGGCGAGGCGTTGAAATTATGGCAAGAAATGAGAAACAGGAAGTGTCTAATACCATCCACATACAGTTCCTGATTTTAATCAAACTTCATCAGATTATTCGTTGTATGATGTCGATCGCATATATGTGACTATTAGGAGTCAAAGTTATAGCGCCACCAACTGGCAGAAGGAAGTGTGTCATTTTCAAAATGATTTGAATTCAGCATCTTATTATTACTCGATTTGCTTCAAACTTCATCAGAATAATGTTAAAACACAGCCGATATAAATCTGCAAGGGGGATATTGATATCTAAAAAATTGTTGGCGTGGCAACATGTCAAACTGGAATACTTCTCAGGTGATTTTGAGGCAAATACCATACTTAGAATTTCACAAAACTCTGAACACACATCAGTATTTCTGATAGGAACTTAAATTGTGAATGGATTTTGGATAGCTTGAATGGTTTTGCCGTGGTGATTTTTTGAAATTACCTTACAAAGGGAATCATTATTGTATTTTTAAAATGCAGCTTCCAAACACGTCAAAGAATTTTTTCATACAGATGAAAAAGTCATTCTGAGGAAATATGCATAGTTTCAAGACTTTACAACACTGTATGGATAACAGAAAATTAAAAAACTCTCAGACATCTCATCTCACTTTGTCCCTCTGTTTGAGTATATGTGCTTCAGACTTCCATTGTCTGAGAGAAATAGCGCCCCTACAGGTTCAATTCCCGGACTTTTACTTTCACTTTTAAATCGGTTAAAAATACAAATAAATACTTAGATTTAATTCACACTGACAAGCTAAACCAACATATCTGATTATTACCGGTTCAGGGCTCATGGATAAATTATTTCTGGCCAGAGATACGTGAGAAATAGGAGAGATGAATCACCGCTGTGATCACGAGAGTCTGGAGTAAAGAGCTCAGAAAAAACTAATTTATTCCTGTTTTATAGCTTTTAAAAATAAATTATTACAGCGATATCACACAATCAACCAATTAGAACACACCAAGAGCTAAATTCAGATGTTTTTGAACTGTTTGTGTGAAAATGAAATATTTGTGGCTGCCTATCTGAAATCACGCCTCCGATCAGCGCTTACAGTGTCGAGCTCAAAACAAACGAATTTATTCTTGTTTAAGAGCTTTTTTAAATAAAACATTACCACAAATGCACACAATAAACCCATTGTAACACATCAAGAGATAAATGCAGGTGTTTGTGACCCGTTTAAGTGTGCAAGACTATTTGAAAGCGAGACTGGCAGAATAACATATATCTCTCGAGCTGCAGGATTCTGCCTTTCGTCGTACGAACGAACACATCACGGACAAGATTATTTCAAAACACATAATAGCTTGGCGACTATAAACGAAAACAGCCACGTGAACATAAACTGTTGAGAAATATATCTGAAGTGGATCTACTGGATTTTAATATTAAGTGACCGCATATACCAGCTGCTTCTGTCTTCAATTTTAATCTATATAAAAAATGAAATTCATTCATCTTGGCTGCTTTTTTAATGTGTGTACGTATTTATTTATTTATTTATTATTTTGCTCTAACAAGAATTAATCTATATTTAATTAAATCAATTACATTTTATTTTACATTTGATTTGTCCATATCTGCATCTAAACGCCTAAAAACCTAAAACATGCTCTATTATACTATTGTTAGCAATTTCTTTATCGTCCAATTTATCTGGTGTACACACTTTTATTTTCATAATAAACTTGTTTGTTAGATTATACACAGTTACAGTGGTCTATAATAAATATTAACAGGTTTTATTCAAGCTGTTTAGAATGATTGCAGTAGGCTAATTTTTTTTAATGTAAATCCAAAAAAAAAAAAAAACATTGGAAAACAATGACTGTTGTACTTTTTTATACATTTTGTATAATTTCATAGTTTATGCATTATAATTATAAAACAAATAAATGTAGCCACTCACATAGAAATCTTAGGCCTTATCCTTTTCTGACAGTTTTAGGGATTTTTAAAAATCCTAAAAAACCCTAATTTGTGCTGCAAATAATAATTTCAAACTCAAAAAGTAAATAGTCAGTTCATGCTTTATAAAGCCTTGTCCCAATATTAATAGTCAGTAGTAAGCAGTTTATAAATACAGCTATAAATAGCTTGTTTTTGGTTTATAAGCACATTTATTAAAAAGGAGAGTAAAGGATCAGTTATCTTCCTATGAAAAATAAAAGATAAAAATAAACAAACAACAACACAGATTGATACAGAACAGAAAAATAAATTTTATTGTGGATTTATGATAAAATCAGCCTGTAAATGAATTCATACTCCTCCTCATACTACTCCATACTCCTTTTTCAACATGATGCCAATATACTGAGATGTTAAATTGTGAATGGGTTTAGGATAGCTTAAATGGTGTTGCCATAGAGATTTATTAATGTAACATAAAAAAATACAATAGTTATTTTACTATATCTTTAAAATTTTTCATTCTAACTCTTCATAATTTTTTATATAAGTAGAAGTCCTCATTTGAAGGAAGCACAGTAAGTTTCATAGCTTTTTCATTTTCAAGAGCCAGCCTAAAATTAAAACTATCATAACTTATAAATCAAGCTTGCAATTCTTAGTACCTGTAATGGCCACCAGAGGGAGCTATAGGATTACTTTTAAATAATTATTGTAGAAACGAGTATGATTTAAATAATTTATAGAAATCTTTCAAATAAAATAATATGTATTTTAGGAATTTTACTGATAAAAATGACCCTCACTTAATTAGAATAACAAGCTGAAGTATTGTGAACTGTATATTAAGAATAATTCTTTATAGGCTTTATGGACAGATACGTTTTGAGTGACTCTTGAAGGATCAGCACCACATCCTCTTTTACCACTGTTTAAAGAACTAATCTTACAGAACAGGTGTGAATGAATTTTGGATAGCTTGAATGGTTTTGTCGTGGTGATTTTTTGAAATAATAGTAAAAAAGGAACCAGTAAATGTCTTTTTATTTTTTTTAAAGTGCAGCTTCTAAACACTTAAAAAAAATGTACACATAAAAGACAAGTCATTCTGAGGCATATTTCCTCAGAATGACTGGTCTCATGACAATAGTTTCATGACTATACAACACTATATGGATGATAGAAAATAAAAAAACTATCATACATCTAATGTCACTCAGTCCCACTGTCACTGTGGGTAGTGTGTGTGTGTGTGTGTGTGTTTGTGTGTGTGTTAAGTGAATTAGGTGTGAAACTATCAGGGAGCATTTAGTCTCCAGCGCCAACATTTTACAGAACTGCCACTTTCCTGGAGTCTCCAGAATTTCTCGGTGTCCGGCTCTGAGAGACTTAAGATCCCAAAAAATGATTTAATTAGAATACCATGAAGTATTGTGAAATACTATATATTAAGGCTTTATATATAGGCTTTATGAACAGATTAGAGTGACTCGTGAAGGACCAGCACCACCTCCTCTTGTTCGATGGTTTGAGGAGTATATCTTCCAGAATCCAGGATTAAGATTTAAGAGCTCATTTTTATTCCACCTCCTTTCCTGAAAGTCTGTCTTGCAGAATTGACTAAAAATTAATCTTCACATTATTTCCTAATTATTTTGCAATTCTTTTTGTCAGTTCTTCTTGACCTGTTTTTCTCTTCCAGCTTTCCTGGACTATTGTATAGCACTCATAAATGATTAAATAAAAAATAATGGTAGTTATTAAGATTGATATGGTTTGGAATTGGTAAAAAATGCTTGGAAAAAAATCACAATAAAACAATGTTTTAATGTTTAAGTTTGGAATATTAACTGACGTGAATGAATGCTATATAAACATTGTTCATGTTAACATAATGTTTATGAATGGAATCTTATTGTAAAGTGTTACTAAAGTTATATATATATATATATTGTTCTGTGAATGTGATTTTAAAGTCTAGATGATTCGGATTAACCCTTTAACTGCCATATCCTTTAAAACCTCACTGCCAGAGGGATATTGTGAATGCATGTGCCCGCTGGGCACAGTTTACCTGATGCCACCGGGGTGGCGATGGCATTGGTGGCTTGAGCCCGACATCGCTGCTTGCAGCTATATTTATTATTATTATTATTATTTTCCAACGTCTCGGGGGCTTTTGGGGCCCTTAACATGCTTAAAACGTCTTGAAAATTGGCACACAGATTGGAACCTGCGGCCATTAGGGCCGGGCAGAGACTGATACACGGGCGTGGCACAGGGGCTCTACAGCGCCCCCTGGAATATGGAGGGCCATATATCATACATTCTTGCTCGTAGACGTATGAAACTCGGTACACATATAAATCTCATCAATCCAAACAACTTTTGTATTGCATATCATAGGCTCCGCCCAACAGGAAGTTGGCTATTTAGGGTTTAGTATTCAAATTTTTCGTCAAAGTTGTGGGGGCTTTTGGGGTCCTTAACATACTCAAAAACTCTTGAAAATTTGCGCACACTTTGGAATCTGTGGCCTTTAGGAGCCTGCAGAGGCTGGGACCCGGGCGTGGCACAGGGGCTCTACGGCGCCCCCTGGAACACAGTCAGAAATGTTGATGTATAGCTCACACATACTTGCACATATTCATATGAAACTCAGTACACATATAGATCTCATCGTGCCGAACAACTTTCGTATTGCATGTCATAGGCTCCGCCCATCAGGAAGTCAGCTATTTAGAGTTATGTAAAAAGCGCATGCTCTGGAATTTGAAATACTTGTCATAGGTTTTTTGCTCGATTGCCGCCAAACTCGGTCAACATGATCTCAAGACACTGGGGATGAAAAATTGCCAGGGGATTTTTGATATCTCGAACGGTTTGCTCGTGGCGAGGCGTTGAAATTATGGCGAGAAATGAGAAACAGGAAGTGTCTAATACCATCCACATACATTTCCTGATTTTAATCAAACTTCATCAGATTATTCGTTGTATGATGTCGATCGCATATATGTGACTATTAGGAGTCAAAGTTATAGCGCCACCAACTGGCAGAAGGAAGTGTGTCATTTTCAAAATGATTTGAATTCAGCATCTTATTATTACTCGATTTGCTTCAAACTTCATCAGAATAATGTTAAAACACAGCCGATATAAATCTGCAAGGGGGATATTGATATCTAAAAAATTGTTGGCGTGGCAACATGTCAAACTGGAATACTTCTCAGGTGATTTTGAGGCAAATAACATACTTAGAATTTCACAAAACTCTGAACACACATCAGTATTTCTGATAGGAACTTAAATTGTGAATGGATTTTGGATAGCTTGAATGGTTTTGCCGTGGTGATTTTTTGAAATGACCTTACAAAGGGAATCATTATTGTATTTTTAAATTGCAGCTTCCAAACACGTCAAAGAATTTTTTCATACAGATGAAAAAGTCATTCTGAGGAAATATGCATAGTTTCACGACTTTACAACACTGTATGGATAACAGAAAATTTAAAAACTGTCAGACATCTCATCTCACTCTGTCCCTCTGTATATGTGCTTCAGACTTCCATTGTCTGAGAGAAATTGCGCCCCTACAGGTTCAATTCCCGGACTTTTACTTTCACTTTTAAATCGGTTAAAAATACAAATAAATACTTAGATTTAATTCACACTGACAAGCTAAACCAACATATCTGATTATTACCGGTTCAGGGCTCATGGATAAATTATTTCTGGCCAGAGATACGTGAGAAATAGGAGAGATGAATCACGCTGTGATCACGAGCGTCTGGAGTAAAGAGCTCAGAGAAAACGAATTTATTCCTGTTTTAAAGCTTTTAAAAATAAATTATTACAGCGATATCACACAATCAACCAATTAGAACACACCAAGAGCTAAATTCAGATGTTTTTGAACTGTTTGTGTGAAAATGAAATATTTGTGGCTGCCTATCTGAAATCACCGCTCCGATCAGCGCGTACAGTGTCGAGCTCAAAACAAACGAATTTATTCTTGTTTAAGAGCTTTTTTAAATAAAATATTACCACAAATGCACACAATAAACCCATTGTAACACTACAAGAGCTAAATGCAGGTGTTTGTGACCAGTTTAAGTGTGCAAGACTATTTGAAAGCGCGACTGGCAGAATAACATATCTCTTGAGCTGCAGGTTTCTGTCTTTCGTCGTACGAACGAACACATCACGGACAAGATTATTTCAAAATACATAATAGCTTGGCGACTATAAACGAAAACAGCCACGTGAACATAAACTGGATCTACTGGATTTGAATATTAAAGTGACCACATTTACCACTTGCTTCTGTCTTCAATTTTAATCTATATAAAAAAGGAAACTCATTCGACTTGGCTGCTTTTTTAATGTGTGCGTATTTATTTATTTACCTTTTTATACATTTTGTATAATTTCATAGTTTGTGTATTACAATTATAAAAACAAAAATAAATTTAGCCACTCACATAGAAATAGCTTAGGCCTTAACCTTTTTCTGACAGTTTTAGGGATTTTTAAAAATCCTAAAAAAAACTTATTTGTGCTGCAAATAATAATTTCAAACTCATTTGATACTGACCTATGACATCCTGTGACATTATATTTATTTGAATTTACATAATCTCATGGATGTAACAGTAAATCTGTTCAGCTCACAGATCAATACTAAGCTGTAATGCAAGCAGAACTTTCACAAATGCTTATGAGTCATTTAAGGATTTGATAACACTGTAAAATAATGTCTAATTTGTTAACATTAGCAAATGCATTGATAACACTTTATAATAACTGCACTCATTAGTAAATAGTCAGTTCATGCTTTATAAAGCCTTGTCCCAATATTAATAGTCAGTAGTAAGCAGTTTATAAATACAGCTATAAATAGCTTGTCCTTGGTTTATAAGCACATTTATTAAAAAGGAGAGTAAAGGGTCAGTTATCTTCCTATGAAAAATAAAAGATAAAAATAAACAAACAACAACACAGATTGATACAGAACTCAGAAATTTTATTGTGGATTTATGATAAAATCAGCCTGTAAATGAATTCATACTCCTCCTCATACTACTCCATACTCCTTTTTCAACATGATGCCAATATACTGAGATGTTAAATTGTGAATGGGTTTAGGATAGCTTAAATGGTGTTGCCATAGAGATTTATTAAAGTAACATAAAAAATACAATAGTTATTTTACTATATCTTTAAAATTTTTCATGCTAACTCTTCATAATTTTTTATATAAGTAGAAGTCCTCATTTGAAGGAAGCACAGTAAGTTTCATAGCTTTATCATTTTCAAGAGCCAGCATAAAATTAAAACTATCATAACTTATAAATCAAGCTTGCAATTCTTAGTACCTATAATGGCCACCAGAGGGAGCTATAGGATTACTTTTAAATAATTATTGGAGAAACGAGTATGATTTAAATAATTTATAGAAATCTTTCAAATAAAATAATATGTATTTTAGGAATTTTACTGATAAAATGACCCTCACTTAATTAGAATAACAAGCTGAAGTATTGTGAACTGTATATTAAGAATAATTCTTTATAGGCTTTATGGACAGATACGTTTTGAGTGACTCTTAGGTTCAGCACCACATCCTCTTTTACCACTGTTTAAAGAATTAATCTTACAGAACAGGTGTGAATGAATTTTGGATAGCTTGAATGGTTTTGTCGTGGTGATTTTTTGAAATAATAGTAAAAAAGGAACCAGTAAAAAAAAGTGCAGCTTCTAAACACTTCAAAAAAATGTACACATAGAAGACAAGTCGTTCTGAGGAAATATGCATAGTTTCATGACTATACAACATTATATGGATGACAGAAAATTAAAAAACATACATCTGATGTCACTCTGTCCCTCTGTCACTGTGGGTAATGTGTGTGTGTGTGTGTGTGTGTTTTAAGTGAATTAGGTGTGAAACTATCAGTGAGCATTTAGTCTCCAGCGCCAACATTTTACAGAACTGCCACTTTCCTGGAGTCTCAGAATTACAATGTGTCAGGTTCTGAGAGATCTAAGATTCCAAAAAAATATTTAATTAGAATACCATGAAGTATTGTGAAATACTATATATTAAGTCTTTATATATAGACTTTATGAACTGATTAGAGTGACTCGTGAAGGACCAGCACCACCTCCTCTTGTTTGATGGTTTGAGGAATATATCTTCCAGAATCCGGGATTAAGATTTAGGAGCTCATTTTTATTCCACCTCCTTTCCTGAAAGTATGTCTTGCAGAATTGACTAAAAATTAATCTTCACATTAATTCCTAATTCTTTTGCAATTCTTTTTGTCAGTTCTTCTTGACCTGTTTTTCTCTTCCAGCTTTCCTGGACTATTGTATAGCACTCATAAATGATTAAATAAAAAATAATGGTAGTTATTAAGATTGATATGGTTTGGAATTGGTAAAATGTGCTTGGAAAAAAATCACAATAAAACAATGTTTTAATGTTTAAGTTTGGAATATTAACTGACATGAATGAATGCTATATAAATATTGTTCATGTTAACATAATGTTTATAAATGAAATCTTATTGTAAAGTGTTACTAAAGTTATATATATATATATATATATTGTTCTGTGAATGTGATTTTAAAGTCTAGATGATTCGGATTAACCCTTTAACTGCCATATCAAGTTCAAGTTCAAGTTCAAGTTCAATTTATTTGTATAGCGCATTTACAACAGCCTCCTGGCTGACCAAAGTGCTTTAACATAAGAGCAAGAATATTACACATACATAAAAATAGACCAGACAAAAAATTTAAAACCACCCATTTCAAAATGTAGCATAACACAGTAGTCAGTACACTAAGGAAAATAAAAAAGTTTTTAGCAAAGATTTAAAAATAGACAAGGAAGGGGCCAGTCTGATCTCTAAAGGCAGGGTATTCCAGAGTCGTGGCCCAGCCACTGCAAATGCACGCTCCCCTCTACGCTCCCCTCTATCCTTTAAAACCTCACTGCCAGAGGGATATTGTGAATGCATGTGCCCGCTGGGCACAGTTTACCTGATGCCACCGGGGTGGTGATGGCATTGGTGGCTTGAGCCCGCCATCGCTGCTTGCAGCTATATTTATTATTAGGGCTCAAGCCTGGAGGGCGAGAGCCCTATTGTTTTCCTTAGGATTATTTTTTATTAGGGCTCAAGCCTGGAGGGCGAGAGCCCTATTGTTTTCCTTAGGATTATTTTTTATTATTATTATTATTATTATTATTATTTTTTTTTTTTTCTAACGTTACGGGGGCTTTTGGGGCCCTTAACATGCTTAAAAAGTCTTGAAAATTGGCACACACATTGGAACCTGCGGCCATTAGGGCCGGGCAGAGACTGATACACGGGCGTGGCACAGGGGCTCTACAGCGCCCCCTGGAATATGGAGGGCCATATATCATACATACTTGTACGTAGACATACGAAACTCGGTACACATATAGAACTCATCAATACAAACAACTTTCGTATTGCATATCATAGGCTCCGCCCAACAGGAAGTTGGCTATTTAGGGTTTATTATTCATATTTGTCGTCAAAGTTGTGGGGGCTTTTGGAGTCCTTAACATACTCAAAAACTCTTGGAAATTTGCACACACCTTTGGATCTGTGGCCTTTAGGAGCCTGCAGAGGTTGGGACCCGGGCGTGGCACAGGGGCTCTACGGCGCCCCCTGGAACACAGTCATTAATATTGATGTATAGCTCACACATACTTACACGTATTAATATGAAACTCAGTACACATATAGATCTCATCGTGCCGAACAACTTGCGTATTGCATGTCATAGGCTCCGCCCAACAGGAAGTCAGCTATTTAGAGTTATGTAAAAAGCGCATGCTCTGGAATTTGATATACTTGTCATAGGTTTTTTACTCGATTGCCACCAAACTCGGTCAACATGATCTCAAGACATTGGGGATGAAAAATTGCCAGGGGATTTTTGATATCTCGAACGGTTTGCTCGTAGCGAGGCGTTTAATTTATGGCGAGAATTGAGAAACAGGAAGTGTCTAATACCATCCACATACATTTCCTAATTTTAATCAAACTTCATCAGATTATTCATTGTATGATGTCGATCGCATATATGTGACTATTAGGAGTCAAAGTTATAGCGCCACCAACTGGCAGCAGGAAGTGTGTCATTTTCAAAATGCTTTGAATTCAGCATCTTATTTTTACTCGATTTGCTTCAAACTTCATCAGAATAATGTTAAAACACAGCCGATATAAATCTGCTGGGGGGATATTGATATCTAAAAATATTGTTGCCGTGGCAACATGTCAAACTGGAATACTTCTCAGGTGATTTTGAGGCATATAACATGCTTAGAATTTCATCAAACTCAGAACACATATCAGTATTAGTGACAGCTAGACACTGGCAAAAGTTCATAAGAGGGCGTGGAAGAGGCACTCTATAGCGCCACCTTTTGTCAAAAGTGAGGGGGTTAGTTTTAGCTACAGACACCAAACTCAGTACAAAAATTGTTCTTATCAAGACGGACAACTTTCTAATTCACAGTCATCAGCTACGACCAACAGGAAGTCGGCTATTTTGATTTGAATGTGGATTGTTTTTTACATTTAGCTGTGAATTAATGCATACTGCTCAGAGGAGAGTAACACTATACACACCAAACTTGGTGTACATGTTGAAAAAACATTGAGGAACTTAAATTGTGAATGGGTTTTGGATAGCTTGGATGGTTTTGTCGTGGTGATTTTTTTAAATGACAATAAAGATGGAACTATTAATTTTCCTGCATTTTTAAATTCCAAACACTTCAAAACCTTTTTTCATACAGAAAAAAAGTTATTCTGAGTAAATATGCATAGTTTCATGACTTTACAACACTGTATGGATAACAGAAAATTAAAAAACTGTCAGACATCTCATCTCACTCTGTCCCTCTGTTTGAGTATTATGTGCTGAGACTTACATTGTCTGAGAGAAAATGCGCCCCTACAGGTTCAATTCCTGAAAGGGAAATTCGACTGAAAGGGAGGAGACTCTCTTTTAGTTTCATTTTTAAATCGGTTAAAATACAAATAAATACTTAGATTTAATTCACACTGACAAGCTAAACCAACATATATGATTATTACCGGTTCAGGGCTCATGGATAAATTATTTCTGGCCAGAGATACGTGAGAAATAGGAGAGATGAATCACCGCTGTGACCACGAGCGTCTGGAGTAAAGAGCTCAGAAAAAACGAATTTATTCCTGTTTTAAAGCTTTTAAAAATAAAGTATTGCAGCGATATCACACAATTCACCAATTAGAGCACACCAAGAGCTAAATTAAGATGTTTTTGAACTGTTTGTGTGAAAATGATATATTCGCGGCTGCCTATATCTGAAATCACTGCCTCTGATCAGCGCGCACAGTGTCACAAGTTCAAAACTAACGAATTTATTCTTGTTTAAGAGCTTTTTAAAATAAATTATTGCCATAAATGCACACAATACATCCATTATAACACAACACGAGCTAAATGCAGGTCTTTTGTGACCCGTTTAAGTGTGCAAGACTATTTGAAAGCGCGACTGGCAGAATAACATATATCTCTCGAGCTGCAGGATTCTGCCTTTCGTCGTAAGAACGAACACTTCAAGGACAAGATTATTTCAAAATACATAATAGCTTGGCGAATATAAACGAAAACAGCCACGTGAACATAAACTGTTGAGAAATAAATCTAAAGTGGATCTACTGGAATTTAATATTAAGTGACCGCATATACCAGCTGCTTCTGTCTTCAATTTTAATCTATATAAAAAATTAAACTCATTCATCTTGGCTGCTTGTTTAATGTGTGTACGTATCTATTTATTATTTTGCTCTAACAAGACTTAATCTATATTTAATTAAATCAATTACATTTTATTTTACATTTTATTTTTCCATTTCTGCATCTAAACGCCTAAAAACTATTGTATACTATTGTTAGCAATTTCTTTATCGTCCAATTTATCCGGTGTACACGCTTTTATTTTCATAATAAACTTGTTTGTTAGATTATACACAGTTATAGTGGTCTATAATAAATATTGACAGGTTTTATTCAAGCTGTTTAGAATGATTGCCTTAGGCTAATTTTTTAAAATGTAAATCCAAAAAAAAAAAAAATAAATAAATAAAAAACATTGGAAAACAATAACTTGTACTTTTTTATACATTTTGTATAGTTTCATAGTTTATGCATTATAGTTATAAAAACAAACAAATTTAGCCACTCACATAGAAATCTTAGGCCTTATCCTTTTCTGACAGTTTTAGGGATTTTTAAAAATCCTAAAAAACCTTATTTGTGCTGCAAATAATAATTTCAAACTAATTTGATACTGACCTCTGACATCCTGTGACATGATATTTATTTGAATTTACATAATCTCATGGATGTAACAGTAAATCTGTTCAGCTCACAGATCAAGACTAAGCTGTAATGCAAGCAGAACTTTCACAAATGCTTGTAGGTCAATAAAATCATTACAAAACACTTAAAAATCATTTAAGGGATTTGATAACACTGTAAAATAATGTCTAATTTGTTAACATTAGCAAATGCATTGATAACACTTTATAATAACTGCACTCATTAGTAAATAGTCAGTTCATGCTTTATAAAGCCTTGTCCCAATATTAATAGTCAGTAGTAAGCAGTTTATAAATACAGCTATAAATAGCTTGTTCTTGGTTTATGAGCACATTTATTAAAAAGGAGAATAAAGGGTCAGTTATCTTCCTATGAAAAAAATAAAAAAATAAAATAAACAAACAACACAGATTGATACAGAACTCAGAAATGTTATTGTGGATTTATGATAAACTCAGCCTGTAAATGAATTCATAATCCTCCAAGAAGACACAAGTAGTTCACACCAAACTTTTTCAACATGATGCCAATATACTGAAGATGTTAAATTTCGAATGGGTTTAGGATACCTTAAATGGTGTGGCCATAGCGATTTATGAAAGTAACATAAAAAAAAATACAATAGTTATTTTACTATATCTTTAAAATTTTTAATTCCAACTCTTCATAATTTTTTATATACGTAGAAGTCATCATTTGAAGGAAGCACAGTAAGTTTCATAGCTTTATCATTTTCAAGAGCCAGCATAAAATTAAAACTATCATAACATATAAATCAAGCTTGCAATTCTTAGTACCAATAATGGTCACCAGAGGGAGCTATAGGATTACTTTTAAATAATTATTGTAGAAACAAGTATGATTTAAATCATTTATAGAAATCTTTCAAAGAAAAATAATATGAATTTTATGTATTTTACTGATAAAATGACCCTCACTTAATTAGAATAACAAGCTGAAGTATTGTGAACAGTATATTAAGAATAATTCTTTATAGGCTTTATGGACAGATACGTTTTGAGTGACTCTTGAAGGATCAGCACCACATCCTCTTTTACCACTGTTTAAAGAATGTATCTAACAGTACAGGTGCGGATGAATTTTGAATGGCTTGAATGGTCTTGTCGTGGTGATTTTTTGAAATAACAATAAAAAAGTAACCGGTAAATGTCTTTACTTTTTTTAAGTGCAGCTTCTAAACACTTCAAAAAAATGTACACATAGAAGACAAGTCATTCTGAGGAAATATGCATGGTTTCATGACTATACAACACTATATGGATGATAGAAAATTAAAAAACTATCATACATCTGATGTCACTCTGTCCCTCTGTCACTGTGGGTAATGTGTCTGTGTGTGTGTGTGTGTGTGTGTGTGTGTGTGTGTGTGTGTGTGTTAAGTGAATTAGGTGTGAAACTATCAGGGAGCATTTAGTCTCCAGCGCCAACATTTTACAGAACTGCCACTTTCCTGGAGTCTCAGAATTACAATGTGTCAGGTTCTGAGAGATCTAAGATTCCAAAAAATGATTTAATTAGAATACCATGAAGTATTGTGAAATACTATATATTAAGACTTTATATATAGGCTTTTTGAACAGATTAGAGTGACTTGTGAAGGACCAGCACCACCTCCTCTTGTCCGATGGTTTGAGGAATATATCTTCCAGAATCCGGGATTAAGATTTAGGAGCTCATTTTTATTCCACCTCCTTTCCTGAAAGTCTGTCTTGCAGAATTGACTAAAAATTAATCTTCACATTAATTCCTAATTATTTTGCAATTATTTTTGTCAGTTCTTCTTGGCATGTTTTTTTTTCTTCTTCTTCTTTTCTGACCTCATGACCCAGTCAGCATTTTTCTACAATGGTCAAGTCTTAACTTATCCATTTCTGTATTGGATTTGTGTTTGATATTTCTCATGGGTATTTCATAATTTTCGACTTTGAGTTAAAACAGTTTGAGTTAAAACTCTTTTTTATTGCATTTCATCTGTAAAAGAAAACATGCCCAATAATTCTGCACACATGAATATAAGGAGTTTTTCTCTTCCAGCTTTCCTGGACTATTGTATAGCACTCATAAATGATTAAATAAAAAATAATGGTAGTTATTAAGATTGATATGGTTTGGAATTGGTAAAATGTGCTTGGAAAAAAATCACAAAAAAACAATGTTTTAATGTTTAAGTTTGGAATATTAACTGACATGAATGAATGCTATATAAATATTGTTCATGTTAACATAATGTTTAGAAATGAAATATTATTGTAAAGTGTCACTAAAGTTATATATATTGTTCTGTGAATGTGATTTTAAAGTCTTGATGATTCTGATTAACCCTTTAACTGCCTTATCCTTTAAAACCTCACTGCCAGAGGGATATTGTGAATGCATGTGCCCGCTGGGCACAGTTTACCTGATGCCACCGGGGGTGGCGATGGCATTGGTGGCTTGAGCCCGCCATCGCTGCTTGCAGCTATATTTATTAGGGCCCGAGCCAATGGGCGCAGGGCCCTATTGTTCCCCTAAGGATTATTCTTCTTATTATTAGGGCTCAAGCCCAAAGGGCGAGAGGCCTATTGTTTTCCTTAGGATTATTTTTTATTATTATTATTATTATTATTATTATTATTATTATTTTTTTCCAACGTCTCGGGGGCTTTTGGGGCCCTTAACATGCTTAAAAAGTCTTGAAAATTGGCACACAGATTGGAACCTGCGGCCATTAGGGCCGGGCAGAGACTGATACACGGGCGTGGCACAGGGGCTCTACAGCGCCCCCTGGAATATGGAGGGCCATATATCATACATTCTTGCTCGTAGACGTATGAAACTCGGTACACATATAAATCTCATCAATCCAAACAACTTTTGTATTGCATATCATAGGCTCCGCCCAACAGGAAGTTGGCTATTTAGGGTTTAGTATTCAAATTTTTCGTCAAAGTTGTGGGGGCTTTTGGGGTCCTTAACATACTCAAAAACTCTTGAAAATTTGTGCACACTTTGGAATCTGTGGCCTTTAGGAGCCTGCAGAGGCTGGGACCCGGGCGTGGCACAGGGGCTCTACGGCGCCCCCTGGAACACAGTCAGAAATGTTGATGTATAGCTCACACATACTTGCACATATTCATATGAAACTCAGTACACATATAGATCTCATCGTGCCGAACAACTTTCGTATTGCATGTCATAGGCTCCACCCAACAGGAAGTCAGCTATTTAGAGTTATGTAAAAAGCGCATGCTCTGGAATTTGAAATACTTGTCATAGGTTTTTTTCTCGATTGCCGCCAAACTCGGTCAACATGATCTCAAGACACTGGGGATGAAAAATTGCCAGGGGATTTTTGATATCTCGAACGGTTTGCTCGTGGCGAGGCGTTGAAATTATGGCGAGAAATTAGAAACAGGAAGTGTCTAATACCATCCACATACATTTCCTGATTTTAATCAAACTTCATCAGATTATTCGTTGTATGATGTCGATCGCATATATGTGACTATTAGGAGTCAAAGTTATAGCGCCACCAACTGGCAGAAGGAAGTGTGTCATTTTCAAAATGATTTGAATTCAGCATCTTATTATTACTCGATTTGCTTCAAACTTCATCAGAATAATGTTAAAACACAGCTGAAATAAATCTGCAAGGGGGATATTGATATCTAAAAAATTGTTGCCGTGGCAACATGTCAAACTGGAATACTTCTCAGGTGATTTTGAGGCAAATAACATACTTAGAATTTCACAAAACTCTGAACACACATCAGTATTTCTGATAGGAACTTAAATTGTGAATGGATTTTGGATAGCTTGAATGGTTTTGCCGTGGTGATTTTTTTAAATGACCTTACAAAGGGAATCATTATTGTATTTTTAAATTGCAGCTTCCAAACACGTCAAAGAATTTTTTCATACAGATGAAAAAGTCATTCTGAGGAAATATGCATAGTTTCACGACTTTACAACACTGTATGGATAACAGAAAATTAAAAAAACTGTCAGACATCTCATCTCACTTTGTCCCTCTGTTTGAGTATATGTGCTTCAGACTTCCATTGTCTGAGAGAAATAGCGCCCCTACAGGTTCAATTCCCGGACTTTTACTTTCACTTTTAAATCGGTTAAAAATACAAACAAATACTTAGATTTAATTCACACTGACAAGCTAAACCAACATATCTGATTATTACCGGTTCAGGGCTCATGGATAAATTATTTCTGGCCAGAGATACGTGAGAAATAGGAGAGATGAATCACCGCTGTGATCACAAGCGTCTGGAGTAAAGAGCTCAGAGAAAACGAATTTATTCCTGTTTTAAAGCTTTTAAAAATAAATTATTACAGCGATATCACACAATCAACCAATTAGAACACACCAAGAGCTAAATTAAGATGTTTTTGAACTGTTTGTGTGAAAATGAAATATTTGCAGCTGCCTATCTGAAATCACCGCCTCCGATCAGCGCGTACAGTGTCCAGCTCAAAACAAACGAATTTATTCTTGTTTAAGAGCTTTTTTAAATAAAATATTACCACAAATGCACACAATAAACCCATTGTAACACTACAAGAGCTAAATGCAGGTGTTTGTGACCCGTTTAAGTGTGCAAGACTATTTGAAAGCGCGACTGGCAAAATAACATATATCTCTCGAGCTGCAGGATTCTGTCTTTCGTCGTACGAACGAACACATCACGGACAAGATTATTTCAAAATACATAATAGCTTGGCGAATATAAACGAAAACAGCCACGTGAACATAAACTGGATCTACTGGATTTGAATATTAAAGTGACCACATTTACCACTTGCTTCTGTCTTCAATTTTAATCTATATAAAAAAGGAAACTCATTCGACTTGGCTGCTTTTTTAATGTGTGCCTATTTATTTATTTACCTTTTTATACATTTTGTATAATTTCATAGTTTGTGTATTACAATTATAAAAACAAAAATAAATTTAGCCACTCACATAGAAATAGCTTAGGCCTTAACCTTTTTCTGACAGTTTTAGGGATTTTTAAAAATCCTAAAAAAACCTTATTTGTGCTGCAAATAATAATTTCAAACTCATTTGATACTGACCTATGACATCCTGTGACATTATATTTATTTGAATTTACATAATCTCATAGATGTAACAGTAAATCTGTTCAGCTCACAGATCAATACTAAGCTGTAATGCAAGCAGAACTTTCACAAATGCTTATGAGTCATTTAAGGATTTGATAACACTGTAAAATAATGTCTAATTTGTTAACATTAGCAAATGCATTGATAACACTTTATAATAACTGCACTCATTAGTAAATAGTCAGTTCATGCTTTATAAAGCCTTGTCCCAATATTAATAGTCAGTAGTAAGCAGTTTATAAATACAGCTATAAATAGCTTGTCCTTGGTTTATAAGCACATTTATTAAAAAGGAGAGTAAAGGGTCAGTTATCTTCCTATGAAAAATAAAAGATAAAAATAAACAAACAACAACACAGATTGATACAGAACTCAGAAATTTTATTGTGGATTTATGATAAAATCAGCCTGTAAATGAATTCATACTCCTCCTCATACTACTCCATACTCCTTTTTCAACATGATGCCAATATACTGAGATGTTAAATTGTGAATGGGTTTAGGATAGCTTAAATGGTGTTGCCATAGAGATTTATTAAAGTAACATAAAAAATACAATAGTTATTTTACTATATCTTTAAAATTTTTCATTCTAACTCTTCATAATTTTTTATATAAGTAGAAGTCCTCATTTGAAGGAAGCACAGTAAGTTTCATAGCTTTATCATTTTCAAGAGCCAGCATAAAATTAAAACTATCATAACTTATAAATCAAGCTTGCAATTCTTAGTACCTATAATGGCCACCAGAGGGAGCTATAGGATTACTTTTAAATAATTATTGGAGAAACGAGTATGATTTAAATAATTTATAGAAATCTTTCAAATAAAATAATATGTATTTTAGGAATTTTACTGATAAAATGACCCTCACTTAATTAGAATAACAAGCTGAAGTATTGTGAACTGTATATTAAGAATAATTCTTAATAGGCTTTATGGACAGATACGTTTTAAGTGACTCTTGAAGGTTCAGCACCACATCCTCTTTTACCACTGTTTAAAGAATTAATCTTACAGAACAGGTGTGAATGAATTTTGGATAGCTTGAATGGTTTTGTCGTGGTGATTTTTTGAAATAATAGTAAAAAAGGAACCAGTAAAAAAAAGTGCAGCTTCTAAACACTTCAAAAAAATGTACACATAGAAGACAAGTCATTCTGAGGAAATATGCATAGTTTCATGACTATACAACATTATATGGATGACAGAAAATTAAAAAAACATACATCTGATGTCACTCTGTCCCTCTGTCACTGTGTGTGTGTGTTTGTGTGTGTTTTAAGTGAATTAGGTGTGAAACTATCAGTGAGCATTTAGTCTCCAGCGCCAACATTTTACAGAACTGCCACTTTCCTGGAGTCTCAGAATTACAATGTGTCAGGTTCTGAGAGATCTAAGATTCCAAAAAAATATTTAATTAGAATACCATGAAGTATTGTGAAATACTATATATTAAGACTTTATATATAGGCTTTATGAACCGATTAGAGTGACTCGTGAAGGACCAGCACCACCTCCTCTTGTTCGATGGTTTGAGGAGTATATCTTCCAGAATCCGGGATTAAGATTTAGGAGCTCATTTTTATTCCACCTCCTTTCCTGAAAGTCTGTCTTGCAGAATTGACTAAAAATTAATCTTCACATTAATTCCTAATTCTTTTGCAATTCTTTTGTCAGTTCTTCTTGACCTGTTTTTCTCTTCCAGCTTTCCTGGACTATTGTATAGCACTCATAAATGATTAAATAAAAAATAATGGTAGTTATTAAGATTGATATGGTTTGGAATTGGTAAAATGTGCTTGGAAAAAAATCACAATAAAACAATGTTTTAATGTTTAAGTTTGGAATATTAACTGACATGAATGAATGCTATATAAATATTGTTCATGTTAACATAATGTTTATAAATGAAATCTTATTGTAAAGTGTTACTAAAGTTATATATATATATATATATTGTTCTGTGAATGTGATTTTAAAGTCTAGATGATTCGGATTAACCCTTTAACTGCCATATCAAGTTCAAGTTCAAGTTCAAGTTCAATTTATTTGTATAGCGCATTTACAACAGCCTCCTGGCTGACCAAAGTGCTTTAACATAAGAGCAAGAATATTACACATACATAAAAATAGACCAGACAAAAAATTTAAAACCACCCATTTCAAAATGTAGCATAACACAGTAGTCAGTACACTAAGGAAAATAAAAAAGTTTTTAGCAAAGATTTAAAAATAGACAAGGAAGGGGCCAGTCTGATCTCTAAAGGCAGGGTATTCCAGAGTCGTGGCCCAGCCACTGCAAATGCACGCTCCCCTCTACGCTCCCCTCTATCCTTTAAAACCTCACTGCCTGAGGGATATTGTGAATGCATGTGCCCGCTGGGCACAGTTTACCTGATGCCACCGGGGTGGTGATGGCATTGGTGGCTTGAGCCCGCCATCGCTGCTTGCAGCTATATTTATTTTTATTTTTTATGAACCTTCCGGGGGTTTTTGGGGGCCTTAACATACTAAAAAACTCTTGGAAATTGGCACACACATTGGAACCTGCGGCCATCAGGACGCCACAGAGGCTGGGACCCGGGCGTGGCACAGGGGCTCTACAGCGCCCCCTGGAACACAGTCAGAAACCTTGAACCATAGCTCACACACACTTGCATGTATTTATATGAAACTCAGTACACTTATAGATCCCATTGAGCTGAACAACTTTTGCACTCTATGTCATAGGCTCCGCCCAACAGGAAGTCAGCTATTCAGGGCTGTTTAAAAAATGCATGCTCTGGAATTTGAAATACTCCTCTGAGGACTTTCAACCGTTTGCTTCGAAACTCGGTGAACATGATCTCAAGACATTGGGGATGAAAAATTGCGAGGGGATTTTTGATATCTCGAAGGGTTTGCCCGTGGCGTGGCGTTGAATTTAGGGCAAAAAATTAGAAACAGGAAATGCCTAATAACATCCACATACATTACCTGAGTTTGATTAAACTTCATCGGTTTGTTCGAAGTATGATACCGA
The DNA here is from genome assembly GCF_023724105.1 of Carassius gibelio. NCBI lineage: Eukaryota > Metazoa > Chordata > Actinopteri > Cypriniformes > Cyprinidae > Carassius > Carassius gibelio. Next base: position 32,753,962 of record NC_068414.1, read on the forward strand.
TCGTATATATGTGACTATTAAGAGTCAACGTTATAGCGCCACCAACTGGCAGCAGGAAATTGAGTCATTTTCAAAATGCTTTGAATTCAGCATCTTATTTTTACTCGATTTGCTTCAAACTTCATCAGAATAATGACAAAACATGGCCGATGTAAACCTGTTGTGGGAATATTGATATCTTATATATTGTTGCCATGGCAACGTGTCAAACGTGAATATTCTGTTATGGTGATTTTGAGGCAGATAACAACCTCAGATTTACATGAAACTCAAAACACATATCAGTATTATTGATAGCTGGACAATGGAAAAAGCTTTTACAAGGGCGTGGAAGAGGCACTCTATAGCGCCACCTTTTGTCAAAAGTGGGGGGGTTAGTTTTAGCTACAGACACCAAACTCGTTACATGTATTGTTCTTATCAAGACGGACAACTTTCTAATTCACAGTTATCAGCTACGACCAACAGGAAGTCGGCTATTTTGATTTGAATATGGATTTTTGAAAAAAAAATTGAGCTGTGATTTAATCCATACTTCTCAGAGGAAAAGTTCAATATACTCACCAAACTTTATCTACATGTTGCAAAAACATTGAGGAACTTAAATTGCAAACGGATTTTGGTTAGCTTGAACGGTTTTGTCGTGGTGATTTTTTGAAATGACAGTCAAAAAAGGAATCATTAACTGTCTTGTATTTTTAAATTGCAGCTTCCAAACACTTAAAAGCATTTTCTCATACAGAGATCAAATCATTCTGAGGAAATATGCATAGTTTCATGACTTTACGACACTGTATGATTAAAAGAAAATTAAAAAACTGTCAGGCATCTCATCTCACTCTGTCCCTCTGTTTGAGGAATGTATGTGTGCTGACTGAGTGTGTGTGTGTGTGTGTGAGTGGGGGATGGGCATGAGCTGAGTGGCAGACAGACAAGGAGAGAGAGAGGGACTTAAACATCTCTTTAATCACCAGAAAAAAAATATTATTTTAAATTGTTTTTTTTTTGTTGTTGTTGTTGTTGTTGTTGCTAATTGTGCTGTTTTCATTACAGCTTAAGAAATCTCTTAGGCCGTATCCTTTTCTGACAGTTTCAGTGATTAAAAAAAAATTCTAAAAATACTTATTTGTGCTGCAAATAATAATTTCGGTCCCACTTTATATTAGGTGGCCTTAACTACTATGTACTTACATAAAAAAATAAGTACAATGTACTTATTGTGTTCAAATTGTATTGTAAAACACTTTTGCTGCTATTGAGGTGGGATAGGGGTAAGGTTAGGGAGAGGGTTGGAGGTATGGGTAAGTTTAAGGGTGGGTTAAGGTGTAAAGTATGGGTCAACAGTGTATTTATAAATGCAATTACAGAAATTAAATACAGATGTAATTACATGTAGTTTTTTTTAAATATAAGTACAATGTAAAAACATGCATGTACACAATAAGTACATTGTACTAAATTATTAATTAAAATGTAAGTACATAGTAGTTAAGGCCACTTAATATAAAGTGGGTCCAAAATTTCAAACTCATTTGATACTGACCTCTGACACCCTGTGATTGACATTAATCTGAATTGATATAATCTCATGGATGTAACAGTAAAACTGTTCAGCTCACAGATGACGACCAAGCTGTGATGCAAGCAGAACTATTTCACAAATGCTTATAGGTCAATAAATTTATAACAAAACACTTTTAATTACTTAAGGATTTGGTAACAAATTAAAATAATGTCTCATTTTTTAACATTAGTAAATGCATTGGTAGATACCTACAAAATACCTACCACAAAGTATCTTGGTAGGAAATCCGAATCCCAACAGGAAGTCGGTTATTTAGAATTTTCTCTGCAAAATTGGCGTTGTTTTTGCCATTTTCTGGGGATGTACTTTAACAAACTCCTCCTGGAGATTTATTCAGATCACCACCAAACTTGGTCAGTTAAATCTAAAGGCCTTTGCGATGTTAAATTGCGTAGATCTTGAGGTTTCGTTAAAGGGCGTGTCCATGGCGACCTGACAGATTTCGATGTTTCGCCATGAAAAAGGAAGTTGCTGTAACTCAGACATACAATGTCCAATCTGCCCCAAACTTCACATGTTAGATAAGACTTCTGCCCTTAACAGAGCTACATGCCCATATTCAGTTATAGTCATAGCGCCACCTGCTGGCAACAGGAAGTGACATGTTTTACGCTGTGACAAACTACTCCTAGAAATCTTTTGACATTAATGTATTTTTTGTGGTCAGTCTAATCTTAAGGCCGGAGCAATGTTAAATTGTGGAGATCTTGAGTTTTTGTTAAAGGGCGTGTCCATGGCGCCATGACAAAATTTGACGTCTCGCCACAGCAAGAGAAGTTGTTGTAACTGAGGCTTAAAATGTTCAATCTTCCCCAAACTTCACATGTTCGATAAGAGTCCTGCCCTGAACACATCTGAAGGCCAATATTCCATTATAATGATAGCGCCACCTGCTGGCAAAAGGAAGATTGGCACATATATGGAATAAACATTGATATATTCTACTTATATTTATGAGTTTAAACGCATATTTCTCACCGTTCACCTATTTACTAAAGCCACTCGCTGCCGGTGAGCCCGGGTGCGAGGGCCCGTTCATCGCTGCTTGCAGCTTTAATTATTATTATTATTATTATTATTATTTTTTTTTTCTAACGTTACGGGGGCTTTTGGGGTCCTTAACATGCTCGAAAACTCTTGAAAATTGGCACACAGATTGGAACCTGCGGCCATTAGGGTCGGGCAGAGACTGATACACGGGCGTGGCACAGGGGCTCTACAGCGCCCCCTGGAATACTGAGGGCCATATATCATACATACTTGCACGTAGACACATGAAACTCGGTACACATGTAGATCTCATTAAACCAAACAACTTTCGTACTGCATGTCATAGGCTCCGCCCAACAGGAAGTTGGCTATTAAGGGTTTATTATTCATATTTTTGGTCAAAGTTGTGGGGGCTTTTGGGGTCCCTAACATACTCAAAAACTCTTGAAAATTTGCGCACACTTTGGAATCTGTGCCCTTTAGGAGCCTGCAGAGGTTGGGACCCGGGCGTGGCACAGGGGCTCTATGGCGCCCCCTGGAACACAGTCATAAATGTTGATGTATAGCTCACACATACTTGCACATATTCATATGAAACTCAGTACACATATAGATCTCATTGTGCCGAACAATTTTCGTATTGCATGTCATTGGGCTCCGCCCAACAGGAAGTCAGCTATTTAGAGTTATGTAAAAAGCGCATGCTCTGGAATTTGATATACTTGTCATAGGTTTTTTACTCGTTTACCACCAAACTCGGTCAACATGATCTCAAGACATTGGGGATGAAAAATTGCCAGGGGATTTTTGATATCTCGAACGGTTTGCTCGTGGCGAGGCGTTGAAATTATGGCGAGAATTGAGAAACAGGAAGTGTCTAATACCATCCACATACATTTCCTGATTTCAATCAAACTTCATCAGATTATTCATTGTATGATGTCGATCACATATATGTGACTATTAGGAGTCAAAGTTATAGCGCCACCAACTGGCAGCAGGAAGTGTGTCATTTTCAAAATGCTTTGAATTCAGCATCTTATTTTTACTCGATTTGCTTCAAACTTCATCAGAATAATGTTAAAACACAGCCGATATGAATCTGCTGGGGGAAATTGGATAGCTAAAAATATTGTTGCCGTGGCAACATGTCAAACTGGAATACTTCTCAGGTGATTTTGAGGCATATAACATGCTTAGAATTTCATCAAACTCAGAACACATATCAGTATTTATGATAACTAGACACTGGCAAAAGTTCATAAGAGGGCGTGGAAGAGGCACTCTATAGCGCCACCTTTTGTCAAAAGTGGGGGGGTTAGTTTTAGCTACAGACACCAAACTCTGTAAAAAAATTGTTCTTATCAAGACGGACAACTTTCTAATTCACAGTCATCAGCTACGATCAACAGGAAGTCAGCTATTTTGATTTGAATGTGGATTTTTTTTTACATTTAGTTGTGAATTAATGCATACTGCTCAGAGGAGAGTAACACTATACACACCAAACTTTGTCTACATGATGCCAAAACATTTTAAACAACTTAAATTGCCAATGGATTTTGGATAGCTTGAACGGTTTTGTCGTGGTGATTTTTTTTAATGACAGTAAAACTGGAATTATTAATTTTCCTGCATTTTTAAATTCCAAACACTTCAAAACCTTTTTTCATACAGACAAAAAGTCATTCTGAGTAAATATGGATAGTTTCACGACTTTACAACACTGTATGGATAATAGAAAATTAAAAAACTGTCAGACATCTCATATCACTCTGTCCCTCTGTTTGAGTATATGTGCTTCAGACTTCCATTGTCTGAGAGAAATTGCGCCCCTACAGGTGCAATTACCGGAGATTTAGTTTCTCTTTTAAATCGGTTAAAATACAAATAAATACTTGGATTTAATTCACACTGACAAGCTAAACCAACATATATGATTATTATCAGGTCAGGGCTCATTAATAATTGATGTGTGGTCAGTGATACGTGAGAAACACGAGAGATGAATCACCGCTCTGAGCATGAGCATCTGGAATGATGAGCTCAGAAAAAACGAGTTTATTCTTGTTTTATAGCTATTAAAAATAAAGTATTGCAGCGATATCACACAATTCACCAATTAGAACACACCAAGAGCTAAATTAAGATGTTTTTGAACTGTTTGTGTGAAAATGAAATATTTGAGGCTGCCTATATGAAATCACCGCCTCCGATCAGCGCGTACAGTGTCGAGCTCAAAACAAACGAATTTATTCTTGTTTAAGAGCTTTTTTAAATAAAATATTACCACAAATGCACACAATAAACCCATTGTAACACTACAAGAGCTAAATGCAGGTGTTTGTGACCCGTTTAAGTGTGCAAGACTATTTGAAAGCGCGACTGGCAGAATAACATATATCTCTCGAGCTGCAGGATTCTGGCTTTCGTCGTACAAACGAACACATCACGGACAAGATTATTTCAAAATAGCTTGGCGAATATAAACGAAAACAGCCACGTGAACGTAAACCGTTGAGAAATATATCTGAAGTGGATCTACTGGATTTGAATATTAAGTGACCGCGTATACCAGCTGCTTCTGTCTTCAATTTTAATCTATATAAAAAATGTAATTCATTCATCTTGGCTGCGTTTTTTATGTGTGTACGTATTTATTTATTTATTATTTTGCTCTAACAAGAATTAATCTATATTTAATTAAATCAATTACATTTTATTTTACATTTGATTTGTCCATTTCTGCATCTAAACGCCTAAAAACATAAAACATGCTCTATTATACTATTGTTAGCAATTTCTTTATCGTCCAATTTATCTGGTGTACACACTTTTATTTTCATAATAAACTTGTTTGTTAGATTATACACAGTTACAGTGGTCTATAATAAATATTAACAGGTTTTATTCAAGCTGTTTAGAATGATTGCAGTAGGCTAAAAAACATTGGAAAACAATAACTGTTGTACTTTTTTATATATTTTGTATAATTTCATAGTTTATGCATTATAGTTATAAAAACAAATAAATTTAGCCACTCACATAGAAATCTTAGGCCTTATCCTTTTCTTACAGTTTTAGGAATTTTAAAAAATCGTAAAAAACCTTATTTGTGCTGCAAATAATAATTTCAAACTCAAAAAGTAAATAGTCAGTTCATGCTTTATAAAGCCTTGTCCCAATATTAATAGTCAGTAGTAAGCAGTTTATAAATACAGCTATAAATAGCTTGTTTTTGGTTTATAAGCACATTTATTAAAAAGGAGAGTAAAGGATCAGTTATCTTCCTATGAAAAATAAAAAAATAAAAATAAACAAACAACAACACAGATTGATACAGAACTCAGAAATTCTATTGTGGATTTATGATAAAATCAGCCTGTAAATGAATTCATACTCCTCCAAGAAGACACAAGTAGTTCACACCAAACTTTTTTTTTAACATGAATCCAATATACTGAAGATGTTAAATTGCGAATGGGTTTAGGACACCTTAAATGGTGTGGCCATAGCAATTTATTAAAGTAACATAAAAAAATACAATAGTTATTTTACTATATCTTTAAATTTTTTCATTCCAAACTCTTCATAATTTTTTATATACGTAGAAGTCATCATTTGAAGGAACCACAGTAAGTTTCAAAGCTTTATCATTTTCAAGAGCCAGCAAAAAATTAAAACTATCATAACTTATAAATGAAGCTTGCAATTCTTAGTACCAATAATGGCCACCTGATGGAGCTATAGGATCACTTTTAAATAATTATTGTAGAAACAAGTATGATTTAAATCATTTATAGAAATCTTTCAAAGAAAAATAATATGAATTTTATGTATTTTACTGATAAAATGACCCTCACTTAATTAGAATAACAAGCTGAAGTATTGTGAACTGTATATTAAGAATAATTCTTTATAGGCTTTATGGACAGATACGTTTTGAGTGACTCTTGAAGGTTCAGCACCACATCCTCTTTTACCACTGTTTAAAGAATTTATCTTACAGAACAGATGCGAATGAATTTTGGATAGCTTGAATGGTTTTGTCGTGGTGATTTTTTGAAATAACAGTAAAAAAGTAACCAGTAAATGTCTTTTATTTTTTTAAAGTGCAGCTTCTAAACACTTCAAAAAAATGTACACATAGAAGACAAGTCATTCTGAGGAAATATGCATAGTTTCATGACTATACAACACTATATGGATGATAGAAAATTAAAAAACTATCATAAATCTGATGTCACTCAGTCCCACTGTCACTGTGGGTAATGTGTGTGTGTGTGTGTGTGTGTGTGTGTGTTAAGTGAATTAGGTGTGAAACTATCAGGGAGCATTTAGTCTCCAGTGCCAACATTTTACAGAGCTGCCACTTTCCTGGAGTCTCAGAATTACAATGTGTCAGGTTCTGAGAAATCTAAGATTCCAAAAAATGATTTAATTAGAATACCATGAAGTATTGTGAAATACTATATATTAAGACTTTATATATAGGCTTCATGAACAGATTAGAGTGACTCGTGAAGGACCAGCACCACCTACTCTTGTCCGATGGTTTGAGGAATATATCTTCCAGAATCCGGGATTAAGATTTAGGAGCTCATTTTTATTCCAACTCCTTTCCTGAAAGTCTGTCTTCACATTAATTCCTAATTATTTTGCAATTCTTTTTGTCAGTTCTTCTTGACCTGTTTTTTTCTTCTTCTTTTCTGACCTCATGACCCAGTCAGCATTTTTTGTATAATGGTCAAGTCTTAACTTATCCATTTCTGTATTGCATTTGTGTTTGATATTTCTCATGGGTATTTCATAATTTTCGACTTTACAGTTTGAGTTAAAACTCTTTTTTAGCGCATTCCATCTGCAAAAGAAAACATGCCTAATAATTCTACACACATGAATATAAAGTGTTTTTCTCTTCCAGCTTTCCTGGACTATTGTATAGCACTTATAAATGATTAAATAAAAATAATGGTAGTTATTAAGATTGATATGGTTTGGAATTGGTAAAATGTTCTTGGAAAAAAATCACAATAAAACAATGTTTTAATGTTTAAGTTTGGAATATTAACTGACATGAATGAATGCTATATAAATATTGTTCATGTTAACATAATGTTTATAAATGAAATCTTATTGTAAAGTGTTACTAAAGTTATAAATATATATATATATTATATATATATATATATATATATATATATATATATATATATATATATATATATATATATATATATATTGTTCTGTGAATGTAATTTTAAAGTCTAGATGATTCGGATTAACCCTTTAACTGCCATATCCTTTAAAACCTCACTGCCAGAGGGATATTATGAATGCATGTGCCCGCTGGGCACACTTTACCTGATGCCACCGGGGTGGCGATGGCATTGGTGGCTTGAGCCCGCCATCGCTGCTTGCAGCTATATTTATTATTATTATTATTATTTTTTTCCAACGTCTCGGGGGCTTTTGGGGCCCTTAACGTGCTTAAAAAGTCTTGAAAATTGGCACACAGATTGGAACCTGCGGCCATTAGGGCCGGGCAGAGACTGATACACGGGCGTGGCACAGGGGCTCTACAGCGCCCCCTGGAATATGGAGGGCCATATATCATACATTCTTGCTCGTAGACGTATGAAACTCGGTACACATATAAATCTCATCAATCCAAACAACTTTTGTATTGCATATCATAGGCTCCGCCCAACAGGAAGTTGGCTATTTAGGGTTTAGTATTCAAATTTTTCGTCAAAGTTGTGGGGGCTTTGGGGGTCCTTAACATACTCAAAAACTCTTGAAAATTTGCGCACACTTTGGAATCTGTGGCCTTTAGGAGCCTGCAGAGGCTGGGACCCGGGCGTGGCACAGGGGCTCTATGGCGCCCCCTGGAACACAGTCATAAATGTTGATGTATAGCTCACACATACTTGCACATATTCATATGAAACTCAGTACACATATAGATCTCATCGTGCCGAACAACTTTCATATTGCATGTCATAGGCTCCACCCAACAGGAAGTCAGCTATTTAGAGTTATGTAAAAAGCGCATGCTCTGGAATTTGAAATACTTGTCATAGGTTTTTTTCTCGATTGCCGCCAAACTTGGTCAACATGATCTCAAGACACTGGGGATGAAAAATTGCCAGGGGATTTTTGATATCTCGAACGGTTTGCTCGTGGCGAGGCGTTGAAATTATGGCGAGAAATGAGAAACAGGAAGTGTCTAATACCATCCACATACAGTTCCTGATTTTAATCAAACTTCATCAGATTATTCGTTGTATGATGTCGATCGCATATATGTGACTATTAGGAGTCAAAGTTATAGCGCCACCAACTGGCAGAAGGAAGTGTGTCATTTTCAAAATGCTTTGTATTCAGCATCTTATTTTTACTCGATTTGCTTCAAACTTCATCAGAATAATGTTAAAACACAGCCGATATAAATCTGCAAGGGGGATATTGATATCTAAAAAATTGTTGGCGTGGCAACATGTCAAACTGGAATACTTCTCAGGTGATTTTGAGGCAAATACCATACTTAGAATTTCACAAAACTCTGAACACACATCAGTATTTCTGATAGGAACTTAAATTGTGAATGGATTTTGGATAGCTTGAATGGTTTTGCCGTGGTGATTTTTTGAAATTACCTTACAAAGGGAATCATTATTGTATTTTTAAAATGCAGCTTCCAAACACGTCAAAGAATTTTTTCATACAGATGAAAAAGTCATTCTGAGGAAATATGCATAGTTTCAAGACTTTACAACACTGTATGGATAACAGAAAATTAAAAAACTCTCAGACATCTCATCTCACTTTGTCCCTCTGTTTGAGTATGTGTGCTTCAGACTTCCATTGTCTGAGAGAAATTGCGCCCCTACAGGTGCAATTACCGGACTTTTACTTTCACTTTTAAATCGGTTAAAAATACAAATAAATACTTAGATTTAATTCACACTGACAAGCTAAACCAACATATCTGATTATTACCGGTTCAGGGCTCATGGATAAATTATTTCTGGCCAGAGATACGTGAGAAATAGGAGAGATGAATCACCGCTGTGATCACGAGCGTCTGGAGTAAAGAGCTCAGAAAAAACTAATTTATTCCTGTTTTATAGCTTTTAAAAATAAATTATTACAGCGATATCACACAATCAACCAATTAGAACACACCAAGAGCTAAATTCAGATGTTTTTGAACTGTTTGTGTGAAAATGAAATATTTGTGGCTGCCTATCTGAAATCACCGCCTCCGATCAGCGCTTACAGTGTCGAGCTCAAAACAAACGAATTTATTCTTGTTTAAGAGCTTTTTTAAATAAAACATTACCACAAATGCACACAATAAACCCATTGTAACACATCAAGAGGTAAATGCAGGTGTTTGTGACCCGTTTAAGTGCGCAAGACTATTTGAAAGCGCGACTGGCAGAATAACATATCTCTCGAGCTGCAGGATTCTGGCTTTCGTCGTAAGAACGAACACATCAGGGACAAGATTATTTCAAAATACATAATAGCTTGGCTAATATAAACGAAAACAGCCACGTGAACATAAACTGTTGAGAAATAAATCTGAAGTGGATCTACTGGATTTTAATATTAAGTGACCGCATATACCAGCTGCTTCTGTCTTCAATTTTAATCTATATAAAAAATGAAATTCATTCATCTTGGCTGCTTTTTTAATGTGTGTACGTATTTATTTATTTATTTATTATTTTGCTCTAACAAGAATTAATCTATATTTAATTAAATCAATTACATTTTATTTTACATTTGATTTGTCCATATCTGCATCTAAACGCCTAAAAACCTAAAACATGCTCTATTATACTATTGTTAGCAATTTCTTTATCGTCCAATTTATCTGGTGTACACACTTTTATTTTCATAATAAACTTGTTTGTTAGATTATACACAGTTACAGTGGTCTATAATAAATATTAACAGGTTTTATTCAAGCTGTTTAGAATGATTGCAGTAGGCTAATTTTTTTTAATGTAAATCCAAAAAAAAAAAAAAAAAAAAAAAAAAAAAAAAAACATTGGAAAACAATGACTGTTGTACTTTTTTATACATTTTGTATAATTTCATAGTTTATGCATTATAGTTATAAAACAAATAAATGTAGCCACTCACATAGAAATCTTAGGCCTTATCCTTTTCTGACAGTTTTAGGGATTTTTAAAAATCCTAAAAAACCCTAATTTGTGCTGCAAATAATAATTTCAAACTCAAAAAGTAAATAGTCAGTTCATGCTTTATAAAGCCTTGTCCCAATATTAATAGTCAGTAGTAAGCAGTTTATAAATACAGCTATAAATAGCTTGTTTTTGGTTTATAAGCACATTTATTAAAAAGGAGAGTAAAGGATCAGTTATCTTCCTATGAAAAATAAAAGATAAAAATAAACAAACAACAACACAGATTGATACAGAACAGAAAAATAAATTTTATTGTGGATTTATGATAAAATCAGCCTGTAAATGAATTCATACTCCTCCTCATACTACTCCATACTCCTTTTTCAACATGATGCCAATATACTGAGATGTTAAATTGTGAATGGGTTTAGGATAGCTTAAATGGTGTTGCCATAGAGATTTATTAATGTAACATAAAAAAATACAATAGTTATTTTACTATATCTTTAAAATTTTTCATTCTAACTCTTCATAATTTTTTATATAAGTAGAAGTCCTCATTTGAAGGAAGCACAGTAAGTTTCATAGCTTTTTCATTTTCAAGAGCCAGCCTAAAATTAAAACTATCATAACTTATAAATCAAGCTTGCAATTCTTAGTACCAATAATGGTCACCAGAGGGAGCTATAGGATTACTTTTAAATAATTATTGTAGAAACGAGTATGATTTAAATAATTTATAGAAATCTTTCAAATAAAATAATATGTATTTTAGGAATTTTACTGATAAAAATGACCCTCACTTAATTAGAATAACAAGCTGAAGTATTGTGAACTGTATATTAAGAATAATTCTTTATAGGCTTTATGGACAGATACGTTTTGAGTGACTCTTGAAGGATCAGCACCACATCCTCTTTTACCACTGTTTAAAGAACTAATCTTACAGAACAGGTGTGAATGAATTTTGGATAGCTTGAATGGTTTTGTCGTGGTGATTTTTTGAAATAATAGTAAAAAAGGAACCAGTAAATGTCTTTTTATTTTTTTTAAAGTGCAGCTTCTAAACACTTAAAAAAAATGTACACATAAAAGACAAGTCATTCTGAGGCATATTTCCTCAGAATGACTGGTCTCATGACAATAGTTTCATGACTATACAACACTATATGGATGATAGAAAATAAAAAAACTATCATACATCTAATGTCACTCAGTCCCACTGTCACTGTGGGTAGTGTGTGTGTGTGTGTGTGTTTGTGTGTGTGTTAAGTGAATTAGGTGTGAAACTATCAGGGAGCATTTAGTCTCCAGCGCCAACATTTTACAGAACTGCCACTTTCCTGGAGTCTCCAGAATTACTCGGTGTCCGGCTCTGAGAGACTTAAGATCCCAAAAAATGATTTAATTAGAATACCATGAAGTATTGTGAAATACTATATATTAAGGCTTTATATATAGGCTTTATGCACAGATTAGAGTGACTCGTGAAGGACCAGCACCACCTCCTCTTGTTCGATGGTTTGAGGAGTATATCTTCCAGAATCCAGGATTAAGATTTAAGAGCTCATTTTTATTCCACCTCCTTTCCTGAAAGTCTGTCTTGCAGAATTGACTAAAAATTAATCTTCACATTATTTCCTAATTATTTTGCAATTCTTTTTGTCAGTTCTTCTTGACCTGTTTTTCTCTTCCAGCTTTCCTGGACTATTGTATAGCACTCATAAATGATTAAATAAAAAATAATGGTAGTTATTAAGATTGATATGGTTTGGAATTGGTAAAAAATGCTTGGAAAAAAATCACAATAAAACAATGTTTTAATGTTTAAGTTTGGAATATTAACTGACGTGAATGAATGCTATATAAACATTGTTCATGTTAACATAATGTTTATGAATGGAATCTTATTGTAAAGCGTTACTAAAGTTATATATATATATATTGTTCTGTGAATGTGATTTTAAAGTCTAGATGATTCGGATTAACCCTTTAACTGCCATATCCTTTAAAATCTCACTGCCAGAGGGATATTGTGAATGCATGTGCCCGCTGGGCACAGTTTACCTGATGCCACCGGGGTGGCGATGGCACTGGTGGCTTGAGCCCGCCATCGCTGCTTGCAGCTATATTTAGGGCTCAAGCCTGGAGGGCGAGAGCCCTATTGTTTTCCTTAGGATTATTTTTTATTATTATTATTATTATTATTATTATTATTTTTTTTTTCTAACGTTACGGGGGCTTTTGGGGCCCTTAACATGCTTAAAAAGTCTTGAAAATTGGCACACACATTGGAACCTGCGGCCATTAGGGCCGGGCAGAGACTGATACACGGGCGTGGCACAGGGGCTCTACAGCGCCCCCTGGAATATGGAGGGCCATATATCATACATACTTGTACGTAGACATACGAAACTCGGTACACATATAGAACTCATCAATACAAACAACTTTCGTATTGCATATCATAGGCTCCGCCCAACAGGAAGTTGGCTATTTAGGGTTTATTATTCATATTTGTCGTCAAAGTTGTGGGGGCTTTTGGAGTCCTTAACATACTCAAAAACTCTTGAAAATTTGCACACAACTTTGGATCTGTGGCCTTTAGGAGCCTGCAGAGGTTGGGACCCGGGCGTGGCACAGGGGCTCTACGGCGCCCCCTGGAACACAGTCATTAATATTGATGTATAGCTCACACATACTTACACGTATTAATATGAAACTCAGTACACATATAGATCTCATCGTGCCGAACAACTTGCGTATTGCATGTCATAGGCTCCGCCCAACAGGAAGTCAGCTATTTAGAGTTATGTAAAAAGCGCATGCTCTGGAATTTGATATACTTGTCATAGGTTTTTTACTCGATTGCCACCAAACTCGGTCAACATGATCTCAAGACATTGGGGATGAAAAATTGCCAGGGGATTTTTGATATCTCGAACGGTTTGCTCGTAGCGAGGCGTTTAATTTATGGCGAGAATTGAGAAACAGGAAGTGTCTAATACCATCCACATACATTTCCTAATTTTAATCAAACTTCATCAGATTATTCATTGTATGATGTCGATCGCATATATGTGACTATTAGGAGTCAAAGTTATATCGCCACCAACTGGCAGCAGGAAGTGTGTCATTTTCAAAATGCTTTGAATTCAGCATCTTATTTTTACTCAATTTGCTTCAAACTTCATCAGAATAATGTTAAAACACAGCCGATATAAATCTGCTGGGGGTATATTGATATCTAAAAATATTGTTGCCGTGGCAACATGTCAAACTGGAATACTTCTCAGGTGATTTTGAGGCATATAACATGCTTAGAATTTCATCAAACTCAGAACACATATCAGTATTAGTGACAGCTAGACACTGGCAAAAGTTCATAAGAGGGCGTGGAAGAGGCACTCTATAGCGCCACCTTTTGTCAAAAGTGAGGGGGTTAGTTTTAGCTACAGACACCAAACTCAGTACAAAAATTGTTCTTATCAAGACGGACAACTTTCTAATTCACAGTCATCAGCTACGACCAACAGGAAGTCGGCTATTTTGATTTGAATGTGGATTGTTTTTTACATTTAGCTGTGAATTAATGCATACTGCTCAGAGGAGAGTAACACTATACACACCAAACTTGGTGTACATGTTGAAAAAACATTGAGGAACTTAAATTGTGAATGGGTTTTGGATAGCTTGGATGGTTTTGTCGTGGTGATTTTTTTAAATGACAATAAAGATGGAATTATAAATTTTCCTGCATTTTTAAATTCCAAACACTTCAAAACCTTTTTTCATACAGAAAAAAAGTTATTCTGAGTAAATATGCATAGTTTCATGACTTTACAACACTGTATGGATAACAGAAAATTAAAAAACTGTCAGACATCTCATATCACTCTGTCCATCTGTTTGAGTGTGTGTGCTTAGACTTCCATTGTCTGAGAGAAAATGCGCCCCTACAGGTGCAGTTACCGGCTAAAAAAAGGGAGGAGACTGTCTTTTGGTTTCACTTTTAAATCGGTTAAAATACAAATAAATACTTGGATTTAATTCACACTGACAAGCTAAACCAACATATATGATTATTATCAGGTCAGGGCTCATTAATAATGGATGTGTGGTCAGTGATACGTGAGAAACACGAGAGATGAATCACCGCTCTGAGCAGGAGCCTGTGGAATGATGAGCTCAGAAAAAACGAGTTTATTCTTGTTTTATAGCTATTAAAAATAAAGTATTGCAGCGATATCACACAATTCACCAATTAGAGCACACCAAGAGCTAAATTAAGATGTTTTTGAACTGTTTGTGTGAAAATGATATATTCGCGGCTGCCTATATCTGAAATCACTGCCTCTGATCAGCGCGCACAGTGTCACAAGTTCAAAACTAACGAATTTATTCTTGTTTAAGAGCTTTTTAAAATAAATTATTGCCATAAATGCACACAATACATCCATTATAACACAACACGAGCTAAATGCAGGTCTTTTGTGACCCGTTTAAGTGTGCAAGACTATTTGAAAGCGCGACTGGCAGAATAACATTTCTCTCTCGAGCTGCAGGATTCTGCCTTGCGTCGTAAGAACGAACACTTCAAGGACAAGATTATTTCAAAATACATAATAGCTTGGCTTATATAAACGAAAACAGCCACGTGAACATAAACTGTTGAGAAATAAATCTAAAGTGGATCTACTGGAATTTAATATTAAGTGACCGCATATACCAGCTGCTTCTGTCTTCAATTTTAATCTATATAAAAAATTAAACTCATTCATCTTGGCTGCTTGTTTAATGTGTGTACGTATCTATTTATTATTTTGCTCTAACAAGACTTAATCTATATTTAATTAAATCAATTACATTTTATTTTACATTTTATTTTTCCATTTCTGCATCTAAACGCCTAAAAACTATTGTATACTATTGTTAGCAATTTCTTTATCGTCCAATTTATCTGGTGTACACGCTTTTATTTTCATAATAAACTTGTTTGTTAGATTATACACAGTTATAGTGGTCTATAATAAATATTGACAGGTTTTATTCAAGCTGTTTAGAATGATTGCCTTAGGCTAATTTTTTAAAATGTAAATCCCAAAAAAAAATAAAAATAAATAAATAAATAAATAAAAAACATTGGAAAAGAATAACTTGTACTTTTTTATAAATTTTGTATAGTTTCATAGTTTATGCATTATAGTTATAAAAAACAAACAAATTTAGCCACTCACATAGAAATCTTAGGCCTTATCCTTTTCTGACAGTTTTAGGGATTTTTAAAAATCCTAAAAAACCTTATTTGTGCTGCAAATAATAATTTCAAACTAATTTGATACTGACCTCTGACATCCTGTGACATGATATTTATTTGAATTTACATAATCTCATGGATGTAACAGTAAATCTGTTCAGCTCACAGATCAAGACTAAGCTGTAATGCAAGCAGAACTTTCACAAATGCTTGTAGGTCAATAAAATCATTACAAAACACTTACAAATCATTTAAGGGATTTGATAACACTGTAAAATAATGTCTAATTTGTTAACATTAGCAAATTCATTGGTAACACTTTATAATAACTGCACTCATTAGTAAATAGTCAGTTCATGCTTTATAAAGCCTTGTCCCAATATTAATAGTCAGTAGTAAGCAGTTTATAAATACAGCTATAAATAGCTTGTCCTTGGTTTATAAGCACATTTATTAAAAAGGAGAGTAAAGGGTCAGTTATCTTCCTATGAAAAATAAAAGATAAAAATAAACAAACAACAACACAGATTGATACAGAACTCAGAAATTTTATTGTGGATTTATGATAAAATCAGCCTGTAAATGAATTCATACTCCTCCTCATACTACTCCATACTCCTTTTTCAACATGATGCCAATATACTGAGATGTTAAATTGTGAATGGGTTTAGGATAGCTTAAATGGTGTTGCCATAGAGATGTATTAAAGTAACATAAAAAATACAATAGTTATTTTACGATATCTTTAAAATTTTTCATTCTAACTCTTCATAATTTTTTATATAAGTAGAAGTCCTCATTTGAAGGAAGCACAGTAAGTTTCATAGCTTTATCATTTTCAAGAGCCAGCATAAAATTAAAACTATCATAACTTATAAATCAAGCTTGCAATTCTTAGTACCTATAATGGCCACCAGAGGGAGCTATAGGATTACTTTTAAATAATTATTGGAGAAACGAGTATGATTTAAATAATTTATAGAAATCTTTCAAATAAAATAATATGTATTTTAGGAATTTTACTGATAAAATGACCCTCACTTAATTAGAATAACAAGCTGAAGTATTGTGAACTGTATATTAAGAATAATTCTTTATAGGCTTTATGGACAGATACGTTTTAAGTGACTCTTGAAGGTTCAGCACCACATCCTCTTTTACCACTGTTTAAAGAATTAATCTTACAGAACAGGTGTGAATGAATTTTGGATAGCTTGAATGGTTTTGTCGTGGTGATTTTTTGAAATAATAGTAAAAAAGGAACCAGTAAAAAAAAGTGCAGCTTCTAAACACTTCAAAAAAATGTACACATAGAAGACAAGTCATTCTGAGGAAATATGCATAGTTTCATGACTATACAACATTATATGGATGACAGAAAATTAAAAAACATACATCTGATGTCACTCTGTCCCTCTGTCACTGTGTGTGTGTGTTTGTGTGTGTTTTAAGTGAATTAGGTGTGAAACTATCAGTGAGCATTTAGTCTCCAGCGCCAACATTTTACAGAACTGCCACTTTCCTGGAGTCTCAGAATTACAATGTGTCAGGTTCTGAGAGATCTAAGATTCCAAAAAATTATTTAATTAGAATACCATGAAGTATTGTGAAATACTATATATTAAGACTTTATATATAGGCTTAATGAACAGATTAGAGTGACTCGTGAAGGACCAGCACCACCTTCTCTTGTCCGATGGTTTGAGGAATATATCTTCCAGAATCTGGGATTAAGATTTAGGAGCTCATTTTTATTCCACCTCCTTTCCTGAAAGTCTGTCTTGCAGAATTGACTAAAAATTAATCTTCACATTAATTCCTAATTCTTTTGCAATTCTTTTGTCAGTTCTTCTTGACCTGTTTTTCTCTTCCAGCTTTCCTGGACTATTGTATAGCACTCATAAATGATTAAATAAAAAATAATGGTAGTTATTAAGATTGATATGGTTTGGAATTGGTAAAATGTGCTTGGAAAAAAATCACAATAAAACAATGTTTTAATGTTTAAGTTTGGAATATTAACTGACATGAATGAATGCTATATAAATATTGTTCATGTTAACATAATGTTTATAAATGAAATCTTATTGTAAAGTGTTACTAAAGTTATATATATATATATATATATATATATTGTTCTGTGAATGTGATTTTAAAGTCTAGATGATTCGGATTAACCCTTTAACTGCCATATCAAGTTCAAGTTCTAGTTCAAGTTCAATTTATTTGTATAGCGCATTTACAACAGCCTCCTGGCTGACCAAAGTGCTTTAACATAAGAGCAAGAATATTACACATACATAAAAATAGACCAGACAAAAAATTTAAAACCACCCATTTCAAAATGTAGCATAACACAGTAGTCAGTACACTAAGGAAAATAAAAAAGTTTTTAGCAAAGATTTAAAAATAGACAAGGAAGGGGCCAGTCTGATCTCTAAAGGCAGGGTATTCCAGAGTCGTGGCCCAGCCACTGCAAATGCACGCTCCCCTCTACGCTCCCCTCTATCCTTTAAAACCTCACTGCCAGAGGGATATTGTGAATGCATGTGCCCGCTGGGCACAGTTTACCTGATGCCACCGGGGTGGTGATGGCATTGGTGGCTTGAGCCCGCCATCGCTGCTTGCAGCTATATTTAGGGCTCAAGCCTGGAGGGCGAGAGCCCTATTGTTTTCCTTAGGATTATTTGTTATTAGGGCTCAAGCCCAAAGGGCGAGAGGCCTATTGTTTTCCTTAGGATTATTTTTTATTATTATTATTATTATTATTATTATTATTATTATTATTATTATTTTTTTCCAACGTCTCGGGGGCTTTTGGGGCCCTTAACGTGCTTAAAAAGTCTTGAAAATTGGCACACAGATTGGAACCTGCGGCCATTAGGGCCGGGCAGAGACTGATACACGGGCGTGGCACAGGGGCTCTACAGCGCCCCCTGGAATATGGAGGGCCATATATCATACATTCTTGCTCGTAGACGTATGAAACTCGGTACACATATAAATCTCATCAATCCAAACAACTTTTGTATTGCATATCATAGGCTCCGCCCAACAGGAAGTTGGCTATTTAGGGTTTAGTATTCAAATTTTTCGTCAAAGTTGTGGGGGCTTTTGGGGTCCTTAACATACTCAAAAACTCTTGAAAATTTGCGCACACTTTGGAATCTGTGGCCTTTAGGAGCCTGCAGAGGCTGGGACCCGGGCGTGGCACAGGGGCCCTACGGCGCCCCCTGGAACACAGTCAGAAATGTTGATGTATAGCTCACACATACTTGCACACATTCATATGAAACTCAGTACACATATAGATCTCATCGTGCCAAACAACTTTCGTTTTGCATGTCATAGGCTCCACCCATCAGGAAGTCAGCTATTTAGAGTTATGTAAAAAGCGCATGCTCTGGAATTTGAAATACTTGTCATAGGTTTTTTTCTCGATTGCCGCCAAACTCGGTCAACATGATCTCAAGACACTGGGGATGAAAAATTGCCAGGGGATTTTTGATATCTCGAACGGTTTGCTCGTGGCGAGGCGTTGAAATTATGGCGAGAAATGAGAAACAGGAAGTGTCTAATACCGTCCACATACATTTCCTGATTTTAATCAAACTTCATCAGATTATTCGTTGTATGATGTCGATCGCATATATGTGACTATTAGGAGTCAAAGTTATAGCGCCACCAACTGGCAGAAGGAAGTGTGTCATTTTCAAAATGATTTGAATTCAGCATCTTATTATTACTCGATTTGCTTCAAACTTCATCAGAATAATGTTAAAACACAGCCGATATAAATCTGCAAGGGGGATATTGATATCTAAAAAATTGTTGGCGTGGCAACATGTCAAACTGGAATACTTCTCAGGTGATTTTGAGGCAAATAACATACTTAGAATTTCACAAAACTCTGAACACACATCAGTATTTCTGATAGGAACTTAAATTGTGAATGGATTTTGGATAGCTTGAATGGTTTTGCCGTGGTGATTTTTTTAAATGACCTTACAAAGGGAATCATTATTGTATTTTTAAATTGCAGCTTCCAAACACGTCAAAGAATTTTTTCATACAGATGAAAAAGTCATTCTGAGGAAATATGCATAGTTTAACGACTTTACAACACTGTATGGATAACAGAAAATTAAAAAACTGTCAGACATCTCATCTCACTCTGTCCATCTGTTTGAGTAAATGTGCTTCAGACTTCCATTGTCTGAGAGAAATTGCGCCCCTACAGGTTCAATTCCCGAACTTTTACTTTCACTTTTAAATCGGTTAAAAATACAAATAAATACTTAGATTTAATTCACACTGACAAGCTAAACCAACATATCTGATTATTACCGGTTCAGGGCTCATGGATAAATTATTTCTGGCCAGAGATACGTGAGAAATAGGAGAGATGAATCACCGCTGTGATCACGAGCGTCTGGAGTAAAGAGCTCAGAGAAAACGAATTTATTCCTGTTTTAAAGCTTTTAAAAATAAATTATTACAGCGATATCACACAATCAACCAATTAGAACACACCAAGAGCTAAATTCAGATGTTTTTGAACTGTTTGTGTGAAAATGAAATATTTGTGGCTGCCTATCTGAAATCACCGCTCCGATCAGCGCGTACAGTGTCGAGCTCAAAACAAACGAATTTATTCTTGTTTAAGAGCTTTTTTAAATAAAATATTACCACAAATGCACACAATAAACCCATTGTAACACTACAAGAGCTAAATGCAGGTGTTTGTGACCCGTTTAAGTGTGCAAGACTATTTGAAAGCGCGACTGGCAGAATAACATATCTCTTGAGCTGCAGGTTTCTGTCTTTCGTCATACGAACGAACACATCACGGACAAGATTATTTCAAAATACATAATAGCTTGGCGAATATAAACGAAAACAGCCACGTGAACATAAACTGGATCTACTGGATTTGAATATTAAAGTGACCACATTTACCACTTGCTTCTGTCTTCAATTTTAATCTATATAAAAAAGGAAACTCATTCGACTTGGCTGCTTTTTTAATGTGTGCGTATTTATTTATTTACCTTTTTATACATTTTGTATAATTTCATAGTTTGTGTATTACAATTATAAAAACAAAAATAAATTTAGCCACTCACATAGAAATAGCTTAGGCCTTAACCTTTTTCTGACAGTTTTAGGGATTTTTAAAAATCCTAAAAAAAACTTATTTGTGCTGCAAATAATAATTTCAAACTCATTTGATACTGACCTATGACATCCTGTGACATTATATTTATTTGAATTTACATAATCTCATAGATGTAACAGTAAATCTGTTCAGCTCACAGATCAATACTTAGCTGTAATGCAAGCAGAACTTTCACAAATGCTTATGAGTCATTTAAGGATTTGATAACACTGTAAAATAATGTCTAATTTGTTAACATTAGCAAATTAATTGATAACACTTTATAATAACTGCACTCATTAGTAAATAGTCAGTTCATGCTTTATAAAGCCTTGTCCCAATATTAATAGTCAGTAGTAAGCAGTTTATAAATACAGCTATAAATAGCTTGTCCTTGGTTTATAAGCACATTTATTAAAAAGGAGAGTAAAGGGTCAGTTATCTTCCTATGAAAAATAAAAGATAAAAATAAACAAACAACAACAACACAGATTGATACAGAACTCAGAAATTTTATTGTGGATTTATGATAAAATCAGCCTGTAAATGAATTCATACTCCTCCTCATACTACTCCATACTCCTTTTTCAACATGATGCCAATATACTGAGATGTTAAATTGTGAATGGGTTTAGGATAGCTTAAATGGTGTTGCCATAGAGATTTATTAAAGTAACATAAAAAATACAATAGTTATTTTACTATATCTTTAAAATTTTTCATTCTAACTCTTCATAATTTTTTATATAAGTAGAAGTCCTCATTTGAAGGAAGCACAGTAAGTTTCATAGCTTTATCATTTTCAAGAGCCAGCATAAAATTAAAACTATCATAACTTATAAATCAAGCTTGCAATTCTTAGTACCTATAATGGCCACCAGAGGGAGCTATAGGATTACTTTTAAATAATTATTGGAGAAACGAGTATGATTTAAATAATTTATAGAAATCTTTCAAATAAAATAATATGTATTTTAGGAATTTTACTGATAAAATGACCCTCACTTAATTAGAATAACAAGCTGAAGTATTGTGAACTGTATATTAAGAATAATTCTTAATAGGCTTTATGGACAGATACGTTTTGAGTGACTCTTGAAGGTTCAGCATCACATCCTCTTTTACCACTGTTTAAAGAATTAATCTTACAGAACAGGTGTGAATGAATTTTGGATAGCTTGAATGGTTTTGTCGTGGTGATTTTTTGAAATAATAGTAAAAAAGGAACCAGTAAAAAAAAGTGCAGCTTCTAAACACTTCAAAAAAATGTACACATAGAAGACAAGTCATTCTGAGGAAATATGCATAGTTTCATGACTATACAACATTATATGGATGACAGAAAATTAAAAAACATACATCTGATGTCACTCTGTCCCTCTGTCACTGTGTGTGTGTGTTTGTGTGTGTTTTAAGTGAATTAGGTGTGAAACTATCAGTGAGCATTTAGTCTCCAGCGCCAACATTTTACAGAACTGCCACTTTCCTGGAGTCTCAGAATTACAATGTGTCAGGTTCTGAGAGATCTAAGATTCCAAAAAAATATTTAATTAGAATACCATGAAGTATTGTGAAATACTATATATTAAGACTTTATATATAGGCTTAATGAACAGATTAGACTGACTCGTGAAGGACCAGCACCACCTCCTCTTGTTTGATGGTTTGAGGAATATATCTTCCAGAATCCGGGATTAAGATTTAGGAGCTCATTTTTATTCCACCTCCTTTCCTGAAAGTCTGTCTTGCAGAATTGACTAAAAATTAATCTTCACATTAATTCCTAATTCTTTTGCAATTCTTTTGTCAGTTCTTCTTGACCTGTTTTTCTCTTCCAGCTTTCCTGGACTATTGTATAGCACTCATAAATGATTAAATAAAAAATAATGGTAGTTATTAAGATTGATATGGTTTGGAATTGGTAAAATGTGCTTGGAAAAAAATCTCAATAAAACAATGTTTTAATGTTTAAGTTTGGAATATTAACTGACATGAATGAATGCTATATAAATATTGTTCATGTTAACATAATGTTTATAAATGAAATCTTATTGTAAAGTGTTACTAAAGTTATATATATATATATATATATTGTTCTGTGAATGTGATTTTAAAGTCTAGATGATTCGGATTAACCCTTTAACTGCCATATCAAGTTCAAGTTCAAGTTCAAGTTCAATTTATTTGTATAGCGCATTTACAACAGCCTCCTGGCTGACCAAAGTGCTTTAACATAAGAGCAAGAATATTACACATACATAAAAATAGACCAGACAAAAAATTTAAAACCACCCATTTCAAAATGTAGCATAACACAGTAGTCAGTACACTAAGGAAAATAAAAAAGTTTTTAGCAAAGATTTAAAAATAGACAAGGAAGGGGCCAGTCTGATCTCTAAAGGCAGGGTATTCCAGAGTCGTGGCCCAGCCACTGCAAATGCACGCTCCCCTCTACGCTCCCCTCTATCCTTTAAAACCTCACTGCCAGAGGGATATTGTGAATGCATGTGCCCGCTGGGCACAGTTTACCTGATGCCACCGGGGTGGTGATGGCATTGGTGGCTTGAGCCCGCCATCGCTGCTTGCAGCTATATTTATTATTATTATTATTTTTTTCCAACGTCTCGGGGGCTTTTGGGGCCCTTAACGTGCTTAAAAAGTCTTGAAAATTGGCACACAGATTGGAACCTGCGGCCATTAGGGCCGGGCAGAGACTGATACACGGGCGTGGCACAGGGGCTCTACAGCGCCCCCTGGAATATGGAGGGCCATATATCATACATTCTTGCTCGTAGACGTATGAAACTCGGTACACATATAAATCTCATCAATCCAAACAACTTTTGTATTGCATATCATAGGCTCCGCCCAACAGGAAGTTGGCTATTTAGGGTTTAGTATTCAAATTTTTCGTCAAAGTTGTGGGGGCTTTGGGGGTCCTTAACATACTCAAAAACTCTTGAAAATTTGCGCACACTTTGGAATCTGTGGCCTTTAGGAGCCTGCAGAGGCTGGGACCCGGGCGTGGCACAGGGGCTCTATGGCGCCCCCTGGAACACAGTCATAAATGTTGATGTATAGCTCACACATACTTGCACATATTCATATGAAACTCAGTACACATATAGATCTCATCGTGCCGAACAACTTTCATATTGCATGTCATAGGCTCCACCCAACAGGAAGTCAGCTATTTAGAGTTATGTAAAAAGCGCATGCTCTGGAATTTGAAATACTTGTCATAGGTTTTTTTCTCGATTGCCGCCAAACTTGGTCAACATGATCTCAAGACACTGGGGATGAAAAATTGCCAGGGGATTTTTGATATCTCGAACGGTTTGCTCGTGGCGAGGCGTTGAAATTATGGCGAGAAATGAGAAACAGGAAGTGTCTAATACCATCCACATACAGTTCCTGATTTTAATCAAACTTCATCAGATTATTCGTTGTATGATGTCGATCGCATATATGTGACTATTAGGAGTCAAAGTTATAGCGCCACCAACTGGCAGAAGGAAGTGTGTCATTTTCAAAATGATTTGAATTCAGCATCTTATTATTACTCGATTTGCTTCAAACTTCATCAGAATAATGTTAAAACACAGCCGATATAAATCTGCAAGGGGGATATTGATATCTAAAAAATTGTTGGCGTGGCAACATGTCAAACTGGAATACTTCTCAGGTGATTTTGAGGCAAATACCATACTTAGAATTTCACAAAACTCTGAACACACATCAGTATTTCTGATAGGAACTTAAATTGTGAATGGATTTTGGATAGCTTGAATGGTTTTGCCGTGGTGATTTTTTGAAATTACCTTACAAAGGGAATCATTATTGTATTTTTAAAATGCAGCTTCCAAACACGTCAAAGAATTTTTTCATACAGATGAAAAAGTCATTCTGAGGAAATATGCATAGTTTCAAGACTTTACAACACTGTATGGATAACAGAAAATTAAAAAACTGTCAGACATCTCATCTCACTCTGTCCCTCTGTTTGAGTATTATGTGCTGAGACTTACATTGTCTGAGAGAAATTGCGCCCCTACAGGTGCAATTACCGGACTTTTACTTTCACTTTTAAATCGGTTAAAAATACAAATTAATACTTAGATTTAATTCACACTGACAAGCTAAACCAACATATCTGATTATTACCGGTTCAGGGCTCATGGATAAATTATTTCTGGCCAGAGATACGTGAGAAATAGGAGAGATGAATCACCGCTGTGATCACGAGAGTCTGGAGTAAAGAGCTCAGAAAAAACTAATTTATTCCTGTTTTATAGCTTTTAAAAATAAATTATTACAGCGATATCACACAATCAACCAATTAGAACACACCAAGAGCTAAATTCAGATGTTTTTGAACTGTTTGTGTGAAAATGAAATATTTGTGGCTGCCTATCTGAAATCACGCCTCCGATCAGCGCTTACAGTGTCGAGCTCAAAACAAACGAATTTATTCTTGTTTAAGAGCTTTTTTAAATAAAACATTACCACAAATGCACACAATAAACCCATTGTAACACATCAAGAGGTAAATGCAGGTGTTTGTGACCCGTTTAAGTGCGCAAGACTATTTGAAAGCGAGACTGGCAGAATAACATATCTCTCGAGCTGCAGGATTCTGGCTTTCGTCGTACGAACGAACACATAACGGACAAGATTATTTCAAAACACATAATAGCTTGGCGACTATAAACGAAAACAGCCACGTGAACATAAACTGTTGAGAAATATATCTGAAGTGGATCTACTGGATTTTAATATTAAGTGACCGCATATACCAGCTGCTTCTGTCTTCAATTTTAATCTATATAAAAAATGAAATTCATTCATCTTGGCTGCTTTTTTAATGTGTGTACGTATTTATTTATTTATTATTTTGCTCTAACAAGAATTAATCTATATTTAATTAAATCAATTACATTTTATTTTACATTTGATTTGTCCATATCTGCATCTAAACGCCTAAAAACCTAAAACATGCTCTATTATACTATTGTTAGCAATTTCTTTATCGTCCAATTTATCTGGTGTACACACTTTTATTTTCATAATAAACTTGTTTGTTAGATTATACACAGTTACAGTGGTCTATAATAAATATTAACAGGTTTTATTCAAGCTGTTTAGAATGATTGCAGTAGGCTAATTTTTTTTAATGTAAATCCAAAAAAAAAAAAAAAAAAAAAAAAAAAAAAAAACATTGGAAAACAATGACTGTTGTACTTTTTTATACATTTTGTATAATTTCATAGTTTATGCATTATAGTTATATAACAAATAAATGTAGCCACTCACATAGAAATCTTAGGCCTTATCCTTTTCTGACAGTTTTAGGGATTTTTAAAAATCCTAAAAAACCCTAATTTGTGCTGCAAATAATAATTTCAAACTCAAAAAGTAAATAGTCAGTTCATGCTTTATAAAGCCTTGTCCCAATATTAATAGTCAGTAGTAAGCAGTTTATAAATACAGCTATAAATAGCTTGTTTTTGGTTTATAAGCACATTTATTAAAAAGGAGAGTAAAGGATCAGTTATCTTCCTATGAAAAATAAAAGATAAAAATAAACAAACAACAACACAGATTGATACAGAACAGAAAAATAAATTTTATTGTGGATTTATGATAAAATCAGCCTGTAAATGAATTCATACTCCTCCTCATACTACTCCATACTCCTTTTTCAACATGATGCCAATATACTGAGATGTTAAATTGTGAATGGGTTTAGGATAGCTTAAATGGTGTTGCCATAGAGATTTATTAATGTAACATAAAAAAATACAATAGTTATTTTACTATATCTTTAAAATTTTTCATTCTAACTCTTCATAATTTTTTATATAAGTAGAAGTCCTCATTTGAAGGAAGCACAGTAAGTTTCATAGCTTTTTCATTTTCAAGAGCCAGCCTAAAATTAAAACTATCATAACTTATAAATCAAGCTTGCAATTCTTAGTACCAATAATGGTCACCAGAGGGAGCTATAGGATTACTTTTAAATAATTATTGTAGAAACGAGTATGATTTAAATAATTTATAGAAATCTTTCAAATAAAATAATATGTATTTTAGGAATTTTACTGATAAAAATGACCCTCACTTAATTAGAATAACAAGCTGAAGTATTGTGAACTGTATATTAAGAATAATTCTTTATAGGCTTTATGGACAGATACGTTTTGAGTGACTCTTGAAGGATCAGCACCACATCCTCTTTTACCACTGTTTAAAGAACTAATCTTACAGAACAGGTGTGAATGAATTTTGGATAGCTTGAATGGTTTTGTCGTGGTGATTTTTTGAAATAATAGTAAAAAAGGAACCAGTAAATGTCTTTTTATTTTTTTTAAAGTGCAGCTTCTAAACACTTAAAAAAAATGTACACATAAAAGACAAGTCATTCTGAGGCATATTTCCTCAGAATGACTGGTCTCATGACAATAGTTTCATGACTATACAACACTATATGGATGATAGAAAATAAAAAAACTATCATACATCTAATGTCACTCAGTCCCACTGTCACTGTGGGTAGTGTGTGTGTGTGTGTGTGTGTTTGTGTGTGTGTTAAGTGAATTAGGTGTGAAACTATCAGGGAGCATTTAGTCTCCAGCGCCAACATTTTACAGAACTGCCACTTTCCTGGAGTCTCCAGAATTACTCGGTGTCCGGCTCTGAGAGACTTAAGATCCCAAAAAATGATTTAATTAGAATACCATGAAGTATTGTGAAATACTATATATTAAGGCTTTATATATAGGCTTTATGAACAGATTAGAGTGACTCGTGAAGGACCAGCACCACCTCCTCTTGTCCGATGGTTTGAGGAGTATATCTTCCAGAATCCAGGATTAAGATTTAAGAGCTCATTTTTATTCCACCTCCTTTCCTGAAAGTCTGTCTTGCAGAATTGACTAAAAATTAATCTTCACATTATTTCCTAATTATTTTGCAATTCTTTTTGTCAGTTCTTCTTGACCTGTTTTTCTCTTCCAGCTTTCCTGGACTATTGTATAGCACTCATAAATGATTAAATAAAAAATAATGGTAGTTATTAAGATTGATATGGTTTGGAATTGGTAAAAAATGCTTGGAAAAAAATCACAATAAAACAATGTTTTAATGTTTAAGTTTGGAATATTAACTGACGTGAATGAATGCTATATAAACATTGTTCATGTTAACATAATGTTTATGAATGGAATCTTATTGTAAAGTGTTACTAAAGTTATATATATATATATTGTTCTGTGAATGTGATTTTAAAGTCTAGATGATTCGGATTAACCCTTTAACTGCCATATCCTTTAAAACCTCACTGCCAGAGGGATATTGTGAATGCATGTGCCCGCTGGGCACAGTTTACCTGATGCCACCGGGGTGGCGATGGCACTGGTGGCTTGAGCCCGCCATCGCTGCTTGCAGCTATATTTATTATTATTATTATTATTTTTCTTCAAGGTTTCGGGGGCTTTTGGGGTCCTTAACATGCTCGAAAA
The DNA here is from genome assembly GCF_023724105.1 of Carassius gibelio. Taxonomy (NCBI): domain Eukaryota; kingdom Metazoa; phylum Chordata; class Actinopteri; order Cypriniformes; family Cyprinidae; genus Carassius; species Carassius gibelio. Next base: position 32,782,634 of record NC_068414.1, read on the forward strand.
CTCTTGAAAATTGGCACACAGATTGGAACCTGCGGCCATTAGGGCCGGGCAGAGACTGATACACGGGCGTGGCACAGGGGCTCTACAGTGCCCCCTGGAATACTGAGGGCCATATATCATACATACTTGCACGTAGACGCACGAAACTCGGTACACATGTAGATCTCATCAAACCAAACAACTTTCGTACTGCATGTCATAGGCTCCGCCCAACAGGAAGTTGGCTATTTAAGGTTTAGTATTCATATTTTTCGTCAAAGTTGTGGGGGCTTTTGGGGTCCCTAACATACTCAAAAACTCTTGAAAATTTGCACACACTTTGGAATCTTTGCCCTTTAGGAGCCTGCAGAGGCTGTGACCCGGGCGTGCCACATGGGCTCTACAGCGCCCCCTGGAACACAGTCAGAAATGTTGATGTATAGCTCACACATACTTGCACATATTCATATGAAACTCAGTACACATATAGATCTCATTGTGCCGAACAATTTTCGTGTTGCATGTCATTGGGCTCCGCCCAACAGGAAGTCAGCTATTTAGAGTTATGTAAAAAGTGCATGCTCTGGAATTTGATATACTTGTCATAGGATTTTTACCCGATTGCCACCAAACTCGGTCAACATGATCTCAAGACATTGGGGATGATAAAATTGCCAGGGGATTTTTGATATCTCGAACGGCTTGCTCGTGGCGAGGCGTTGAAATTATGGCGAGAAATGAGAAACAGGAAGTGTGTAATACCATCCACATACATTTCCTGATTTTAATCAAACTTCATCAGATTAATCGTTGTATGATGTCAATCGCATATATGTGACTATTAGGAGTCAAAGTTATAGCGCCACCAACTGGCAGCAGGAAGTGTGTCATTTTCAAAATGCTTTGAATTCAGTATCTTATTTTTACTCGATTTGCTTCAAACTTCATCAGAATAATGTTAAAACACAGCCGATATGAATCTGCTGGGGGGATATTGATATCTAAAAATATTGTTGCCGTGGCAACATGTCAAACTGGAATACTTCTCAGGTGATTTTGAGGCATATAACAGGCTTAGAATTTCATCAAACTCAGAACACATATCAGTATTAATGATAACTAGACACTGACAAAAGTTCATAAGAGGGCGTGGAAGAGGCACTCTATAGCGCCACCTTTTGTCAAAAGTGGGGGGGTTAGTTTTAGCTACAGACACCAAACTCGGTACATAAATTGTTCTTATCAAGACGGACAACTTTCTAACTCACAGTCATCAGCTACGACCAACAGGAAGTCGGCTATTTTGATTTGAATGTGGATTTTTTTTACATTTAGCTGTGAATAAATGCATACTGCTCAGAGGAGAGTAACACTATACACACCAAACTTGGTCTACATGTTGAAAAAACATTGAGGAACTTAAATTGTGAATGGGTTTTGGATAGCTTGGATGGTTTTGTCGTGGTGATTTTTTTAAATGACAGTAAAAATGGAATTATTAATTTTCCTGCATTTTTAAATTCCAAACACTTCAAAACCTTTTTCCATACAGAAAAAAAAGTTATTCTGAGTAAATATGCATAGTTTCATGACTTTACAACACTGTATGGATAACATAAAATTAAAAAACTGTCAGACATCTCATCTCACTCTGTCCATCTGTTTGAGTGTGTGTGTGCTTAGACTTCCATTGTCTGAGAGAAATAGCGCCCCTACAGGTGCAGTTACCGGACTAAAAAAGGCATCTGAAAAAGGGAGGAGACTCTCTTTTGGTTTCACTTTTAAATCGGTTAAAATACAAATAAATACTTGGATTTAATTCACACTGACAAGCTAAACCAACATATATGATTATTATCAGGTCAGGGCTCATTAATAATTGATGTGTGGTCAGTGATATGTGAGAAACACTAGAGATGAATCACCGCTCTGAGCAAGAGCGTGTGGAATGACGAGCTCAGAAAAAACGAGTTTATTCTTGTTTTATAGCTATTAAAAATAAAGTATTGCAGCGATATCACACAATTCACCAATTAGAACACACCAAGAGCTAAATTCAGATGCTTTTGAACTGTTTGTGTGAAAATGAAATATTTGTGGCTGCCTATCTGAAATCACTGCCTCCGATCAGCGCGCACAGTGTCACAAGTTCAAAACTAACGAATTTATTCTTGTTTAAGAGCTTTTTAAAATAAATTATTGCCATAAATGCACACAATACACCCATTATAACACAACATGAGCTAAATGCAGGTGTTTGTGACCCGTTTAAGTGTGAAAGACTATTTGAAAGCGCGATTGGCAGAATAACATATATCTCTCGAGCTGCAGGATTCTGCCTTTCGTCGTAAGAACGAACACATCACGGACAAGATTATTTCAAAATACATAATAGCTTGGCTAATATAAACGAAAACAGTCACGTGAACATAAACTGTTGAGAAATAAATCTGAAGTGGATATACTGGATTTTAATATTAAGTGACCGCATATACCAGCTGCTTCTGTCTTCAATTTTAATCTATATAAAAAAGTAAACTCATTCATCTTGGCTGTTTTTTTAATGTGTGTACGTATTTATTTATTATTTTGCTCTAACAAGACTTAATCTATATTCAAATGTAAAATAAAATGTAATTGATTTAATTAAATATAAGTCTTGTTAGAGCAAAATAATAAATAAATACGTACACACATTAAAAAAGCAGCCAAGATGAATGAGTTTACTTTTTTATATAGATTAAAATTGAAGACAGAAGCAGCTGGTATTAAAATCCAGTAGATCCACTTCAGATTTAATTCTCAACAGTTTATATTCACGTGGCTGTTTTCGTTTATATTAGCCAAGCTATTATGTATTTTGAAATAATCTTGTCCGTGATGTGTTCGTTCTTACGACGAAAGGCAGAATCCTGCAGCTCGAGAGATATGTTATTCTGCCAGTCGCGCTTTCAAATAGTCTTGCGCACATAAACGGGTCACAAACACCTGCATTTAGCTCATGTTGTGTTATAATGGGTGTATTGTGTGCATTTATGGCAATAATTTATTTTAAAAAGCTCTTAAACAAGAATAAATTCGTTAGTTTTGAACTTGTGACACTGTGCGCGCTGATCGGAGGCAGTGATTTCAGATAGGCAGCCGCAAATATTTCATTTTCACACAAACAGTTCAAAAGCATCTGAATTTAGCTCTTGGTGTGTTCTAATTGGTGAATTGTGTGATATCGCTGCAATACTTTATTTTTAATAGCTATAAAACAAGAATAAACTCGTTTTTTCTGAGCTCGTCATTCCACACGCTCTTGCTCAGAGCGGTGATTCATCTCTCGTGTTTCTCACGTATCACTGACCACACTTAATGAGCCCTGACCTGATAATAATCATATATGTTGGTTTAGCTTGTCAGTGTGAATTAAATCCAAGTATTTATTTGTATTTTAACCGATTTAAAAGTGAAACCAAAAGAGAGTCTCCTCCCTTTTTCAGATGCCTTTTTTAGTCCGGTAACTGCACCTGTAGGGGCGCTATTTCTCTCAGACAATGGAAGTCTAAGCACACACACACTCAAACAGATGGACAGAGTGAGATGAGATGTCTGACAGTTTTTTAATTTTATGGACACTCTATGTCTTAGTTAAAGCAACTTCCTTTTTCATGGCGAAACATCGAAATTTGTCAGGCCGCCATGGACACGCCCTTTAACGAAACCCTTTAAGATCTTCGCAATTTAACATCGCAAAGGGTTTAAGATTGCACTGACCAAGTTTGGTGTTGATCTGAATAAGTCTCTAGGAGGAGTTCGTTAAAGTACAACCCCTGAAAACGGCAAAAACAACACCAATTTTGCAGGGAAAATTCAAAATAACCGACTTCCTGTTGGGTTTCGGATTTCGTACCAAGAGACTTTTTTGTAGCTATTGGTGTGTTACATATGTGTACAGATTTTCGTACATGTACGTGATACGTAGCTCGAGGCGCACTCCATTGAAAGTGTATAGGTGGCGCTATCGAGCCATTTTGCCACACCCGATGGAATATTGGCCTCCAGATGTGTGCAGGTCAGTACTCTTATCACACATCTGAAGTTTGGGCAAGATCTGATATTTTATGCCTGAGTTACAACAACTTCTACTCCCATTGTTTTTGCCATTTTCAGGGGTTGTACTTTAACGAACTCCTCCTAGAGACTTATTCAGATCAACACCAAACTAGAGGCTGACATTTTTTCGGGAATCCCACGGGTCACGGGATTCCCGTGGGATTCCTGCAGGATGGGAGTCATCTTTGCTATTAATCACGGGATTTGGACGGTACAGGATAAATGGTTAACGGGAGCAGACGGGAGCGGGAATCAACCAATAGCAAAGACGACAAAAAAAAAAAAAAAAAGGAAATGCACCATTTTGTAGTTTCCTTTTAATACGCCTACAATGTAACACAATTAAAAAATAACTACACGACCCAGCCGTCCCAGAAGCCATCAGTGCTTTTTGTCACGGCTTCCAGCCGGAATTCAAAGAGCAGTGATGGAGAGAGCTAACAGCCGCGGAGAAGTCGATGTGGCAAAAATGATTTACAGCGCAAAGTCAGAAGTAATGACATGTCTATTATGTTCAAAGAACTGGTCGGAAAGTCTGAAATATTAATTAAGTTTATGAAAGTAGAATGTGACGGTGATAGCACGATGTACGCTGCTTGTAAGACATGCTTAGTCTTAGTCAAGTACGCAAGTGATTCAGGGACGAGCGGTCTGAAGAGGCACACCTGCAAGGCAAATTCGGGAAAGAATCAGCCAAGCATCGCTTCGTTCATCAAGCGAAAATTGCCGTCAGGTGTCAAGTCTCGTCTGACCGACAAAATTGCTCGCATGTGCAGCCAAGATCTCAGACCCTTTTCTGTGGTAGAGGGGAAAGGCTTTACCAACGTAGCACAGGAGCTGCTCGACATTGGAGCCAAATATGGAAGTAACGTGCAGGTGGAAGACATACTGCCATGTGCACGCACAGTTTCCCGTCACGTAGAAGGGGAGTATGAGAAAATAAAACTGCTGGTCATGGAGGAGCTCCGTCAGTTATGTCACTCTGCACTATTTTTATACATAAATTGTACCTCTCATGCAGTATTCTGTGATCTATAGATTCTAAACCCTAAACACCAGATTTTCCTTACAATTTTTAAACACCATAATATCTCCATATTCTAAACTGGTAATCTTTTTTACATGTAAGATATTTTGTGACCCATTAAAAATATTCTTCTTCCTTTCATGCAGACTAGGGACCATGCTGTAACCACAGACCTTTTGAAAATCGTTAACATGTAATTTAAAAAAACTATAAATATAAACTATAAATGTATTGTTTACTCAACAATAAATGAGTAAAATGCAGCTTTATGTGCTGTTTGGGTTTATTAAACTATTGTAGACATGGTGTGAACTATGTACTGTTTTTCTTTTATTTGCTGTCTTCCATTTTCTGGAGAAAATCTAGAAACAGGTGTCAGCAGCTGGTCTAAAACAGGATGGAGAGCAGATTAAATCAAATTCTATGTATTAACTAAACACTAAGCCTAACCTGATTTTACCAAGTGAGACATGTTCCTGGGACAACATCGTTGTTGACCCTGGAACAACATTGTGATTAACCAATCAGATTTGAAGAACCAGTTTATAGATTTTGTGAAGTTTATGCTTAAAATCAGTGTTTGGTGCTTGTACATCAGTGTCATTCATCTATCATTTCCTCTGATTTTTGGAGTAAAATGTTGTTCCAGGGTCAACAAAATATGTTGACCTAGGAACACATAGGACTTGGCAAAATCAGGACGTGCAAACACTAATTGAAGAAAAAAATATATGGGAGCGGTACAGGAGTGGGAGTCAGTTTAAACAGGAGCGGGATGGGAGTGGGAGTCAATTTACCAGGAGTGGGATGGGATGGGATTATTTTTTTAACTTTGGTCTGGGAGTGGGACGGGACAAGATTTCTTTCTATGGGAGTGGGACGGGACAGGAGTGAAAATCCACTCCCGTGTCATCCTCTACACCAAACTTGGTTGCTTTTTTAATGTGTGTACGTATTTAAACGCCTAAAAACCTAAAACATGCTCTATTATACTATTGTTAGCAATTTCTTTATCGTTCAATTTATCTGGTGTACACGCTTTTATTTTCATAATAAACTTGTTTGTTAGATTATACACAGTTACAGTGGTCTATAATAAATATTAACGGGTTTTATTCAAGCTGTTCAGAATGATTGCCATAGGCTAATTTTTTTAAATGTAAATCAAAAAAAAAAAAAAAAAAATTAAATAAATAAAAAACATTGGAAAAGAATAACTGTTGTACTTTTTTATACATTTTTGTATAATTTCATAGTTTATGCATTATATATATATATATATATATATATATATATATATATATATATATATATATATATATATATATATATATATAAAAAATTAGCCACTCACATAGAAATCTTAGGCCTTATCCTTTTCTGACAGTTTTAGGGATTTTTAAAAATCCTAAAAAACCTTATTTGTGCTGCAAATAATAATTTCAAATTAATTTGATACTGACCTCTGACATCCTGTGACATGATATTTATTTGAATTTACATAATCTCATGGATGTAACAGTAAATCTGTTCAGCCCACAGATCAAGACTAAGCTGTAATGCAAGCAGAACTTTCACAAATGCTTGTAGGTCAATAAAATCATTACAAAACACTTACAAATCATTTAAGGGATTTGATAACACTGTAAAATAATGTATAATTTGTTAACATTAGCAAATGCATTGATAACACTTTATAATAACTGCACTCATTAGTAAATAGTCAGTTCATGCTTCATAAAGCCTTGTCCCAATATTAATAATCAGTAGTAAGCAGTTTATAAATACAGCTATAAATAGCTTGTTCTTGGTTTATAAGCACATTTATTAAAAAGGAGAGTAAAGGGTCAGTTATCTTCCTATGAAAAATAAAAAAATAAAAATAAACAAACAACAACACAGATTGATACAGAACTCAGAAATGTTATTGTGGATTTATGATAAACTCAGCCTGTAAATGAATTCATTCTCCTCCAAGAAGACACAAGTAGTTCACACCAAACTTTTTTAACATGAAGCCAATACACTGAAGATGTTAAATTTCGAATGGGTTTAGGATACCTTAAATGGTGTGGCCATAGCGATTTATTAAAGTAACATAAAAAATACAATAGTTATTTCACTATATCTTTAAAATTTTTAATTCCAACTCTTCATAATTTTTTATATACCTAGAAATCATCATTTGAAGGAAGCACACTAAGTTTCATAGCTTTATCATTTTCAAGAGCCAGCATAAAATTAAAACTGTCATAACATATAAATCAAGCTTGCAATTCTTAGTACCAATAACGGCCACCAGATGGAGCTATAGGATTACTTTTAAATAATTATTGTAGAAACAAGTATGATTTAAATCATTTATAGAAATCTTTCAAAGAAAAAAAATATGAATTTTATGTATTTTACTGATAAAATGACCCTCACTTAATTAGAATAACAAGCTGAAGTATTGTGAACTGTATATTAAGAATAATTCTTTATAGGCTTTATGGACAGATACGTTTTGAGTGACTCTTGAAGGTTCAGCACCACATCCTCTTTTACCACTGTTTAAAGAATGTATCTTACAGTACAGGTGCGGATGAATTTTGAATGGCTTGAATGGTTTTGTCGTGGTGATTTTTTGAAATAACAGTAAAAAAGTAACCAGTAAATGTCTTTTATTTTTTTAAGTGCAGCTTCTAAACGCTTCAAAAAAATGTACACATAGAAGACAAGTCATTCTGAGGAAATATGCATAGTTTCATGACTATACAACACTATATGGATGATAGAAAATTAAAAAACTATCATACATCTGATGTCACTCTGTCCCTCTGTCACTGTGGGTAATGTGTGTGTGTGTGTGTGTGTGTGTGTGTGTGTGTGTGTGTGTGTGTGTGTTAAGTGAATTACGTGTGAAACTATCAGGGAGCATTTAGTCTCCAGTGCCAACATTTTACAGAACTGCCACTTTCCTGGAGTCTCAGAATTACAATGTGTCAGGTTCCGAGAGATCTAAGATTCCAAAAAATGATTTGATTAGAATACCATGAAGTATTGTGAAATACTATATATTAAGACTTTATATATATGCTTTATGAACAGATTAGAGTGACTCGTGAAGGACCAGCACCACCTACTCTTGTCCGATGGTTTGAGGAATATATCTTCCAGAATCCGGGATTAAGATTTAGGAGCTCATTTTTATTCCACCTCCTTTCCTGAAAGTCTGTCTTGCAGAATTGACTAAAAATTAATCTTCACATTAATTCCTAATTATTTTGCAATTCTTTTTGTCAGTTCTTCTTGACCTGTTTTTTTTCTTCTTCTTTTCTGACCTCATGACCCAGTCAGCATTTTTGTACAATGGTCAAGTCTTAACTTTTCCATTTCTGTATTGCATTTGTGTTTGAGTTAAAACAGTTTGAGTTAAAACTCTTTTTTAGCGCATTTCATCTGTAAAAGAAAACATGCCTAATAATTCTGCACATGAATATAAGGAGTTTTTCTCTTCCAGCTTTCCTGGACTATTGTATAGCACTCATAAATGATTAAATAAAAAAATAATGGTAGTTATTAAGATTGATATGGTTTGGAATTGGTAAAATGTGCTTGGAAAAAAATCACAATAAAACAATGTTTTAATGTTTAAGTTTGGAATATTAACTGACATGAATGAATGCTATATAAATATTGTTCATGTTAACATAATGTTTATAAATGAAATCTTATTGTAAAGTGTTACTAAATATATATATATATATATATATATATATATATATATATATATATATATATATATATATATATATATATATATATATTGATCTGTGAATGTGATTTTAAAGTCTAGATGATTCGGATTAACCCTTTAACCGCCATATCCTTTAAAACCTCACTGCCAGAGGGATATTGTGAATGCATGTGCCCGCTGGGCACAGTTAACCTGATGCCACCGGGGTGGCGATGGCATTGGTGGCTTGAGCCCGCCATCGCTGCTTGCAGCTATATTTATTATTATTATTATTATTTTTTTCCAACGTCTCGGGGGCTTTTGGGGCCCTTAACGTGCTTAAAAAGTCTTGAAAATTGGCACACAGATTGGAACCTGCGGCCATTAGGGCCGGGCAGAGACTGATACACGGGCGTGGCACAGGGGCTCTACAGCGCCCCCTGGAATATGGAGGGCCATATATCATACATTCTTGCTCGTAGACGAATGAAACTCGGTACACATATAAATCTCATCAATCCAAACAACTTTTGTATTGCATATCATAGGCTCCGCCCAACAGGAAGTTGGCTATTTAGGGTTTAGTATTCAAATTTTTCGTCAAAGTTGTGGGGGCTTTTGGGGTCCTTAACATACTCAAAAACTCTTGAAAATTTGCGCACACTTTGGAATCTGTGGCCTTTAGGAGCCTGCAGAGGCTGGGACCCGGGCGTGGCACAGGGGCTCTACGGCGCCCCCTGGAACACAGTCAGAAATGTTGATGTATAGCTCACACATACTTGCACATTTTCATATGAAACTCAGTACACATATAGATCTCATCGTGCCGAACAACTTTCGTATTGCATGTCATAGGCTCCGCCCATCAGGAAGTCAGCTATTTAGAGTTATGTAAAAAGTGCATGCTCTGGAATTTGAAATACTTGTCATAGGTTTTTTTCTCGATTGCCGCCAAACTTGGTCAACATGATCTCAAGACACTGGGGATGAAAAATTGCCAGGGGATTTTTGATATCTCGAACGGTTTGCTCGTGGCGAGGCGTTGAAATTATGGCGAGAAATGAGAAACAGGAAGTGTCTAATACCGTCCACATACATTTCCTGATTTTAATCAAACTTCATCAGATTATTCGTTGTATGATGTCGATCGCATATATGTGACTATTAGGAGTCAAAGTTATAGCGCCACCAACTGGCAGAAGGAAGTGTGTCATTTTCAAAATGATTTGAATTCAGCATCTTATTATTACTCGATTTGCTTCAAACTTCATCAGAATAATGTTAAAAACACAGCCGATATAAATCTGCAAGGGGGATATTGATATCTAAAAAATTGTTGGCGTGGCAACATGTCAAACTGGAATACTTCTCAGGTGATTTTGAGGCAAATAACATACTTAGAATTTCACAAAACTCTGAACACACATCAGTATTTCTGATAGGAACTTAAATTGTGAATGGATTTTGGATAGCTTGAATGGTTTTGCCGTGGTGATTTTTTTAAATGACCTTACAAAGGGAATCATTATTGTATTTTTAAATTGCAGCTTCCAAACACGTCAAAGAATTTTTTCATACAGATGAAAAAGTCATTCTGAGGAAATATGCATAGTTTAACGACTTTACAACACTGTATGGATAACAGAAAATTAAAAAACTGTCAGACATCTCATCTCACTCTGTCCCTCTGTTTGAGTATATGTGCTTAGACTTCCATTGTCTGAGAGAAATTGCGCCCCTACAGGTTCAATTCCCGAACTTTTACTTTCACTTTTAAATCGGTTAAAAATACAAATAAATACTTAGATTTCATTCACACTGACAAGCTAAACCAACATATCTGATTATTACCGGTTCAGGGCTCATGGATAAATTATTTCTGGCCAGAGATACGTGAGAAATAGGAGAGATGAATCACCGCTGTGACCACGAGCGTCTGGAGTAAAGAGCTCAGAAAAAACGAATTTATTCCTGTTTTAAAGCTTTTAAAAATAAATTATTACAGCGATATCACACAATCAACCAATTAGAACACACCAAGAGCTAAATTCAGATGTTTTTGAACTGTTTGTGTGAAAATGAAATATTTGTGGCTGCCTATCTGAAATCACGCCTCCGATCAGCGCGTACAGTGTCGAGCTCAAAACAAACGAATTTATTCTTGTTTAAGAGCTTTTTTAAATAAAATATTACCACAAATGCACACAATAAACCCATTGTAACACTACAAGAGCTAAATGCAGGTGTTTGTGACCTGTTTAAGTGTGCAAGACTATTTGAAAGCGCGACTGGCAGAATAACATATCTCTCGAGCTGCAGGATTCTGTCTTTCGTCGTACGAACGAACACATAACGGACAAGATTATTTCAAAATACATAATAGCTTGGCGAATATAAACGAAAACAGCCACGTGAACATAAACTGGATCTACTGGATTTGAATATTAAAGTGACCACATTTACCACTTGCTTCTGTCTTCAATTTTAATCTATATAAAAAAGGAAACTCATTCGACTTGGCTGCTTTTTTAATGTGTGCGTATTTATTTATTTACCTTTTTATACATTTTGTATAATTTCATAGTTTGTGTATTACAATTATGAAAACAAAAATAAATTTAGCCACTCACATAGAAATAGCTTAGGCCTTAACCTTTTTCTGTCAGTTTTAGGGATTTTTAAAAATCCTAAAAAAAACTTATTTGTGCTGCAAATAATAATTTCAAACTCATTTGATACTGACCTATGACATCCTGTGACATTATATTTATTTGAATTTACATAATCTCATAGATGTAACAGTAAATCTGTTCAGCTCACAGATCAATACTAAGCTGTAATGCAAGCAGAACTTTCACAAATGCTTATGAGTCATTTAAGGATTTGATAACACTGTAAAATAATGTCTAATTTGTTAACATTAGCAAATTCATTGATAACACTTTATAATAACTGCACTCATTAGTAAATAGTCAGTTCATGCTTTATAAAGCCTTGTCCCAATATTAATAGTCAGTAGTAAGCAGTTTATAAATACAGCTATAAATAGCTTGTCCTTGGTTTATAAGCACATTTATTAAAAAGGAGAGTAAAGGGTCAGTTATCTTCCTATGAAAAATAAAAGATAAAAATAAACAAACAACAACACAGATTGATACAGAACTCAGAAATTTTATTGTGGATTTATGATAAAATCAGCCTGTAAATGAATTCATACTCCTCCTCATACTACTCCATACTCCTTTTTCAACATGATGCCAATATACTGAGATGTTAAATTGTGAATGGGTTTAGGATAGCTTAAATGGTGTTGCCATAGAGATTTATTAAAGTAACATAAAAAATACAATAGTTATTTTACTATATCTTTAAAATTTTTCATTCTAACTCTTCATAATTTTTTATATAAGTAGAAGTCCTCATTTGAAGGAAGCACAGTAAGTTTCATAGCTTTATCATTTTCAAGAGCCAGCATAAAATTAAAACTATCATAACTTATAAATCAAGCTTGCAATTCTTAGTACCTATAATGGCCACCAGAGGGAGCTATAGGATTACTTTTAAATAATTATTGGAGAAACGAGTATGATTTAAATAATTTATAGAAATCTTTCAAATAAAATAATATGTATTTTAGGAATTTTACTGATAAAATGACCCTCACTTAATTAGAATAACAAGCTGAAGTATTGTGAACTGTATATTAAGAATAATTCTTAATAGGCTTTATGGACAGATACGTTTTAAGTGACTCTTGAAGGTTCAGCACCACATCCTCTTTTACCACTGTTTAAAGAATTAATCTTACAGAACAGGTGTGAATGAATTTTGGATAGCTTGAATGGTTTTGTCGTGGTGATTTTTTGAAATAATAGTAAAAAAGGAACCAGTAAAAAAAAGTGCAGCTTCTAAACACTTCAAAAAAATGTACACATAGAAGACAAGTCATTCTGAGGAAATATGCATAGTTTCATGACTATACAACATTATATGGATGACAGAAAATTAAAAAACATACATCTGATGTCACTCTGTCCCTCTGTCACTGTGTGTGTGTGTTTGTGTGTGTTTTAAGTGAATTAGGTGTGAAACTATCAGTGAGCATTTAGTCTCCAGCGCCAACATTTTACAGAACTGCCACTTTCCTGGAGTCTCAGAATTACAATGTGTCAGGTTCTGAGAGATCTAAGATTCCAAAAAATTATTTAATTAGAATACCATGAAGTATTGTGAAATACTATATATTAAGACTTTATATATAGGCTTAATGAACAGATTAGAGTGACTCGTGAAGGACCAGCACCACCTTCTCTTGTCCGATGGTTTGAGGAATATATCTTCCAGAATCTGGGATTAAGATTTAGGAGCTCATTTTTATTCCACCTCCTTTCCTGAAAGTCTGTCTTGCAGAATTGACTAAAAATTAATCTTCACATTAATTCCTAATTCTTTTGCAATTCTTTTGTCAGTTCTTCTTGACCTGTTTTTCTCTTCCAGCTTTCCTGGACTATTGTATAGCACTCATAAATGATTAAATAAAAAATAATGGTAGTTATTAAGATTGATATGGTTTGGAATTGGTAAAATGTGCTTGGAAAAAAATCACAATAAAACAATGTTTTAATGTTTAAGTTTGGAATATTAACTGACATGAATGAATGCTATATAAATATTGTTCATGTTAACATAATGTTTATAAATGAAATCTTATTGTAAAGTGTTACTAAAGTTATATATATATATATATATTGTTCTGTGAATGTGATTTTAAAGTCTAGATGATTCGGATTAACCCTTTAACTGCCATATCAAGTTCAAGTTCTAGTTCAAGTTCAATTTATTTGTATAGCGCATTTACAACAGCCTCCTGGCTGACCAAAGTGCTTTAACATAAGAGCAAGAATATTACACATACATAAAAATAGACCAGACAAAAAATTTAAAACCACCCATTTCAAAATGTAGCATAACACAGTAGTCAGTACACTAAGGAAAATAAAAAAGTTTTTAGCAAAGATTTAAAAATAGACAAGGAAGGGGCCAGTCTGATCTCTAAAGGCAGGGTATTCCAGAGTCGTGGCCCAGCCACTGCAAATGCACGCTCCCCTCTACGCTCCCCTCTATCCTTTAAAACCTCACTGCCAGAGGGATATTGTGAATGCATGTGCCCGCTGGGCACAGTTTACCTGATGCCACCGGGGTGGTGATGGCATTGGTGGCTTGAGCCCGCCATCGCTGCTTGCAGCTATATTTATTATTATTATTATTTTTTTCCAACGTCTCGGGGGCTTTTGGGGCCCTTAACGTGCTTAAAAAGTCTTGAAAATTGGCACACAGATTGGAACCTGCGGCCATTAGGGCCGGGCAGAGACTGATACACGGGCGTGGCACAGGGGCTCTACAGCGCCCCCTGGAATATGGAGGGCCATATATCATACATTCTTGCTCGTAGATGTATGAAACTTGGTACACATATAAATCTCATCAATCCAAACAACTTTTGTATTGCATATCATAGGCTCCGCCCAACAGGAAGTTGGCTATTTAGGGTTTAGTATTCAAATTTTTCATCAAAGTTGTGGGGGCCTTAACATACTCAAAAACTCTTGAAAATTTGCGCACACTTTGGAATCTGTGGCCTTTAGGAGCCTGCAGAGGCTGGGACCCGGGCGTGGCACAGGGGCTCTACGGCGCCCCCTGGAACACAGTCAGAAATGTTGATGTATAGCTCACACATACTTGCACATATTCATATGAAACTCAGTACACATATAGATCTCATTGTGCCGAGCAACTTTCGTATTGCATGTCATAGGCTCCACCCAACAGGAAGTCAGCTATTTAGAGTTATGTAAAAAGCGCATGCTCTGGAATTTGAAATACTTGTCATAGGTTTTTTTCTCGATTGCCGCCAAACTCGGTCAACATGATCTCAAGACACTGGGGATGAAAAATTGCCAGGGGATTTTTGATATCTCGAACGGTTTGCTCGTGGCGAGGCGTTGAAATTATGGCGAGAAAAGAGAAACAGGAAGTGTCTAATACCATCCACATACATTTCCTGATTTTAATCAAACTTCATCAGATTATTCGTTGTATGATGTCGATCGCATATATGTGACTATTAGGAGTCAAAGTTATAGCGCCACCAACTGGCAGAAGGAAGTGTGTCATTTTCAAAATGATTTGAATTCAGCATCTTATTATTACTCGATTTGCTTCAAACTTCATCAGAATAATGTTAAAACACAGCCGATATAAATCTGCAAGGGGGATATTGATATCTAAAAAATTGTTGGCGTGGCAACATGTCAAACTGGAATACTTCTCAGGTGATTTTGAGGCAAATAACATACTTAGAATTTCACAAAACTCTGAACACACATCAGTATTTCTGATAGGAACTTAAATTGTGAATGGATTTTGGATAGCTTGAATGGTTTTGTCGTGGTGATTTTTTTAAATGACAATAAAGATGGAATTATTAATTTTCCTGCATTTTTAAATTCCAAACACTTCAAAACCTTTTTTCATACAGAAAAAAAGTTATTCTGAGTAAATATGCA
This sequence comes from Carassius gibelio, assembly GCF_023724105.1. Taxonomy (NCBI): domain Eukaryota; kingdom Metazoa; phylum Chordata; class Actinopteri; order Cypriniformes; family Cyprinidae; genus Carassius; species Carassius gibelio. The sequence goes on from NC_068414.1 coordinate 32,798,025, forward strand.
TAGTTTCATGACTTTACAACACTGTATGGATAACAGAGAATTAAAAAACTGTCAGACATCTCATCTCACTCTGTCCCTCTGTTTGAGTATGTGTGCTTAGACTTCCATTGTCTGAGAGAAATTGCGCCCCTACAGGTGCAATTACCGGACTTTTACTTTCACTTTTAAATCGGTTAAAAATACAAACAAATACTTAGATTTAATTCACACTGACAAGCTAAACCAACATATCTGATTATTACCGGTTCAGGGCTCATGGATAAATTATTTCTGGCCAGAGATACGTGAGAAATAGGAGAGATGAATCACCGCTGTGATCACGAGCGTCTGGAGTAAAGAGCTCAGAGAAAACGAATTTATTCCTGTTTTAAAGCTTTTAAAAATAAATTATTACAGCGATATCACACAATCAACCAATTAGAACACACCAAGAGCTAAATTAAGATGTTTTTGAACTGTTTGTGTGAAAATGAAATATTTGCAGCTGCCTATCTGAAATCACCGCCTCCGATCAGCGCGTACAGTGTCCAGCTCAAAACAAACGAATTTATTCTTGTTTAAGAGCTTTTTTAAATAAAATATTACCACAAATGCACACAATAAACCCACTGTAACACAACAAGAGGTAAATGCAGGTGTTTGTGACCAGTTTAAGTGTGCAAGACTATTTGAAAGCGCGACTGGCAGAATAACATATCTCTTGAGCTGCAGGTTTCTGCCTTTCGTCGTACGAACGAACACATCACAGACAAGATTATTTCAAAATACATAATAGCTTGGCGAATATAAACGAAAACAGCCACGTGAACATAAACTGGATCTACTGGATTTGAATATTAAAGTGACCACATTTACCACTTGCTTCTGTCTTCAATTTTAATCTATATAAAAAAGGAAACTATTTATTTACCTTTTTATACATTTTGTATAATTTCATAGTTTGTGTATTACAATTATAAAAACAAAAATAAATTTAGCCACTCACATAGAAATAGCTTAGGCCTTAACCTTTTTCTGACAGTTTTAGGGATTTTTAAAAATCCTAAAAAAAACTTATTTGTGCTGCAAATAATAATTTCAAACTCATTTGATACTGACCTGACATCCTGTGACATTATATTTATTTGAATTTACATAATCTCATGGATGTAACAGTAAATCTGTTCAGCTCACAGATCAATACTAAGCTGTAATGCAAGCAGAACTTTCACAAATGCTTATGAGTCATTTAAGGATTTGATAACACTGTAAAATAATGTCTAATTTGTTAACATTAGCAAATGCATTGATAACACTTTATAATAACTGCACTCATTAGTAAATAGTCAGTTCATGCTTTATAAAGCCTTGTCCCAATATTAATAGTCAGTAGTAAGCAGTTTATAAATACAGCTATAAATAGCTTGTCCTTGGTTTATAAGCACATTTATTAAAAAGGAGAGTAAGTTATCTTCCTATGAAAAATAAAAGATAAAAATAAACAAACAACAACACAGATTGATACAGAACTCAGAAATTTTATTGTGGATTTATGATAAAATCAGCCTGTAAATGAATTCATACTCCTCCTCATACTACTCCATACTCCTTTTTCAACATGATGCCAATATACTGAGATGTTAAATTGTGAATGGGTTTAGGATAGCTTAAATGGTGTTGCCATAGAGATTTATTAAAGTAACATAAAAAATACAATAGTTATTTTACTATATCTTTAAAATTTTTCATTCTAACTCTTCATAATTTTTTATATAAGTAGAAGTCCTCATTTGAAGGAAGCACAGTAAGTTTCATAGCTTTATCATTTTCAAGAGCCAGCATAAAATTAAAACTATCATAACTTATAAATCAAGCTTGCAATTCTTAGTACCTATAATGGCCACCAGAGGGAGCTATAGGATTACTTTTAAATAATTATTGGAGAAACGAGTATGATTTAAATAATTTATAGAAATCTTTCAAATAAAATAATATGTATTTTAGGAATTTTACTGATAAAATGACCCTCACTTAATTAGAATAACAAGCTGAAGTATTTTGAACTGTATATTAAGAATAATTCTTTATAGGCTTTATGGACAGATAACGTTTTGAGTGACTCTTGAAGGTTCAGCACCACATCTTCTTTTACCACTGTTTAAAGAATTAATCTTACAGAACAGGTGTGAATGAATTTTGGATAGCTTGAATGGTTTTGTCGTGGTGATTTTTTGAAATAATAGTAAAAAAGGAACCAGTAAATGTCTTTTTATTTTTTTAAAGTGCAGCTTCTAAACACTTTAAAAAAAAATGTACACATAAAAGACAAGTCATTCTGAGGCATATTTCCTCAGAATGACTGGTCTCATGACAATAGTTTCATGACTATACAACACTATATGGATGATAGAAAATTAAAAAACTATCATACATCTGATGTCACTCTGTCCCTCTGTCACTGTGGGTAATGTGTGTGTGTGTGTTAAGTGAATTAGGTGTGAAACTATCAGGGAGCATTTTTATTCCACCTCCTTTCCTGAAAGTCTGTCTTGCAGAATTGACTAAAAATTAATCTTCACATTATTTCCTAATTATTTTGCAATTCTTTTTGTCAGTTCTTCTTGACCTGTTTTTCTCTTCCAGCTTTCCTGGACTATTGTATAGCACTCATAAATGATTAAATAAAAAATAATGGTAGTTATTAAGATTGATATGGTTTGGAATTGGTAAAATGTGCTTGGAAAAAAATCACAATAAAACAATGTTTTAATGTTTAAGTTTGGAATATTAACTGACATGAATGAATGCTATATAAATATTGTTCATGTTAACACAATGTTTATAAATGGAATCTTATTGTAAAGTGTTACTAAAGTTATATATATATATTGTTCTGTGAATGTGATTTTAAAGTCTAGATGATTCGGATTAACCCTTTAACTGCCATATCCTTTAAAACCTCACTGCCAGAGGGATATTGTAAATGCATGTGCCCGCTGGGCACAGTTTACCTGATGCCACCGGGGTGGCGATGGCATTGGTGGCTTGAGCCCGCCATCGCTGCTTGCAGCTATATTTATTATTAGGGCTCAAGCCTGGAGGGCGAGAGCCCTATTGTTTTCCTTAGGATTATTTGTTATTATTATTATTATTATTATTTTTCTTCAAGGTTTCGGGGGCTTTTGGGGCCCTTAACATGCTCAAAAACTCTTGAAAATTGGCACACACCTTGGAACCTGCGGCCATTAGGGCCGGGCAGAGTCTGATACACGGGCGTGGCACAGGGGCTCTACAGCGCCCCCTGTAGTACCGAGGGCCATATATCATGCATACTTGCACGTATACATATGAAACTTGGTACATATATATAACTCATCAAACCAAACAACTTTCACACTGCATGTCATAAGCTCCGCCCAACAGGAAGTTGGCTATTTAGGGTTTTATGAAAAACACATGCTCTGGAATTTGATATACTCCTCTGAGGAACTCCACCCGTTCAACACAAAACTTGGTGAACACGATCTCAAGACATTGGGGATGCTAAATTGCGAAGAGATTTTTGATATCTCGAACGGTTTGCCCGTGGCGAGGCGTTGAAATTATGGCGAGAAATGAGAAACAGGAAATGTATAATAACATCCACATACATTTGCTGAATTTGATCAAACTTAATTGGTTTGTTCGTTGTATGATACCGATCGTATATATGTGACTATTAGGAGTCAAAGTTATAGCGCCACCAACTGGCAGCAGGAAGTGAATCATTTTCAGAACGCTTTGAATTCAGCATCTTATTTTTACTTGATTTGCTTCAAACTTCATCAGAATAATGACAAAACACGGCCGAAGAAAATCTGTCGTGGGGATATTTATATCTAATATAGTGTTGCCATGGCAACGTGTCAAACTTGAATGTTCTGTTCTGGTGATTTTTAGGCAGATAACTAGCTCAGATTTCCATGAAACTCGAAACAGATATCAGTATTAAAGATAGCTAGACCATGGCAAAAGCTTTTAAAAGGGCGTGGAAGAGGCACTCTATAGCGCCACCTTTTGTCAAAAGTGGGGGGGTTAGTTTTAGCTACAGACACCAAACTTGGTACATAAATTGTTCTTATCAAGACGGACAACTTTCTAATTCGCAGTCATAAGCTATGACCAACAGGAAGTTGGCTATTTTGACTTGAATATGGATTTTTGGGAATTTTCTTTTGTGAATTAATGCATACTCCTCCCAGGGGAAGTACACTATACACACCAAACTTTGTCTACATTAAGAAAAAACATTGAGGAACTTAAATTGCGAATGAATTTTGGATAGCTTGAACGGTTTTGTCGTGGTGATTTTTTGAAATAACAGTAAAAAGTGAAACATTAATCGTCTTGTATTTTTAAATTGCAGCTTCCAAACCTTTAAAAAACATTTTTCATTTAGAAAACCAGTGATTCTGAGGAAATATGCATAGTTTCATGACTTTACAGCACTGTATGATTAAAAGAAAAATAAAAAAACTGTCAGACATCTGATCTCACTCTGTCACTCTGTGTGAGGAATGTATGCGTGCTGACTGTGTGTGTGTGTGTGAGTGTGAGTGGGGGAGAGGTGTGAGGTGTGAGTTGAGTGGCAGACAAGACAGGGAGAGAGAGAGGGACTTAAACATATCTTTAATCACCAGAAAAAAAATATTATTTTAAATTGTTAATTTTTTCTTGTTGTTGCTAATTGTGCTGTTTTCATTACAGCTTAAGAAATATCTTAGGCCTTATCCTTTTCTGACAGTTTCAGGGATTAAAAAAAATTCTAAAAATACCTATTTTAGCTGCAAATAATAATTTCAAACTCATTTGATACTGACCTCTGACACCCTGTGACATGACATTTATTTGAATTTACATAATCTCATGGATGTAACAGTAAAACTGTTCAGCTCACAGATCAAGACTAAGCTGTGATGCAAGCAGAACTATTTCACAAATGCTTAAAGGTTAATGAAATCATAACAAAACACTTTTAAATTATTTAAGGATTTGGTAACACTTTAAAATAATTTCTCAATTGTTAACATTAGTAAATGCATTGGTAACACTTCATAATAGCTGCACTCCTAGCTAAGCATTAGTAAATAGCCAGTTCATGCTTTATATATCCTTCTCCCAAAATTAATATTTTATTAAGCATTTTATAAATACAGCTATAATTAAATTGTTCATAGTTTATATGCACATTTATTTTGAGGAGATTAAAGGCTGTTATCTTCCAAAATAAAAAAAAAATAAATAAAAAAATAAACAAACACAGAACTAAAAAGGGAATCATTAATTGGCTTGTATTTTTAAATTGCAGCTTCCAAACATTTCAAAGCATTTTTTCATACAGAGATCAGATCATTCTGAGGAAATATGCATAGTTTCACGACTTTACAACACTGTATGGACAACAGAAAATTTAAAAACTGTCAGACTTCTTAACTAACATGATCTCACTCTGGCCACTCTGTCTGTGTGAGGGGGTTGGTGACTGACTGCATTTTTGGTGACTGACAGTGTGTGTGAATTGTAGGGAGGGGAGGGGCTATCTGGCAGAGAGAGAGACAGAGAGAGAGAGAGAGAGAGACCTAATCATCTCTTTAATCATCAGGGGGAAAAAAAATGAGTATTTTAAATGTTTATTGTTTTTGTTGTTGCTAATGGTGGTGTTTTTTTCCCCTTTCATTACAGCTTAAGAAATATCTTAGGCCTTATCCTTTTCTGACAGTTTTAGGGATTTAAAAACATCCTAAGAATCCTTATTTGTGCTGCAAATAATAATTTCAAACTCATTTGATACTGACCTATGACATCCTGTGACATGACATGACATTTATCTGAATTTAAGAGTTATGAATCTACATCCGTCTGCATGGACTCTTGTTTGTAGGTGTTCTAAACTTGCTTACTCCTATTATCAATGGCAACGGCATTGGAAAGCCAGTACATTATATACATATATATATTGCATTTGTTTATATTTCATTTTTGTAAATAATTTAATTTATAAATGATAAAAAGATCCTTAAAAAAGTATGAAAATACAATGATTGAACTTTATAGATGTGCTCAAGAACAAACATTTATAGCTGTATTTATTAACTGCTTAATAATGCATATTAAAGGAGTGCTATTATGTTGTTTCACACTTTCAACTTTAGTTAGTCTGTAATGTTGCTGTTTCAGCATAAAAAAGTTCTGCAAAGATTCAAAGCTCAAAGTCCAATTCAATAGGATAATTTTATTTAACAAAAGTCACATTTTAGAAAAAAAACAACGAACAACTTGTTTGGACTACAACAAATATTTTCCAGGACTTGTGATATCACAAATACGGACGAATGGGATGTAAATTGGTTGAGCTGCACTAGAAAAGGCAATGAGTGTGATATATACGTAGTTGACCATGAAGACTGGAAAAGAAAAAAACTCTGTATATTCAGGTGTGAAGAATTATTAGCCATTTTTCCTTTACTGATAAAATGAGTCAAAAACAAAGGTTTAACTCAGACTGAAAATCCAAAATTATTAGATCCCCATGAGAAATATTCAAAATAAGTACAGTACTGTAATTGCAGAGTTAAGACATGACCACTGGACAGTAAAATGCTTACTGGGTAACAGGGGGCAAGAAAAAAACAAGTGGAGAAGAACAGAAACACATTAACTGGAAAATAATTAAGAATTAAAGTGAATAATTAGGTGTGAAACTATCAGGGAGCATTTAGTCTACAGTCCCACCATTTTTCAGAGCTGCAACTTTCCTGGAGTCTCCAGAATTACAAAGTGTCAGGTTCTGAGAGACTTAAAAGATCCCAAAAATGACTTAATTAGAATAGCATGAAATATTGTGAAATACTATATATTGAGACTTTTTAATATAGGCTTTATGAACAGATGGGTTCTGAGTGACTCTTGTACGACGCTTTGAGGAATATATCTTCCAGAATCTAGCATTAGATTTAGGAGCTTATTTTTATTCCATCTCCTATCCTGAAAAGTCTGTCTTGCAGAATTGACAAAAAATTAATATTCACATTAATTCTTAATTCTTTTGCAATTCTTTTTGTCATTTTTTCACCAATTTTTTTTTCTTCTTCTGCCCCCGTGACCCAGTCACCATTTTTTGTCCAATGGTCAAGTCTTAACCTAATTATTGTTAATTATCTTAAAATAATTATTGTTCATGTTAACATAGTTAATGTTTATGAATTAAATATTATTGTAATGTGTAACTAAAGTTATATAGATTGTTCTGTGAATGTGATTTAAAAGTCTAGATGATTCGGATTAACCCTTTAACTGCCGTATCCTTTAAAACCTGACTGCCAGAGGGCTATTGTGAATGCATGTGCCCGCTGGGCACAGTTTACCTGATGCCACAGAGGTGGCGTTGCACTGATGGCTTGAGCCCGCCATCGCTGCTTGCAGCTATATTTAGGGCTCAAGCCTGGAGGGCGAGAGCCCTATTGTTTTCCTTAGGATTATTTTTTATTATTATTATTATTTTTTTCCAACGTTACGGGGGCTTTTGGGGTCCTTAACATGCTCGAAAACTCTTGAAAATTGGCACACACCTTGGAACCTGCGGCCATTAGGGCTGGGCAGAGACAGATACACGGGCGTGACACAGGGGCTCTACAGCGCCCCCTGGAATACTGAGGGCCATATATCATACATACTTGCACGTAGACACACGAAACTCGGTACACATGTAGATCTCATCAAACCAAACAACTTTCGTACTGCATGTCATAGGCTCCGCCCAACAGGAAGTTGGTTATTTAGGGTTTAGTATTCATATTTTTCGTCAAAGTTGTGGGGGCTTTTGGGGTCCTTAACATACTCAAAAACTCTTGAAAATTTGCGCACACTTTGGAATCTGTGGCCTTTAGGAGCCTGCAGAGGCTGGGACCCGGGCGTGGCACAGGGGCTCTACGGCGCCCCCTGGATCACAGTCAGAAATGTTGATGTATAGCTCACACATTATCACACATATGCATATGAAACTCAGTACACATATAGATCTCATCGTGCCGAACAACTTTCGTATTGCATGTCATAGGCTCCGCCCAACAGGAAGTCAGCTATTTAGAGTTATGTAAAAAGCGCATGCTCTGGAATTTGAAATACTTGTCATAGGTTTTTTTGCCGATTGCCACCAAACTCGGTCAACATGATCTCAAGACATTGGGGATGAAAAATTGCCAGGGGATTTTTGATATCTCGAACGGTTTGCTCGTGGCGAGGTGTTGAAATTATGGCGAGAAATGAGAAACAGGAAGTGTCTAATACCATCCACATACATTTCCTGATTTTAATCAAACTTCATCAGATTATTCTTTGTATGATGTCGATCGCATATATGTGACTATTAGGAGTCAAAGTTATAGCGCCACCAACTGGCAGCAGGAAGTGTGTCATTTTCAAAATGCTTTGAATTCAGCATCTTATTATTACTCAATTTGCTTCAAACTTCATCAGAATAATGTTAAAACACAGCCTATATAAATCTGCTGGGGGGATATTGATATCTAAAAATATTGTTGCCGTGGCAACATGTTAAACTGGAATACTTCTCAGGTGATTTTGAGGCATATAACATGCTTAGAATTTCATCAAACTCAGAACACATATCAGTATTTATGATAACTAAACACTGGCAAAAGTTCATAAGAGGGCGTGGAAGAGGCACTCTATAGCGCCACCTTTTGTCAAAAGTGGGGGGGTTAGTTTTAGCTACAGACACCAAACTCGGTACAAAAATTGTTCTCATCAAGACGGACAACTTTCTAATTCACAGTCATCAGCTACGACCAACAGGAAGTCGGCTATTTTGATTTGAATGTGTATTTTTGAGATTTTACAGTTGTGAATTAATGCATACTCCTCACAGGGGAAGTACACTATACACACCAAACTTTGTCAACATGAAGAAAAAACATTGAGGAACTTAAATTGCGAACGGATTTTGGTTAGCTTGAACGGTTTTGTCGTGGTGATTTTTTGAAATGACAGTAAAAAGGGAAACATTAATTGTCTTGTATGTTTAAATTGCAGCTTCCAAACACTTCAAAGCATTTTTTCATACAAAGATCAAATCATTCTGAGGAAATATGCATAGTTTCACGACCATACAACACTGTATGGATAACAGAAAATTAAAAAACTGTCAGACTTCTCAACTGATATGATCTCACTCTGGCCACTCTGTCTGTGTGAGGAAAGGGAGGGGGAGAGGGAGGGGGAGTGTGAGGGGGTTGGTGACTGTGAATGTTTGGTGACTGACAGTGTGTGTGGATTGTAGGGAGGGGCTGTCTGGCAGAGAGAGAGAGAGAGAGAGAGAGAGAGAGACCTAATCATCCCTTTAATAATCAGGAAAAAAAAAATCTGTATTTTAAATTGTTATTGTTTTTGTTGTTGCTAATGGTGGTGTTTTTTCCTTTCATTACAGGTTAAGAAATCTCTTAGGCCTTATCCTTTTCTGACAGTTTTAGGGATTTAAAAACATCCTAAGAATCCTTATTTGTGCTGCAAATAATAATTTCAAACTCATTTGATACTGACCTATGACAACCTGTGACGTGACATGACATTTATTAATCTCATGGATGTAACAGTAAAACTCTTCAACTGACAGATAAAGCTGCAATGCAAGCAAAACTATTTCACAAATGCTTATAGGTCATTAAAATCATTACAAAACACTAATAAATTATTTAAGGATTTGGTAACACTGTAAAATAATGTCTAATTTGTTAACATTAGTAAATGCATTGGTAACACTTTATAATAACTGCACTCATTAGCTAAGCATTAGTAAATAGTTCATGATTATAAAGCCTTTTCCCTTAATAATAGTCATTATTAAGCAGTAATACATCTATAAATAAATTGTTCTTGGTTTAAAAGCACATATATTACAAAATAGATTAAAGTCTCAGTTGTCTTATAAAATAAATGAATAAACACAACCCAGCTTGATTCAGAATTCAGAAATATTTATTTCAAGATGCAATAAAAGGAAACTGTACACTTGAATAGCTTTTGAGCGATTCTTGAAGGATTAGCATCACCTTCTCTTGTACGATGGTTTGAGGAATATATCTTCCAGATAGTACTGCCGCTCCCTATATGCAGAGTATGCAGTCTTCGTAGGGCACCAACTCCCAGAGGGGGCACCATCCCAGTTGCTCAAAAAAAAAACAAAAAAAACATGCGCCATTCTCCAATATGTGCTCGCGACCGCTCACACCTCATGTTTGCGGCTGAATGTTCGTAATTGATGGATAGACATCTATGCCTGGGTATAGCACATCAGCAATCCGGCACAGAGAAAAGAAAACTAAAGAAAAAAAAAACAGGCATAAAGTTGTCTTGACATTGGACATTCGAGAGTCTCAAATTTAGGGCCGGTCTCTAAAGTTACATGTGATATTGTTATACACTTTTCTAACGTCAGTAGCATTTGAAGAGAATGACTTACAGTCATAAAAACAACTGTAATTGTTCATCTAGGTGACAGCTATAATGCACAATTAATTTGAATGTTTGATATTTATTACAACAAACTGTAAGTCATATGTAAATTATGCTACTTTTTCACATGGGCTCAAATGCAAATTTGAAGCTCAATAGCATTTGAGAAGAAAGACTTGCAGTCACAAAACAATTGTAATGTGTTCATATAGGTGTCAGCTACAATGCACACCTTATAAATTTTTTATAAATATAAAAATAAAGTATTACTAAAGTTATATATATATTGTTCTGTGTATGTGATTTCAAAGTCTAGATTGGTCGGATTAACCCTTTAACTGCCGCATCCCTTAAAACTTGATTGTCAGAGGGTTACTGTAAATGCTTATGCCCGCTGGGCACAGTTTTCCCGATGCCACCGGGGTGGCGTTGCACTGATGGCTTGAGCCCGACATTGCTGCTTGCAGCTATATTTATTATTATTATTATTTTTTTTTTCCAACGTCTCGGGGGCTTTTGGGGCCCTTAACATGCTTAAAAAGTCTTGAAAATTGGCACACAGATTGGAACCTGCGGCCATTAGGGCCGAGCAGAGACTGATACACGGGCGTGGCACAGGGGCTCTACAGCGCCCCCTGGAATATGGAGGGCCATATATCATACATTCTTGCTCGTAGACGTATGAAACTCGGTACACATATAAATCTCATCAATCCAAACAACTTTTGTATTGCATATCATGGGCTCCGCCCAACAGGAAGTTGGCTATTTAGGGTTTAGTATTCAAATTTTTCGTCAAAGTTGTGGGGGCTTTTGGGGTCCTTAACATACTCAAAAACTCTTGAAAATTTGCGCACACTTTGGAATCTGTGGCCTTTAGGAGCCTGCAGAGGCTGGGACCCGGGCGTGGCACAAGGGCTCTACGGCGCCCCCTGGATCACAGTCAGAAATGTTGATGTATAGCTCACACATACTCACACATATGCATATGAAACTCAGTACACATATAGATCTCATCGTGCCGAACAACTTTCGTATTGCATGTCATAGGCTCCACCCAACAGGAAGTCAGCTATTTAGAGTTATGTAAAAAGCGCATGCTCTGGAATTTGAAATACTTGTCATAGGTTTTTTTCTCGATTGCCGCCAAACTCGGTCAACATGATCTCAAGACACTGGGGATGAAAAATTGCCAGGGGATTTTTGATATCTCGAACGGTTTGCTCGTGGCGAGGCGTTGAAATTATGGCGAGAAATTAGAAACAGGAAGTGTCTAATACCATCCACATACATTTCCTGATTTTAATCAAACTTCATCAGATTATTCGTTGTATGATGTCGATCGCATATATGTGACTATTAGGAGTCAAAGTTATAGCGCCACCAACTGGCAGAAGGAAGTGTGTCATTTTCAAAATGATTTGAATTCAGCATCTTATTATTACTCGATTTGCTTCAAACTTCATCAGAATAATGTTAAAACACAGCTGATATAAATCTGCAAGGGGGATATTGATATCTAAAAAATTGTTGCCGTGGCAACATGTCAAACTGGAATACTTCTCAGGTGATTTTGAGGCAAATAACATACTTAGAATTTCACAAAACTCTGAACACACATCAGTATTTCTGATAGGAACTTAAATTGTGAATGGATTTTGGATAGCTTGAATGGTTTTGCCGTGGTGATTTTTTTAAATGACCTTACAAAGGGAATCATTATTGTATTTTTAAATTGCAGCTTCCAAACACGTCAAAGAATTTTTTCATACAGATGAAAAAGTCATTCTGAGGAAATATGCATAGTTTCACGACTTTACAACACTGTATGGATAACAGAAAATTAAAAAAACTGTCAGACATCTCATCTCACTCTGTCCCTCTGTTTGAGTATATGTGCTTCAGACTTCCATTGTCTGAGAGAAATAGCGCCCCTACAGGTTCAATTCCCGAACTTTTACTTTCACTTTTAAATCGGTTAAAAATACAAACAAATACTTAGATTTAATTCACACTGACAAGCTAAACCAACATATCTGATTATTACCGGTTCAGGGCTCATGGATAAATTATTTCTGGCCAGAGATATGTGAGAAATAGGAGAGATGAATCACCGCTGTGATCACGAGCGTCTGGAGTAAAGAGCTCAGAGAAAACGAATTTATTCCTGTTTTAAAGCTTTTAAAAATAAATTATTACAGCGATGTCACACAATCAACCAATTAGAACACACCAAGAGCTAAATTCAGATGTTTTTGAACTGTTTGTGTGAAAATGAAATATTTGCAGCTGCCTATCTGAAATCACCGCCTCCGATCAGCGCGTACAGTGTCCAGCTCAAAACAAACGAATTTATTCTTGTTTAAGAGCTTTTTTAAATAAAATATTACCACAAATGCACACAATAAACCCATTGTAACACTACAAGAGCTAAATGCAGGTGTTTGTGACCCGTTTAAGTGTGCAAGACTATTTGAAAGCGCGACTGGCAGAATAACATATCTCTCGAGCTGCAGGATTCTGGCTTTCGTCGTACGAACGAACACATAACGGACAAGATTATTTCAAAACACATAATAGCTTGGCGACTATAAACGAAAACAGCCACGTGAACATAAACTGGATCTACTGGATTTGAATATTAAAGTGACCACATTTACCACTTGCTTCTGTCTTCAATTTTAATCTATATAAAAAAGGAAACTCATTCGACTTGGCTGCTTTTTTAATGTGTGCGTATTTATTTATTTATCTTTTTATACATTTTGTATAATTTCATAGTTTGTGTATTACAATTATAAAAACAAAAATAAAAATATAGCTGCAAGCAGCGATGGCGGGCTCAAGCCACCAGTGCCATTGCCACCCCGGTGGCATCAGGTAAACTGTGCCCAGCGGGCACATGCATTCACAATATCCCTCTGGCAGTGAGGTTTTAAAGGATATGGCAGTTAAAGGGTTAATCCGAATCATCTAGACTTTAAAATCACATTCACAGAACAATATATATATATATAACTTTAGTAACACTTTACAATAAGATTCCATTCATAAACATTATGTTAACATGAACAATGTTTATATAGCATTCATTCACGTCAGTTAATATTCCAAACTTAAACATTAAAACATTGTTTTATTGTGATTTTTTTCCAAGCATTTTTTACCAATTCCAAACCATATCAATCTTAATAACTACCATTATTTTTTATTTAATCATTTATGAGTGCTATACAATAGTCCAGGAAAGCTGGAAGAGAAAAACAGGTCAAGAAGAACTGACAAAAAGAATTGCAAAATAATTAGGAAATAATGTGAAGATTAATTTTTAGTCAATTCTGCAAGACAGACTTTCAGGAAAGGAGGTGGAATAAAAATGAGCTCTTAAATCTTAATCCTGGATTGTGGAAGATATATTCCTCAAACCATCGAACAAGAGGAGGTGGTGCTGGTCCTTCACGAGTCACTCTAATCTGTTCATAAAGCCTATATATAAAGCCTTAATATATAGTATTTCACAATACTTCATGGTATTCTAATTAAATCATTTTTTGGGATCTTAAGTCTCTCAGAGCCGGACACCGAGTAATTCTGGAGACTCCAGGAAAGTGGCAGTTCTGTAAAATGTTGGCGCTGGAGACTAAATGCTCCCTGATAGTTTCACACCTAATTCACTTAACACACACACAAACACACACACACACACACACTACCCACAGTGACAGTGGGACTGAGTGACATTAGATGTATGATAGTTTTTTTTATTTTCTATCATCCATATAGTGTTGTATAGTCATGAAACTATTGTCATGAGACCAGTCATTCTGAGGAAATATGCCTCAGAATGACTTGTCTTTTATGTGTACATTTTTTTTAAGTGTTTAGAAGCTGCACTTTAAAAAAAATAAAAAGACATTTACTGGTTCCTTTTTTACTATTATTTCAAAAAATCACCACGACAAAACCATTCAAGCTATCCAAAATTCATTCACACCTGTTGTGTAAGATTAGTTCTTTAAACAGTGGTAAAAGAGGATGTGGTGCTGATCCTTCAAGAGTCACTTAAAACGTATCTGTCCATAAAGCCTATAAAGAATTATTCTTAATATACAGTTCACAATACTTCAGCTTGTTATTCTAATTAAGTGAGGGTCATTTTTATCAGTAAAATTCCTAAAATACATATTATTTTATTTGAAAGATTTCTATAAATTATTTAAATCATACTCGTTTCTACAATAATTATTTAAAAGTAATCCTATAGCTCCCTCTGGTGACCATTATTGGTACTAAGAATTGCAAGCTTGATTTATAAGTTATGATAGTTTTAATTTTATGCTGGCTCTTGAAAATGATAAAGCTATGAAACTTACTGTGCTTCCTTCAAATGAGGACTTCTACTTATATAAAAAATTATGAAGAGTTAGAATGAAAAATTGTAAAGATATAGTAAAATAACTATTGTATTTTTTTATGTTACTTTAATAAATCGGTATGGCCACACCATTTAAGGTATCCTAAACCCATTCACAATTTAACATCTCAGTATATTGGCATCATGTTGAAAAAGGAGTATGGAGTAGTATGAGGAGGAGTATGAATTCATTTACAGGCTGATTTTATCATAAATCCACAATAAAATTTATTTTTCTGTTCTGTATCAATCTGTGTTGTTGTTTGTTTATTTTTATCTTTTATTTTTCATAGGAAGATAACTGATCCTTTACTCTCCTTTTTAATAAATGTGCTTATAAACCAAAAACAAGCTATTTATAGCTGTATTTATAAACTGCTTACTACTGACTATTAATATTGGGACAAGGCTTTATAAAGCATGAACTGACTATTTACTTTTTGAGTTTGAAATTATTATTTGCAGCACAAATTAGGGTTTTTTAGGATTTTTAAAAATCCCTAAAACTGTCAGAAAAGGATAAGGCCTAAGATTTCTATGTGAGTGGCTACATTTATTTGTTATATAACTATAATGCATAAACTATGAAATTATACAAAATGTATAAAAAAGTACAACAGTCATTGTTTTCCAATGTTTTTTTTTTTTTTTTTTTTTTTTTTTTTTTTTGGATTTACATTAAAAAAAATTAGCCTACTGCAATCATTCTAAACAGCTTGAATAAAACCTGTTAATATTTATTATAGACCACTGTAACTGTGTATAATCTAACAAACAAGTTTATTATGAAAATAAAAGTGTGTACACCAGATAAATTGGACGATAAAGAAATTTCTAACAATAGTATAATAGAGCATGTTTTAGGTTTTTAGGCGTTTAGATGCAGATATGGACAAATCAAATGTAAAATAAAATGTAATTGATTTAATTAAATATAGATTAATTCTTGTTAGAGCAAAATAATAAATAAATAAATAAATACGTACACACATTAAAAAAGCAGCCAAGATGAATGAATTTCATTTTTTATATAGATTAAAATTGAAGACAGAAGCAGCTGGTATATGCGGTCACTTAATATTAAAATCCAGTAGATCCACTTCAGATATATTTCTCAACAGTTTATGTTCACGTGGCTGTTTTCGTTTATAGTCGCCAAGCTATTATGTGTTTTGAAATAATCTTGTCCGTTATGTGTTCGTTCGTACGACGAAAGCCAGAATCCTGCAGCTCGAGAGATATGTTATTCTGCCAGTCTCGCTTTCAAATAGTCTTGCGCACTTAAACGGGTCAGAAACACCTGCATTTACCTCTTGATGTGTTACAATGGGTTTATTGTGTGCATTTGTGGTAATGTTTTATTTAAAAAAGCTCTTAAACAAGAATAAATTCGTTTGTTTTGAGCTCGACACTGTACGCGCTGATCGGAGGCGTGATTTCAGATAGGCAGCCACAAATATTTCATTTTCACACAAACAGTTCAAAAACATCTGAATTTAGCTCTTGGTGTGTTCTAATTGGTTGATTGTGTGATATCGCTGTAATAATTTATTTTTAAAAGCTTTAAAACAGGAATAAATTCGTTTTTTCTGAGCTCTTTACTCCAGACGCTCGTGATCACAGCGGTGATTCATCTCTCCTATTTCTCACGTATCTCTGGCCAGAAATAATTTATCCATGAGCCCTGAACCGGTAATAATCAGATATGTTGGTTTAGCTTGTCAGTGTGAATTAAATCTAAGTATTTATTTGTATTTTTAACCGATTTAAAAGTGAAAGTAAAAGTCCGGTAATTGCACCTGTAGGGGCGCAATTTCTCTCAGACAATGGAAGTCTGAAGCACATATACTCAAACAGAGGGACAGAGTGAGATGAGATGTCTGAGAGTTTTTTAATTTTCTGTTATCCATACAGTGTTGTAAAGTCTTGAAACTATGCATATTTCCTCAGAATGACTTTTTCATCTGTATGAAAAAATTATTTGACGTGTTTGGAAGCTGCATTTTAAAAATACAATAATGATTCCCTTTGTAAGGTAATTTCAAAAAATCACCACGGCAAAACCATTCAAGCTATCCAAAATCCATTCACAATTTAAGTTCCTATCAGAAATACTGATGTGTGTTCAGAGTTTTGTGAAATTCTAAGTATGGTATTTGCCTCAAAATCACCTGAGAAGTATTCCAGTTTGACATGTTGCCACGCCAACAATTTTTTAGATATCAATATCCCCCTTGCAGATTTATATCGGCTGTGTTTTAACATTATTCTGATGAAGTTTGAAGCAAATCGAGTAATAATAAGATGCTGAATTCAAATCATTTTGAAAATGACACACTTCCTTCTGCCAGTTGGTGGCGCTATAACTTTGACTCATAATTTCAACGCCTCGCCACGAGCAAACCGTTCGAGATATCAAAAATCCCCTGGCAATTTTTCATCCCCAGTGTCTTGAGATCATGTTGACCGAGTTTGGCGGCAATCGAGAAAAAAACCTATGACAAGTATTTCAAATTCCAGAGCATGCGCTTTTTACATAACTCTAAATAGCTGACTTCCTGTTGGGTGGAGCCTATGACATGCAATATGAAAGTTGTTCGGCACGATGAGATCTATATGTGTACTGAGTTTCATATGAATATGTGCAAGTATGTGTGAGCTATACATCAACATTTATGACTGTGTTCCAGGGGGCGCCATAGAGCCCCTGTGCCACGCCCGGGTCCCAGCCTCTGCAGGCTCCTAAAGGCCACAGATTCCAAAGTGTGCGCAAATTTTCAAGAGTTTTTGAGTATGTTAAGGACCCCCAAAGCCCCCACAACTTTGACGAAAAATTTGAATACTAAACCCTAAATAGCCAACTTCCTGTTGGGCGGAGCCTATGATATGCAATACAAAAGTTGTTTGGATTGATGAGATTTATATGTGTACCGAGTTTCATACGTCTACGAGCAAGAATGTATGATATATGGCCCTCCATATTCCAGGGGGCGCTGTAGAGCCCCTGTGCCACGCCCGTGTATCAGTCTCTGCCCGGCCCTAATGGCCGCAGGTTCCAATCTGTGTGCCAATTTTCAAGACTTTTTAAGCACGTTAAGGGCCCCAAAAGCCCCCGAGACGTTGGAAAAAAAAAAAATAAATAATAATAATAATAATAATAATAATAATAATAATAAAAAATAATCCTAAGGAAAACAATAGGCCTCTCGCCCTTTGGGCTTGAGCCCTAATAATAATAAAAAATAATCCTAAGGAAAACAATAGGGCTCTCGCCCTCCAGGCTTGAGCCCTAATAATAATAATAATAATAATAATAATAATAATAAAAAATAATCCTAAGGAAAACAATAGGCCTCTCGCCCTTTGGGCTTGAGCCCTAATAATAATAAGAAGAAGAAATATAGCTGCAAGCAGCGATGGCGGGCTCAAGCCACCAATGCCATCACCACCCCGGTGGCATCAGGTAAACTGTGCCCAGCGGGCACATGCATTCACAATATCCCTCTGGCAGTGAGGTTTTAAAGGATAGAGGGGACCGTAGAGGGGAGCGTGCATTTGCAGTGGCTGGGCCACGACTCTGGAATACCCTGCCTTTAGAGATCAGACTGGCCCCTTCCTTGTCTATTTTTAAATCTTTGCTAAAAACTTTTTTATTTTCCTTAGTGTACTGACTACTGTGTTATGCTACATTTTGAAATGGGTGGTTTTAAATTTTTTGTCTGGTCTATTTTTATGTATGTGTAATATTCTTGCTCTTATGTTAAAGCACTTTGGTCAGCCAGGAGGCTGTTGTAAATGCGCTATACAAATAAATTGAACTTGAACTAGAACTTGAACTTGATATGGCAGTTAAAGGGTTAATCCGAATCATCTAGACTTTAAAATCACATTCACAGAACAATATATATATATATATATAACTTTAGTAACACTTTACAATAAGATTTCATTTATAAACATTATGTTAACATGAACAATATTTATATAGCATTCATTCATGTCAGTTAATATTCCAAACTTAAACATTAAAACATTGTTTTATTGTGATTTTTTTCCAAGCACATTTTACCAATTCCAAACCATATCAATCTTAATAACTACCATTATTTTTTATTTAATCATTTATGAGTGCTATACAATAGTCCAGGAAAGCTGGAAGAGAAAAACAGGTCAAGAAGAACTGACAAAAGAATTGCAAAAGAATTAGGAATTAATGTGAAGATTAATTTTTAGTCAATTCTGCAAGACAGACTTTCAGGAAAGGAGGTGGAATAAAAATGAGCTCCTAAATCTTAATCCCAGATTCTGGAAGATATATTCCTCAAACCATCGGACAAGAGAAGGTGGTGCTGGTCCTTCACGAGTCACGCTAATCTGTTCATTAAGCCTATATATAAAGTCTTAATATATAGTATTTCACAATACTTCATGGTATTCTAATTAAATAATTTTTTGGAATCTTAGATCTCTCAGAACCTGACACATTGTAATTCTGAGACTCCAGGAAAGTGGCAGTTCTGTAAAATGTTGGCGCTGGAGACTAAATGCTCACTGATAGTTTCACACCTAATTCACTTAAAACACACACAAACACACACACACAGTGACAGAGGGACAGAGTGACATCAGATGTATGTTTTTTAATTTTCTGTCATCCATATAATGTTGTATAGTCATGAAACTATGCATATTTCCTCAGAATGACTTGTCTTCTATGTGTACATTTTTTTGAAGTGTTTAGAAGCTGCACTTTTTTTTACTGGTTCCTTTTTTACTATTATTTCAAAAAATCACCACGACAAAACCATTCAAGCTATCCAAAATTCATTCACACCTGTTCTGTAAGATTAATTCTTTAAACAGTGGTAAAAGAGGATGTGGTGCTGAACCTTCAAGAGTCACTTAAAACGTATCTGTCCATAAAGCCTATTAAGAATTATTCTTAATATACAGTTCACAATACTTCAGCTTGTTATTCTAATTAAGTGAGGGTCATTTTATCAGTAAAATTCCTAAAATACATATTATTTTATTTGAAAGATTTCTATAAATTATTTAAATCATACTCGTTTCTCCAATAATTATTTAAAAGTAATCCTATAGCTCCCTCTGGTGGCCATTATAGGTACTAAGAATTGCAAGCTTGATTTATAAGTTATGATAGTTTTAATTTTATGCTGGCTCTTGAAAATGATAAAGCTATGAAACTTACTGTGCTTCCTTCAAATGAGGACTTCTACTTATATAAAAAATTATGAAGAGTTAGAATGAAAAATTTTAAAGATATAGTAAAATAACTATTGTATTTTTTATGTTACTTTAATAAATCTCTATGGCAACACCATTTAAGCTATCCTAAACCCATTCACAATTTAACATCTCAGTATATTGGCATCATGTTGAAAAAGGAGTATGGAGTAGTATGAGGAGGAGTATGAATTCATTTACAGGCTGATTTTATCATAAATCCACAATAAAATTTCTGAGTTCTGTATCAATCTGTGTTGTTGTTTGTTTATTTTTATCTTTTATTTTTCATAGGAAGATAACTGACCCTTTACTCTCCTTTTTAATAAATGTGCTTATAAACCAAGGACAAGCTATTTATAGCTGTATTTATAAACTGCTTACTACTGACTATTAATATTGGGACAAGGCTTTATAAAGCATGAACTGACTATTTACTAATGAGTGCAGTTATTATAAAGTGTTATCAATGAATTTGCTAATGTTAACAAATTAGACATTATTTTACAGTGTTATCAAATCCTTAAATGACTCATAAGCATTTGTGAAAGTTCTGCTTGCATTACAGCTTAGTATTGATCTGTGAGCTGAACAGATTTACTGTTACATCTATGAGATTATGTAAATTCAAATAAATATAATGTCACAGGATGTCATAGGTCAGTATCAAATGAGTTTGAAATTATTATTTGCAGCACAAATAAGTTTTTTTTAGGATTTTTAAAAATCCCTAAAACTGACAGAAAAAGGTTAAGGCCTAAGCTATTTCTATGTGAGTGGCTAAATTTATTTTTGTTTTCATAATTGTAATACACAAACTATGAAATTATACAAAATGTATAAAAAGGTAAATAAATAAATACGCACACATTAAAAAAGCAGCCAAGTCGAATGAGTTTCCTTTTTTATATAGATTAAAATTGAAGACAGAAGCAAGTGGTAAATGTGGTCACTTTAATATTCAAATCCAGTAGATCCAGTTTATGTTCACGTGGCTGTTTTCGTTTATATTCGCCAAGCTATTATGTATTTTGAAATAATCTTGTCCGTGATGTGTTCGTTCGTACGACGAAAGACAGAAACCTGCAGCTCGAGAGATATGTTATTCTGCCAGTCGCGCTTTCAAATAGTCTTGCACACTTAAACAGGTCACAAACACCTGCATTTAGCTCTTGTAGTGTTACAATGGGTTTATTGTGTGCATTTGTGGTAATATTTTATTTAAAAAAGCTCTTAAACAAGAATAAATTCGTTTGTTTTGAGCTCGACACTGTACGCGCTGATCGGAGGCGGTGATTTCAGATAGGCAGCCACAAATATTTCATTTTCACACAAACAGTTCAAAAACATCTTAATTTAGCTCTTGGTGTGTTCTAATTGGTTGATTGTGTGATATCGCTGTAATAATTTATTTTTAAAAGCTTTAAAACAGGAATAAATTCGTTTTTTCTGAGCTCTTTACTCCAGACGCTCGTGGTCACAGCGGTGATTCATCTCTCCTATTTCTCACGTATCTCTGGCCAGAAATAATTTATCCATGAGCCCTGAACCGGTAATAATCAGATATGTTGGTTTAGCTTGTCAGTGTGAATTAAATCTAAGTATTTATTTGTATTTTTAACCGATTTAAAAGTGAAAGTAAAAGTTCGGGAATTGAACCTGTAGGGGCGCAATTTCTCTCAGACAATGGAAGTCTGAAGCACATATACTCAAACAGAGGGACAGAGTGAGATGAGATGTCTGACAGTTTTTTTAATTTTCTGTTATCCATACAGTGTTGTAAAGTCGTTAAACTATGCATATTTCCTCAGAATGACTTTTTCATCTGTATGAAAAAATTCTTTGACGTGTTTGGAAGCTGCAATTTAAAAATACAATAATGATTCCCTTTGTAAGGTCATTTAAAAAAATCACCACGGCAAAACCATTCAAGCTATCCAAAATCCATTCACAATTTAAGTTCCTATCAGAAATACTGATGTGTGTTCAGAGTTTTGTGAAATTCTAAGTATGTTATTTGCCTCAAAATCACCTGAGAAGTATTCCAGTTTGACATGTTGCCACGCCAACAATTTTTTAGATATCAATATCCCCCTTGCAGATTTATATCGGCTGTGTTTTAACATTATTCTGATGAAGTTTGAAGCAAATCGAGTAATAATAAGATGCTGAATTCAAATCATTTTGAAAATGACACACTTCCTTCTGCCAGTTGGTGGCGCTATAACTTTGACTCCTAATAGTCACATATATGCGATCGACATCATACAACGAATAATCTGATGAAGTTTGATTAAAATCAGGAAATGTATGTGGACGGTATTAGACACTTCCTGTTTCTCATTTCTCGCCATAATTTCAACGCCTCGCCACGAGCAAACCGTTCGAGATATCAAAAATCCCCTGGCAATTTTTCATCCCCAGTGTCTTGAGATCATGTTGACCAAGTTTGGCGGCAATCGAGAAAAAAACCTATGACAAGTATTTCAAATTCCAGAGCATGCGCTTTTTACATAACTCTAAATAGCTGACTTCCTGTTGGGTGGAGCCTATGACATGCAATACGAAAGTTGTTCGGCACGATGAGATCTATATGTGTACTGAGTTTCATATGAATATGTGCAAGTATGTGTGAGCTATACATCAACATTTCTGACTGTGTTCCAGGGGGCGCCGTAGAGCCCCTGTGCCACGCCCGGGTCCCAGCCTCTGCAGGCTCCTAAAGGCCACAGATTCCAAAGTGTGCGCAAATTTTCAAGAGTTTTTGAGTATGTTAAGGACCCCCAAAGCCCCCACAACTTTGACGAAAAATTTGAATACTAAACCCTAAATAGCCAACTTCCTGTTGGGCGGAGCCTATGATATGCAATACAAAAGTTGTTTGGATTGATGAGATTTATATGTGTACCGAGTTTCATACGTCTACGAGCAAGAATGTATGATATATGGCCCTCCATATTCCAGGGGGCGCTGTAGAGCCCCTGTGCCACGCCCGTGTATCAGTCTCTGCCCGGCCCTAATGGCCGCAGGTTCCAATCTGTGTGCCAATTTTCAAGACTTTTTAAGCACGTTAAGGGCCCCAAAAGCCCCCGAGACGTTGGAAAAAAAAAATAATAATAATAATAATAATAAATATAGCTGCAAGCAGCGATGTCGGGCTCAAGCCATCAGTGCAACGCCACCCTGGTGGCATCGGGAAAACTGTGCCCAGCGGGCATAAGCATTTACAGTAACCCTCTGACAATCAAGTTTTAAGGGATGTGGCAGTTAAAGGGTTAATCCGACCAATCTAGACTTTGAAATCACATACACAGAACAATATATATAACTTTAGTAACACTTTATTTTAAAATGTATAAAAAATGTATAAGGTGTGCATTGTAGCTGACACCTATATGAACACATTACAATTGTTTTGTGACTACAAGTCTTTCTTCTCAAATGCTATTGAGTGGTCGCGAACGCGGATGGGAGAATGGCGCATATTTGTTTTGTTTTTTTTGAGCAACTGGTGCCCCCTCTGGGAGTTGGTGCTCTACGAAGACTGCATACTCTGCATATAGGGAGCGGCGGTACTATCTGGAAGATATATTCCTCAAACCATCGTACAAGTGAAGGTGATGCTAGTCCTTCAAGAATCGCTCAAAACCTTTTCAAGTGTACAGTTTCCTTTTATTGCATCTTGAAATAAATATTTCTGAATTCTGAATCAAACTGGGTTGTGTTTATTGATTTATTTTATAAGACAACTGAAACTTTAATCTCCTTTGTAATATATGTGCTTTTAAACCAAGAACAATGTAATTAGAGATGTATTCCTGCTTAATAATGACTATTATTAAGGGAAAAGGCTTTATAATCATGAACTATTTACTAATGCTTAGCTAATGAGTGCAGTTATTATAAAGTGTTACCAATGCATTTACTAATGTTAACAAATTAGACATTATTATACAGTGTTACCAAACCCTTTAATAATTTATTAGTGTTTTGTAATGATTTTAATGACCTATAAGCATTTGTGAAATAGTTTTGCTTGCATTGCAGCTTAATCTGTCAGTTGAAGAGTTTTACTGTTACATCCATGAGATTAATAAATGTCATGTCATGTCACAGGTTGTCATAGGTCAGTATCAAATGAGTTTGAAATTATAATTTGCAGCACAAATAAGGCTTCTTAGGATGTTTTTAAATCCCAAAAACTGTCAGAAAAGGATAAGGCCTAAGAGATTTCTTAACCTGTAATGAAAGGAAAAAAACACCACCATTAGCAACAACAAAAACAATAACAATTTAAAATATAGATTTTTTTTCCTGATTATTAAAGGAATGATTAGGTCTCTCTCTCTCTCTCTCTCTCTCTCTCTCTGCCAGACAGCCCCTCCCTACAATCCACACACACTGTCAGTCACCAAAGATTCACAGTCACCAACCCCCTCACACTCACACTCCCCCTCCCTCTCCCCCTCCCTTTCCTCACACAGACGGAGTGGCCAGAGTGAGATCATGTCAGTTGAGAAGTCTGACAGTTTTTTCTTTTCTTTTATCCATACAGTGTTGTAAAGTCATGAAACTATGCATATTTCCTCATAATGATTTGATCTCTGTATGAAAACATGCCTTGAAGTGTTTGGAAGCTGCAATTTAGACATACAATACAATTAATGTTTCCCTTCTTACTGTCATTTCAAAAAATCACCACGTCAAAACCGTTCAAGCTAACCAAAATCCGTTCGCAATTTAAGTTCCTCGATGTTGTTTCTTCATGTAGTCAAAGTTTGGTGTGTATAGTGTACTTCCCATGTGAGGAGTATGCATTAATTCACAACTGTAAAATCTCAAAAATACACATTCAAATCAAAATAGCTGACTTCCTGTTGATCGTAGCTTATGACTGTGAATTAGAAAGTTGTCCGTCTTGATAAGAACAATTTAAGTACCGAGTTTGGTGTCTGTAGCTAAAACTAAATAAAATGCATTATTATTATTATTAGCTGTACACTTGCTAAACATTTTTAAATATAAACTTATGCAATTGTGTGTGTGTATATATATATATATATATATATATATATATATATATATATATATATATATATATATATATATATATATATATATATTTATATATATATATATATATATATATATATATATATATATATTTATATATATATATATAAATTCAAGTGTACAGTTTTCTTTTATTGCATCTTGAAATAAATATTTATGAGTTCTGTGTTTGTTTATTTTATTTATTTTATTTTTTATTTTACATTTTTTTAGGGAGATTACAGCCTTTAATCTCCTCAAAATAAATGTGCATATAAACCATGAACAATTTAATTATAGCTGTATTTATAAAATGCTTACTAAAATATTAATTTTGGGAGAAGGCTATATAAAGCATGAACTGACTATTTACTAATGCTTAGCTAAGAATTGCAGCTATTATGAAGTGTTACCAATGCATTTACTAATGTTAACAATTGAGACATTATTTTAAAGTGTTACCAAATCCTTAAATAATTTAAAAGTGTTTTGTTATGATTTCATTAACCTATAAGCATTTGTGAAATAGTTCTGCTTGCATTAAAGCTTAGTCTTCATCTGTGAGCTGAACAGTTTTACTGTTACATCCTTGAGATTATGTAAATTCAAATAAATGTCATGTCACAGGGTGACAGAGGTCAGTATCAAATGAGTTTGAAATTATTATTTGCAGCACAAATAAGGTTTTTTAGGATTTTTTTTAATCCCTGAAACTGTCAGAAAAGGATAAGGCCTAAGATATTTCTTAAGATGTAATGATAACAGCACAATTAGCAACAACAACAAAAAAATAACTATTTAAAATACAGTTTTTTTTCTGGTGATTAAAGAGATGTTTAAGTCTCTCTCTCTCTCTCTCTCTCTCTCTCTGTCTGTCTGCCACTCAGCTCACACCCCTCCCCCACTCACACTCACACACACACACAGAGTCAGCACACAGAGTGACAGAGTGAGATCAGATGTCTGACAGTTTTTTAATTTTCTTTTAATCATACAGTGCTGTAAAGTCATGAAACTATGCATATTTCCTCAGAATCACTGGTTTTCTAAATTAAAAATGTTTTTTAAAGGTTTGGAAGCTGCAATTTAAAAATACAAGACGATTAATGTTTCACTTTTTACTGTCATTTCAAAAAATCACCACGACAAAACCGTTCAAGCTAACCAAAATCTGTTCGCAATTTAAGTTCCTCGATGTTTTTTCTTCATGTAGACAACGTTTGGTGTGTATAGTGTACTTCCCCTGTGAGGAGTATTCATTAATTCACAACTGTAAAATCTCAAAAATACACATTCAAATCAAAATAGCCGACTTCCTGTTGATCGTAGCTGATGACTGTGAATTAGAAAGTTGTCCGTCTTGAAAAGAACAATTTATGTACCAAGTTTGGTGTCTGTAGCTGAAACTAACCCCCCCACTTTTGACAAAAGGTGGCGCTATAGAGTGCCTCCTTCACGCCCTTTTAAAAGCTTTTGCCATTGTCTAGCTATCAAGAATACTGATATGTGTTTTGAGTTTCATGTAAATCTGAGCTTGTTGTCTGCCTCAAACTCACCATAACAGAACATTCAAGTTTGACACGTTGCCATGGCAACACTATATCAGATATCAATATCCCCACAACAGATTTACATCGGCCGTGTTTTGTCATTATTCTGATGAAGTTTTAAGTAAATCGAGTAAAAATAAGATGCTGAATTCAAAGCATTTGGAAAATGACACACTTCCTGCTGCCAGTTGGTGGCGCTATAACGTTGACTCTTAATAGCCACATATATACAATCGGTATCATACAACGAACAAACCCATGAAGTTTGATCAAATTCAGGAAATGTATGTGGATGTTATTAGACATTTCCTGTTTCTCATTTCTCGCCATAAGTTCCATGCCTCGCCACGGGCAAACCGTTCGAGATATCAAAAATCCCCTCGCAATTTTTCATCCTCAATGTCTTGAGATCATGTTCACCGAGTTTCGTGGCGAACGGGTTGAAAACCTCAGAGGAGTATTTCAAATTCCAGAGCATGCTTTTTTTAAACAGCCCTGAATAGCTGACTTCCTGTTGGGCGGAGCCTATGACATAAAGTGTGAAAGTTGTTCGGCTCAATGAGATCTATAAGTGTACCGAGTTTGATATAAATACATGCAAGTGTGTGTGAGCTATGGTTCAAGAATTCTGACTGTCTTCCAGGGGGCGCTGTAGAGCCCCTGTGCCACGCCCGGGTCCCAGCCTCTGCGGCGTCCTGATGGCCGCAGATTCCAATGTGTGTGCCAATTTTCAAGAGTTTTTGAGCATGTTAAGGCCCCCAAAACACCCCGGAAGGTTTAATAAAAAATAAAAATAAATATAGCTGCAAGCAGCGATGGCGGGCTCAAGCCACCAATGCCATCACCACCCCGGTGGCATCAGGTAAACTGTGCCCAGCGGGCACATGCATTCACAATATCCCTCTGGCAGTGAGGTTTTAAAGGATAGAGGGGAGCGTAGAGGGGAGCGTGCATTTGCAGTGGCTGGGCCACGACTCTGGAATACCCTGCCTTTAGAGATCAGACTGGCCCCTTCCTTGTCTATTTTTAAATCTTTGCTAAAAACTTTTTTATTTTCCTTAGTGTACTGACTACTGTGTTATGCTACATTTTGAAATGGGTGGTTTTAAATTTTTTGTCTGGTCTATTTTTATGTATGTGTAATATTCTTGCTCTTATGTTAAAGCACTTTGGTCAGCCAGGAGGCTGTTGTAAATGCGCTATACAAATAAATTGAACTTGAACTAGAACTTGAACTTGATATGGCAGTTAAAGGGTTAATCCGAATCATCTAGACTTTAAAATCACATTCACAGAACAATATATATATATATATATATATATATATATATATAACTTTAGTAACACTTTACAATAAGATTTCATTTATAAACATTATGTTAACATGAACAATATTTATATAGCATTCATTCATGTCAGTTAATATTCCAAACTTAAACATTAAAACATTGTTTTATTGTGATTTTTTTCCAAGCACATTTTACCAATTCCAAACCATATCAATCTTAATAACTACCATTATTTTTTATTTAATCATTTATGAGTGCTATACAATAGTCCAGGAAAGCTGGAAGAGAAAAACAGGTCAAGAAGAACTGACAAAAGAATTGCAAAAGAATTAGGAATTAATGTGAAGATTAATTTTTAGTCAATTCTGCAAGACAGACTTTCAGGAAAGGAGGTGCAATAAAAATGAGCTCCTAAATCTTAATCCCAGATTCTGGAAGATATATTCCTCAAACCATCGAACAAGAGAAGGTGGTGCTGGTCCTTCACGAGTCACTCTAATCTGTTCATTAAGCCTATATATAAAGTCTTAATATATAGTATTTCACAATACTTCATGGTATTCTAATTAAATAATTTTTTGGAATCTTAGATCTCTCAGAACCTGACACATTGTAATTCTGAGACTCCAGGAAAGTGGCAGTTCTGTAAAATGTTGGCGCTGGAGACTAAATGCTCACTGATAGTTTCACACCTAATTCACTTAAAACACACACAAACACACACACACAGTGACAGAGGGACAGAGTGACATCAGATGTATGTTTTTTAATTTTCTGTCATCCATATAATGTTGTATATTCATGAAACTATGCATATTTCCTCAGAATGACTTGTCTTCTATGTGTACATTTTTTTGAAGTGTTTAGAAGCTGCACTTTTTTTTACTGGTTCCTTTTTTACTATTATTTCAAAAAATCACCACGACAAAACCATTCAAGCTATCCAAAATTCATTCACACCTGTTCTGTAAGATTAATTCTTTAAACAGTGGTAAAAGAGGATGTGGTGCTGAACCTTCAAGAGTCACTTAAAACGTATCTGTCCATAAAGCCTATTAAGAATTATTCTTAATATACAGTTCACAATACTTCAGCTTGTTATTCTAATTAAGTGAGGGTCATTTTATCAGTAAAATTCCTAAAATACATATTATTTTATTTGAAAGATTTCTATAAATTATTTAAATCATACTCGTTTCTCCAATAATTATTTAAAAGTAATCCTATAGCTCCCTCTGGTGGCCATTATAGGTACTAAGAATTGCAAGCTTGATTTATAAGTTATGATAGTTTTAATTTTATGCTGGCTCTTGAAAATGATAAAGCTATGAAACTTACTGTGCTTCCTTCAAATGAGGACTTCTACTTATATAAAAAATTATGAAGAGTTAGAATGAAAAATGTTAAAGATATAGTAAAATAACTATTGTATTTTTTATGTTACTTTAATAAATCTCTATGGCAACACCATTTAAGCTATCCTAAACCCATTCACAATTTAACATCTCAGTATATTGGCATCATGTTGAAAAAGGAGTATGGAGTAGTATGAGGAGGAGTATGAATTCATTTACAGGCTGATTTTATCATAAATCCACAATAAAATTTATTTTTCTGTTCTGTATCAATCTGTGTTGTTGTTTGTTTATTTTTATCTTTTATTTTTCATAGGAAGATAACTGACCCTTTACTCTCCTTTTTAATAAATGTGCTTATAAACCAAGGACAAGCTATTTATAGCTGTATTTATAAACTGCTTACTACTGACTATTAATATTGGGACAAGGCTTTATAAAGCATGAACTGACTATTTACTAATGAGTGCAGTTATTATAAAGTGTTATCAATGAATTTGCTAATGTTAACAAATTAGACATTATTTTACAGTGTTATCAAATCCTTAAATGACTCATAAGCATTTGTGAAAGTTCTGCTTGCATTACAGCTTAGTATTGATCTGTGAGCTGAACAGATTTACTGTTACATCTATGAGATTATGTAAATTCAAATAAATATAATGTCACAGGATGTCATAGGTCAGTATCAAATGAGTTTGAAATTATTATTTGCAGCACAAATAAGTTTTTTTTTAGGATTTTTAAAAATCCCTAAAACTGACAGAAAAAGGATAAGGCCTAAGCTATTTCTATGTGAGTGGCTAAATTTATTTTTGTTTTCATAATTGTAATACACAAACTATGAAATTATACAAAATGTATAAAAAGGTAAATAAATAAATACGCACACATTAAAAAAGCAGCCAAGTCGAATGAGTTTCCTTTTTTATATAGATTAAAATTGAAGACAGAAGCAAGTGGTAAATGTGGTCACTTTAATATTCAAATCCAGTAGATCCAGTTTATGTTCACGTGGCTGTTTTCGTTTATATTCGCCAAGCTATTATGTGTTTTGAAATAATCTTGTCCGTTATGTGTTCGTTCGTACGACGAAAGCCAGAATCCTGCAGCTCGAGAGATATGTTATTCTGCCAGTCGCGCTTTCAAATAGTCTTGCACACTTAAACAGGTCACAAACACCTGCATTTAGCTCTTGTAGTGTTACAATGGGTTTATTGTGTGCATTTGTGGTAATATTTTATTTAAAAAAGCTCTTAAACAAGAATAAATTCGTTTGTTTTGAGCTGGACACTGTACGCGCTGATCGGAGGCGTGATTTCAGATAGGCAGCCACAAATATTTCATTTTCACACAAACAGTTCAAAAACATCTGAATTTAGCTCTTGGTGTGTTCTAATTGGTTGATTGTGTGATATCGCTGTAATAATTTATTTTTAAAAGCTTTAAAACAGGAATAAATTCGTTTTCTCTGAGCTCTTTACTCCAGACGCTCGTGGTCACAGCGGTGATTCATCTCTCCTATTTCTCACGTATCTCTGGCCAGAAATAATTTATCCATGAGCCCTGAACCGGTAATAATCAGATATGTTGGTTTAGCTTGTCAGTGTGAATTAAATCTAAGTATTTGTTTGTATTTTAACCGATTTAAAAGTGAAAGTAAAAGTTCGGGAATTGAACCTGTAGGGGCGCAATTTCTCTCAGACAATGGAAGTCTGAAGCACACATACTCAGGGGCGTAGCAACCGGGGGGGACGGGGGGGACACGTCCCCCGCACTTTTAGAAACAGGTGATTCTGACCCCTGCTAATTTTTTTTTTTTTTTAGGATCCAGCGTGAATATTTCCTGTAGTGTTCTCTGATTTGTTACTTAGATTTGAGTGAAGTAACATTCAGCCAATCACAGAGCGAATCATCTCCTGGGCGCGTCTGCTATGAGCTTCAAATCTCTTGTTGCTCTTCTGAATTTTCGTTTGTTCGTTTGTTCACTTTGCTATTAGGTCGTCTGGGATAAAATGCACCCCAGAAAAAAGCAAAGGACGATTACATCCTTTTTTAAACACACAATGTAAGTATGTTACAGTATGTCGCGATGACACGAATCGCGCGATAAAGTTTTCATGTTATGATTTAACCTATTGAACCCGTATGGACCTCGTCACGTCGCGCCGGATTCAGTGTGTTGAATGCTCTCCTAATTGTCACTTTGGATAAAAGCGTCTGCTAAATAAGACGTAACAATATTATTGGTTTCTGCTGTCTTTTGTTTGTCTACGTGCTGCTCGCGGAGTAAAATTATCATTTCACAATAAATCATATTTGTTTTGCAACGAACATCTTAAAATACTTTATCAAATTTTATTATTTTAATTCATAACTGTTACTTTATGTCCTAACTAGTCTGCAGGAAAGGCAGGCTGTGACGTCACTGGCAGAGAGAGGGGGCAGTTGCTCAACCTCTCCAGAATGTGTACAGGTGAGATTTGTATCTGGGTTACTCCGCCGCGGTACCCCCGAAGCAATCTAAAATAGTCCGAATATAAACACTTATTATAGGTGCACCCTAGTGATTCAGGACAAGCCAAAAACACGGTTTGGAAAATAGATTCATGGTGTACTCGCTTATTATATACATTCTTCTACATTTTGAACACAAACAAAGTTACGGACCGCAGCTCTGATTGGTTGTTTTGGTTTTTTACCGGGAGTGATGTATTTCTGCAAATGGCAATAGGACCACTCGGAGGAGCCAGAGGAGCTTGATTTTTTCACAGATTATCTGTCTCATATTTTTCATAAAATGTATGTTGTATAAAATTACTGTAGATGTAATCTGTATACTCATTTAACACCTGTTTTTGTCCAACTGTTAAAAAAAAAAAAGTTATTGTTCAAATGTAGTGCAACTGAAATATTGTAAATATCATAAAATATCTTTATTTCTTAAAAAAAAAAAAAAATTATAGTTGGTCTCCCATTGGTCTCAAAGTCCTGCAGTATTTTTAAATTTCGAGTATGATTTAACAAAAATAGGTTCCTGTAAGCTATCATGTCATGTTCCCAAATTTGAAAAAGTAAAATGCCAATTGGTATTCTATTTAGAATTTATTATGAACATCAGCTTTGGGTCAAATCACCATACAGCTGTCCCCCCCACTTTTAAAATGGCTGCTACGCCCCTGCACATACTCAAACAGAGGGACAAAGTGAGATGAGATGTCTGAGAGTTTTTTAATTTTCTGTTATCCATACAGTGTTGTAAAGTCTTGAAACTATGCATATTTCCTCAGAATGACTTTTTCATCTGTATGAAAAAATTCTTTGACGTGTTTGGAAGCTGCAATTTAAAAATACAATAATGATTCCCTTTGTAAGGTCATTTAAAAAAATCACCACGGCAAAACCATTCAAGCTATCCAAAATCCATTCACAATTTAAGTTCCTATCAGAAATACTGATGTGTGTTCAGAGTTTTGTGAAATTCTAAGTATGGTATTTGCCTCAAAATCACCTGAGAAGTATTCCAGTTTGACATGTTGCCACGCCAACAATTTTTTAGATATCAATATCCCCCTTGCAGATTTATATCGGCTGTGTTTTAACATTATTCTGATGAAGTTTGAAGCAAATCGAGTAATAATAAGATGCTGAATTCAAATCATTTTGAAAATGACACACTTCCTTCTACCAGTTGGTGGCGCTATAACTTTGACTCCTAATAGTCACATATATGCGATCGACATCATACAACGAATAATCTGATGAAGTTTGATTAAAATCAGGAAATGTATGTGGACGGTATTAGACACTTCCTGTTTCTCATTTCTCGCCATAATTTCAACGCCTCGCCACGAGCAAACCGTTCGAGATATCAAAAATCCCCTGGCAATTTTTCATCCGCAGTGTCTTGAGATCATGTTGACCGAGTTTGGCGGCAATCGAGAAAAAAACCTATGACAAGTATTTCAAATTCCAGAGCATGCGCTTTTTACATAACTCTAAATAGCTGACTTCCTGTTGGGTGGAGCCTATGACATGCAATACGAAAGTTGTTCGGCACGATGAGATCTATATGTGTACTGAGTTTCATATGAATATGTGCAAGTATGTGTGAGCTATACATCAACATTTCTGACTGTGTTCCAGGGGGCGCCGTAGAGCCCCTGTGCCACGCCCGGGTCCCAGCCTCTGCAGGCTCCTAAAGGCCACAGATTCCAAAGTGTGCGCAAATTTTCAAGAGTTTTTGAGTATGTTAAGGACCCCAAAAGCCCCCACAACTTTGACGAATAATTTGAATACTAAACCCTAAATAGCCAACTTCCTGTTGGGCGGAGCCTATGATATGCAATACAAAAGTTGTTTGGATTGATGAGATTTATATGTGTACCGAGTTTCATACGTCTACGAGCAAGAATGTATGATATATGGCCCTCCATATTCCAGGGGGCGCTGTAGAGCCCCTGTGCCACGCCCGTGTATCAGTCTCTGCCCGGCCCTAATGGCCGCAGGTTCCAATCTGTGTGCCAATTTTCAAGACTTTTTAAGCACGTTAAGGGCCCCAAAAGCCCCCGAGACGTTGGAAAAAAAAAATAATAATAATAATAATAATAATAATAATAATAATAATAAAAAATAATCCTAAGGAAAACAATAGGCCTCTCGCCCTTTGGGCTTGAGCCCTAATAATAATAACAAGAATAATCCTTAGAAGAACAATAGGGCTCTTCGCCCCTTCGGGCTTGAGCCCTAATAATAATAATAATAAAAAATAATCCTAAGGAAAACAATAGGCCTCTCGCCCTTTGGGCTTGAGCCCTAATTAGCCACTCACATAGAAATAGCTTAGGCCTTAACCTTTTTCTGACAGTTTTAGGGATTTTTAAAAATCCTAAAAAAACCTTATTTGTGCTGCAAATAATAATTTCAAACTCATTTGATACTGACCTATGACATCCTGTGACATTATATTTATTTTAATTTACATAATCTCATGGATGTAACAGTAAATCTGTTCAGCTCACAGATCAATACTAAGCTGTAATACAAGCAGAACTTTCACAAATGCTTATGAGTCATTTAAGGATTTGATAACACTGTAAAATAATGTCTAATTTGTTAACATTAGCAAATTCATTGATAACACTTTATAATAACTGCACTCATTATTAAATAGTCAGTTCATGCTTTATAAAGCCTTGTCCCAATATTAATAGTCAGTAGTAAGCAGTTTATAAATACAGCTATAAATAGCTTGTCCTTGGTTTATAAGCACATTTATTAAAAATGAGAGTAAGTTATCTTCCTATGAAAAATAAAAGATAAAAATAAACAAACAACAACACAGATTGATACAGAACTCAGAAATTTTATTGTGGATTTATGATAAAGCCTGCAAATGAATTCATACTCCTACTCATACTACTCCATACTCCTTTTTCAACATGATGCCAATATACTGAGATGTTAAATTGTGAATGGGTTTAGGATAGCTTAAATGGTGTTGCCATAGAGATTTATTAAAGTAACATAAAAAAATACAATAGTTATTTTACTATATCTTTACAATTTTTCATTCTAAATCTTCATAATTTTTTATATAAGTAGAAGTCCTCATTTGAAGGAAGCACAGTAAGTTTCATAGCTTTATCACTTTCAAGAGCCAGCATAAAATTTAAACTATCATAACTTATAAATCAAGCTTGCAATTCTTAGTACCTATAATGGCCACCAGAGGGAGCTATAGGATTACTTTTAAATAATTATTGTAGAAACGAGTATGATTTAAATCATTTATAGAAATCTTTCAAAAAAAAATGAATTGTATATATTTTACTGATAAAATGACCCTCACTTAATTAGAGTAACAAGCTGAAGTATTTTGAACTGTATATTAAGAATAATTCTTTATAGGCTTTATGGACAGATACGTTTTGAGTGACTCTTGAAGGATCAGCACCACATCCTCTTTTACCACTGTTTAAAGAATTAATCTTACAGAATAGGTGTGAATGAATTTTGGATAGCTTGAATGGTTTTGCCGTGATGTTTTTTGAAATAATAGTAAAAAAGGAACCAGTAAATGTCTTTTTATTTTTTTAAAGTGCAGCTTCTAAACACTTTAAAAAAAAAAAAATGTACACATAGAAGACCAGTCATTCTGAGGCATATTTCCTCAGAATGACTGGTCTCATGACCATAGTTTCATGACTATACAACACTATATGGATGATAGAAAATTAAAAAAAAACTATCATACATCTGATGTCACTCAGTCCCACTGTCACTGTGGGTAATGTGTGTGTGTGTGTGTGTTAAGTGAATTAGGTGTGAAACGATCAGGGTGCATTTAGTCTCCAGCGCCAACATTTTACAGAACTGCCACTTTCCTGGAGTCTCCAGAATTACTCGGTGTCGGACTCTGAGAGACTTAAGATTCCAAAAAATTATTTAATTAGAATACCATGAAGTATTGTGAAATACTATATATTAAGTCTTTATATATAGGCTTTATGCACAGATTAGAGTGACTCGTGAAGGACCAGCACCACCTCCTCTTGTTCGATGGTTTGAGGAATATATCTTCCAGAATCCAGGATTAAGATTTAGGAGCTCATTTTTATTCCACCTCCTTTCCTGAAAAGTCTGTCTTGCAGAATTGACTAAAAATTAATCTTCACATTAATTACTAATTATTTTGCAATTCTTTTTGTCAGTTCTTCTTGACCTGCTTTTTTCTTCTTCTTTTCTGACCTCATGACCCAGTCAGTATTTTTTGTACAATGGTCAAGTCTTAACTTATCCATTTCTGTATTGCATTTGTGTTTGATATTTCTCATGGGTATTTCATAATTTTCGACCTTACAGTTTGAGTTAAAAGTCTATTTTAGCGCATTTCATCTGTAAAAGAAAACATGCCCAATAATTCTGCACACATGAATATAAGGAGTTTTTCTCTTCCAGCTTTCCTGGACTATTGTATAGCACTCATAAATGATTAAATAAAAAATAATGGTAGTTATTAAGATTTATATGGTTTGGAATTGGTAAAATGTACTTGGAAAAAAATCACAATAAAACAATGTTTTCATGTTTAAGTTTGGAATATTAACTGACATGAATGAATGCTATATAAATATTGTTCATGTTAACATAATGTTTATAAATGAAATCTTATTGTACAGTGTTACTAATATATATATTGTTCTGTGAATGTGATTTTAAAGTCTAGATGATTCGGATTAACCCTTTAACTGCCGTATCCTTTAAAACCTCACTGCCAGAGGGATATTGTGAATGCATGTGCCCGCTGGGCACAGTTTACCTGATGCCACCGGGGTGGCGATGGCATTGGTGGCTTGAGCCCGCCATCGCTGCTTGCAGCTATATTTATTATTAGGGCTCAAGCCCAAAGGGCGAGAGGCCTATTGTTTTCCTTAGGATTATTTTTTATTATTAGGGCTCAAGCCCGAAGGGGCGAAGAGCCCTATTGTTCTTCTAAGGATTATTCTTGTTATTATTATTTTTATTTTTTATTAAACCTTCCGGGGGTTTTTGGGGGCCTTAACATGCTCAAAAACTCTTGAAAATTGGCACACACATTGGAATCTGCGGCCATCAGGACGCCACAGAGACTGGGACCCGGGCGTGGCACAGGGGCTCTACAGCGCCCCCTGGAACACAGTCAGAAATCTTGAACCATAGCTCACACACACTTGCATATATTTATATGAAACGCAGTACACTTATAGATCTCTTTGAGCTGAACAACTTTCACAATCTATGTCATAGGCTCCGCCCAACAGGAAGTCAGCTATCCAGGGCTGTTTATAAAAAGCATGCTCTGGAATTTGATATACTTGTCATAGGTTATTTACTTGATTGCCACGAAACTCGGTGAACATGATCTCAAGACATTGGGGATGAAAAATTGCGAGGGGATTTTTGATATCTCGAACGGTTTGCCCGTGGCGAGGCGTGGCAATTATGGCGAGAAATGAGAAACAGGAAATGTCTAATAACATCCACATACATTTACTGAATTTGATCAAACTTCATTGGTTTGTTCGTTGTATGATACCGATCGCATATATGTGACTATTAAGAGTCAACGGTATAGCGCCACCAACTGGCAGCAGGAAGTGTGTCATTTTCCAAATGCTTTGAATTCAGCATCTTATTTTTACTTGATTTACTTAAAACTTCATCAGAATAATTACAAAACACGGCCGATGTAAATCTGTTGTGGGGATATTGATATCTGATATAGTGTTGCCATGGCAACGTGTCAAACTTGAATGTTCTGTTATGATGAGTTTGAGGCAGACAACAAGCTCAGATTTACATGAAACTCAAAACACATATCAGTATTAGTGATAGCTAGACAATGGCAAAAGCTTTTAAAAGGGCGTGAAGGAGGCACTCTATAGCGCCACCTTTTGTCAAAAGTGGGGGGGGTTAGTTTTAGCTACAGACACCAAACTTGGTACATAAATTGTTCTTTTCAAGACGGACAACTTTCTAATTCACAGTCATCAGCTACGACCAACAGGAAGTCGGCTATTTTGATTTGAATATTTAAATTGAGCTCTGATTTAATGCATACTCCTCACAGGAAATGTTCACTATACTCACCAAACTTTGTCTACATGTTGAAAAAACATTGAGGAACTTAAATTGCGAACGGATTTTGGTTAGCTTGAACGGTTTTGTCGTGGTGATTTTTTTAAATGACAGTAAAAAGGGAATCATTAATTGTCTTGTATTTTTAAATTGCAGCTTCCAAACACTTAAAAAAAAAAATCATACAGAGATCAAATCATTCTGAGGACATATGCATAGTTTCATGACTTTACAACACTGTATGATTAAAAGAAAATTAAAAAACTGTCAGACATCTCAACTCACTCTGTCCCTCTGTTTGAGGAATGTATGTGTGCTGACTGAGTGTGTGTGTGTGTGTGTGTGTCTGTGTGTGTGTGTCTGTGAGTGGGGGATGGGCATGAGCTGAGTGGCAGACACAATGAGAGAGAGAAAGAGAGAGAGAGAGAGAGACTTAATCATCTCTTTAATCACCAGAAAAAAAAAATGTATTTTAAATTGTTATTTTTTGTTGCTGTTGCTAACATTGCTGTTTTCATTACAGCTTAAGAAATCTCTTAGGCCTTATCCTTTTCTGACAGTTTCAGGAATTAAAAACAAAATTCTAAAAATACTTATTTGTGCCGCAAATAATAATTTCAAACTCATTTGATACTGACCTATTCCATCCTGTGACATGACATTTATCTTAATTTACATAATCTCATGGATGTAACAGTAAAACTGTTCAGCTCACAGATGAAGACTAAGCTGTAATGCAAGCAGAACTTTAACAAATGCTTGTAAGTCATTAAAGGATTTTATAACACTGTAAAATAATGTCTAATTTGTTAACATTATTAAATGCATTGGTAACACTTTATAATAACTGCACTCATTAGTAAATAGTCAGTTCATGCTTTATAAAGTCTTGTCCCAACTTAAATAGTCATTAATAAGCAGCTTATAAATACAGCTATAAATAGCTTGATCTTGGTTTATAAGCACATTTATTAAAAAGGAGAGTAAAGGGTCAGTTATCTTCCTATGAAAAATAAAAAAATGAAAATAAACTAACAACAACACAGATTGATACAGAACTCAGAAATTTTATTGTGGATTTATGATCAAATCAGCCTGTAAATGAATCATACTCCTCCAAGAAGACACAAGTAGTTCACACCAAACTTTTTCAACATGATGCCAATATACTGAAGATGTTAAATTGCGAATGGGTTTAAGATACCTTAAATGGTGTGGCCATACCGATTTATTAAAGTAACATAAAAAAAAATACAATAGTTATTTTACTATATCTTTAACATTCTTCATTCCAACTCTTTCATAATTTTTTATATACGTAGAAGTCATCATTTGAAAGAAGCACAGTAAGTAAGTTCATAGCTTTATCATGTCCAGGAGCCACCATAAAATTAAAACTATCATAACATATAAATCAAGCTTGCAATTCTTAGTACCAATAATGGCCACCAGATGGAGATATAGGATTACTTTTAAATAATTATTGTAGGAACGAATATGATTTAAATCATTTATAGAAATCTTTCAAAGAAAAATATGTATTTTACTGATAAAATGACCCTCACTTAATTAGAATAATATGCTGAAGTATTGTGAAATACTGTGTATTAAGAATAATTCTTTATAGGCTTTATGGACAGATAAGTTTGGAGTGACTCTTGAAGGATCAGCACCACATCCTCTTTTACCACTGTTTAAAGAATTTATCTTACAGAACAGGTGCGAATGAATTTTGGATGCTGATTTTTTGAAATAACAGTAAAAAAGGAACCAGTAAATGTCTTTTATTTTTTTAAGTGCAGCTTCTAAACACTTCAACAAAATGTACACATAGAAGACAAGTCATGCTGAGGAAATATGCCTAGTTTCATGACTATACAACACTATATGGATGAGAGAAAATTAAAAAACTACCATACATCTGATGTCACTCTGTCCCTCTGTCACTGTGGGTAATGTGTGTGTGTGTGTGTGTGTGTGTGTGTGTGTGTTTGTGTGTTAAGTGTGTGTGTGTTAAGTGTGTGTGCTGAGTTTGTGTGAATGTGTGGGAGAGGGGATGGGCTTGGTGTCAGAGAGAGAGAGAGAGAGAGAGAGAGAGAGAGGGAGGGAGACTTAATCATCTCTTTAATCACCAGCAGAAAAAAATAAGCAATTTTGTGTTGTTGTTGTTGTTGTTGTTTTTCATCATTACAGCTTAAGAAATATCTTAGGCCTCAACATCAACTGTTGCTGCTTTATATAGCCTTCTCCCAAAATTAATAGTCATTAGTAAGCATTTTATAAATACAGCTATAATTAAATTGTTCATGGTTTATATGCACATTTATTATGAGGAGATTAAAGGCTGTAATCTTCCTAAAAAAGTAATAATAAAAAAAATAAACAAACACAGAACTCAGAAACATTTATTTCAAGATGCAAGAAAAGAAAACTGTACACTATACATATATATATATATATATATATATATATATATGTATATATATATATATATATATATATATATATATATATATATATATATATATATATATATATATATATATATATACAATTGCATAAGTTTATATTAATTTTTTTTATCAAGTGTACAGCTAATAATAATAATAATAATAATAATAATAATGCATTTTATTTAAGGCGCCTTTCAAACCACTCAAGGTCACCGTACAACAAGTAACAACAGTAACAATATTAAAACAAAAAATAACAGTAAATAACAATGTCAATAAAAAAACGCAATAATATTAGAATAGCACAACATATTGTGGAATACTATATTAAGACTTTATATATAGGCTTTATGAACAGATAGGTTTTGAGAGATTCTTGAAGTACTAGCATCACCTGCTCTTGTACGACGGCTTGAGGAATATATCTTCCAGATAGTACCGCCGCTCCCTATATGCAGAATACGCAGTCTTCGTAGGGCACCAACTCCCAGAGGGGGCACCATCCCAGTAGCTCAAAAAAAAATAAAACATGCGCCATTCTCCCATCCGCGCTCGCGACCGCTCGGACATTTGCGGATGAATGTTCGTAATTGATGGATGGACATCTATGCCCGGGTAAAAGACATCAGCAATCCGGCACAGAGAAAAGAAAAATAAAGTAAAAAACAAAACAAAAACAGGCATAAATTTGGCTTGACATTGGACATTTGAGAGTCTCAAATTTAGGGACCGTCTCTAAAGTTACATGTGATATTGTTATACACTTTTCTAACATCAGTAGCATTTGAAGAGAATTACTTACAGTCATAAAAACAACTGTAATTGTTCATCTACGTGACAGCTATAATGCACAATTCAATTGAATGTTTGATATTTATTAAAACAAACTGTAAGTCATATGTAAATTATGCTACTTTTCACATGGACTCAAAAGCAAATTTGAAGCTCAATAGCATTTGAGGAGAAAGACTTGCAGTCATAAAACAATTTTAATGTGTTAATTTAGGTGTCAGCTACAATGCACACCTTATACATTTATATATATATATTAAAATAAAGTGTTACTAAAGTTATATATATTGTTCTGTGTATGTGATTTCAAAGTCTAGATGGGTCGGATTAACTCTTTAACTGCCGTATCCCTTAAAACTTGATTGCCAGAGGGTTACTGTAAATGCTTATGCCCGCTGGGCACAGTTTTCCCGATGCCACCGGGGTGGCGTTGCACTGACGGCTTGAGCCCGCCATCGCTGCTTGCAGCTATATTTATTATTATTAGGGCCCGAGCCAATGGGCGCAGGGCCCTATTGTTCCCCTAAGGATTATTCTTCTTATTATTATTTTTATTTTTTATGAACCTTCCGGGGGTTTTTGGGGGCCTTAACATACTAAAAAACTCTTGGAAATTGGCACACACATTGGAACCTGCGGCCATCAGGACGCCACAGAGGCTGGGACCCGGGCGTGGCACAGGGGCTCTACAGCGCCCCCTGGAACACAGTCAGAAACCTTGAACCATAGCTCACACACACTTGCATGTATTTATATGAAACTCAGTACACTTATAGATCCCATTGAGCTGAACAACTTTTGCACTCTATGTCATAGGCTCCGCCCAACAGGAAGTCAGCTATTCAGGGCTGTTTAAAAAATGCATGCTCTGGAATTTGAAATACTCCTCTGAGGACTTTCAACCGTTTGCTTCGAAACTCGGTGAACATGATCTCAAGACATTGGGGATGAAAAATTGCGAGGGGATTTTTGATATCTCGAAGGGTTTGCCCGTGGCGTGGCGTTGAATTTAGGGCAAAAAATTAGAAACAGGAAATGCCTAATAACATCCACATACATTACCTGAGTTTGATTAAACTTCATCGGTTTGTTCGAAGTATGATACCGATCGTATATATGTGACTATTAAGAGTCAACGTTATAGCGCCACCAACTGGCAGCAGGAAATTGAGTCATTTTCAAAATGCTTTGAATTCAGCATCTTATTTTTACTCGATTTGCTTCAAACTTCATCAGAATAATGACAAAACATGGCCGATGTAAACCTGTTGTGGGAATATTGATATCTTATATATTGTTGCCATGGCAACGTGTCAAACGTGAATATTCTGTTATGGTGATTTTGAGGCAGATAACAACCTCAGATTTACATGAAACTCAAAACACATATCAGTATTATTGATAGCTGGACAATGGAAAAAGCTTTTACAAGGGCGTGGAAGAGGCACTCTATAGCGCCACCTTTTGTCAAAAGTGGGGGGGTTAGTTTTAGCTACAGACACCAAACTCGTTACATGTATTGTTCTTATCAAGACGGACAACTTTCTAATTCACAGTTATCAGCTACGACCAACAGGAAGTCGGCTATTTTGATTTGAATATGGATTTTTGAAAAAAAAATTGAGCTGTGATTTAATCCATACTTCTCAGAGGAAAAGTTCAATATACTCACCAAACTTTATCTACATGTTGCAAAAACATTGAGGAACTTAAATTGCAAACGGATTTTGGTTAGCTTGAACGGTTTTGTCGTGGTGATTTTTTGAAATGACAGTCAAAAAAGGAATCATTAACTGTCTTGTATTTTTAAATTGCAGCTTCCAAACACTTAAAAGCATTTTCTCATACAGAGATCAAATCATTCTGAGGAAATATGCATAGTTTCATGACTTTACGACACTGTATGATTAAAAGAAAATTAAAAAACTGTCAGGCATCTCATCTCACTCTGTCCCTCTGTTTGAGGAATGTATGTGTGCTGACTGAGTGTGTGTGTGTGTGTGTGAGTGGGGGATGGGCATGAGCTGAGTGGCAGACAGACAAGGAGAGAGAGAGGGACTTAAACATCTCTTTAATCACCAGAAAAAAAATATTATTTTAAATTGTTTTTTTGTTGTTGTTGTTGTTGTTGTTGTTGCTAATTGTGCTGTTTTCATTACAGCTTAAGAAATCTCTTAGGCCGTATCCTTTTCTGACAGTTTCAGTGATTAAAAAAAAATTCTAAAAATACTTATTTGTGCTGCAAATAATAATTTCGGTCCCACTTTATATTAGGTGGCCTTAACTACTATGTACTTACATAAAAAAATAAGTACAATGTACTTATTGTGTTCAAATTGTATTGTAAAACACTTTTGCTGCTATTGAGGTGGGATAGGGGTAAGGTTAGGGAGAGGGTTGGAGGTATGGGTAAGTTTAAGGGTGGGTTAAGGTGTAAAGTATGGGTCAACAGTGTATTTATAAATGCAATTACAGAAATTAAATACAGATGTAATTACATGTAGTTTTTTTTAAATATAAGTACAATGTAAAAACATGCATGTACACAATAAGTACATTGTACTAAATTATTAATTAAAATGTAAGTACATAGTAGTTAAGGCCACTTAATATAAAGTGGGTCCAAAATTTCAAACTCATTTGATACTGACCTCTGACACCCTGTGATTGACATTAATCTGAATTGATATAATCTCATGGATGTAACAGTAAAACTGTTCAGCTCACAGATGACGACCAAGCTGTGATGCAAGCAGAACTATTTCACAAATGCTTATAGGTCAATAAATTTATAACAAAACACTTTTAATTACTTAAGGATTTGGTAACAAATTAAAATAATGTCTCATTTTTTAACATTAGTAAATGCATTGGTAGATACCTACAAAATACCTACCACAAAGTATCTTGGTAGGAAATCCGAATCCCAACAGGAAGTCGGTTATTTAGAATTTTCTCTGCAAAATTGGCGTTGTTTTTGCCATTTTCTGGGGATGTACTTTAACAAACTCCTCCTGGAGATTTATTCAGATCACCACCAAACTTGGTCAGTTAAATCTAAAGGCCTTTGCGATGTTAAATTGCGTAGATCTTGAGGTTTCGTTAAAGGGCGTGTCCATGGCGACCTGACAGATTTCGATGTTTCGCCATGAAAAAGGAAGTTGCTGTAACTCAGACATACA
Organism: Carassius gibelio; assembly: GCF_023724105.1. NCBI lineage: Eukaryota > Metazoa > Chordata > Actinopteri > Cypriniformes > Cyprinidae > Carassius > Carassius gibelio. Next base: position 32,842,466 of record NC_068414.1, read on the forward strand.
ATGTCCAATCTGCCCCAAACTTCACATGTTAGATAAGACTTCTGCCCTTAACAGAGCTACATGCCCATATTCAGTTATAGTCATAGCGCCACCTGCTGGCAACAGGAAGTGACATGTTTTACGCTGTGACAAACTACTCCTAGAAATCTTTTGACATTAATGTATTTTTTGTGGTCAGTCTAATCTTAAGGCCGGAGCAATGTTAAATTGTGGAGATCTTGAGTTTTTGTTAAAGGGCGTGTCCATGGCGCCATGACAAAATTTGACGTCTCGCCACAGCAAGAGAAGTTGTTGTAACTGAGGCTTAAAATGTTCAATCTTCCCCAAACTTCACATGTTCGATAAGAGTCCTGCCCTGAACACATCTGAAGGCCAATATTCCATTATAATGATAGCGCCACCTGCTGGCAAAAGGAAGATTGGCACATATATGGAATAAACATTGATATATTCTACTTATATTTATGAGTTTAAACGCATATTTCTCACCGTTCACCTATTTACTAAAGCCACTCGCTGCCGGTGAGCCCGGGTGCGAGGGCCCGTTCATCGCTGCTTGCAGCTTTAATTATTAGGGCTCAAGCCTGGAGGGCGAGAGCCCTATTGTTTTCCTTAGGATTATTTGTTATTATTAGGGCTCAAGCCCAAAGGGCGAGAGGCCTATTGTTTTCCTTAGGATTATTTTTTATTATTATTATTATTATTATTATTATTATTAGGGCTCAAGCCCAAAGGGCGAGAGGCCTATTGTTTTCCTTAGGATTATTTTTTATTATTATTATTATTATTATTATTATTATTATTATTATTATTATTTTTTTTTTCCAACGTCTCGGGGGCTTTTGGGGCCCTTAACGTGCTTAAAAAGTCTTGAAAATTGGCACACAGATTGGAACCTGCGGCCATTAGGGCCGGGCAGAGACTGATACACGGGCGTGGCACAGGGGCTCTACAGCGCCCCCTGGAATATGGAGGGCCATATATCATACACTCTTGCTCGTAGACGTATGAAACTCGGTACACATATAAATCTCATCAATCCAAACAACTTTTGTATTGCATATCATAGGCTCCGCCCAACAGGAAGTTGGCTATTTAGGGTTTAGTATTCAAATTTTTCGTCAAAGTTGTGGGTGCTTTTGGGGTCCTTAACATACTCAAAAACTCTTGAAAATTTGCGCACACTTTGGAATCTGTGGCCTTTAGGAGCCTGCAGAGGCTGGGACCCGGGCGTGGCACAGGGGCTCTACGGCGCCCCCTGGAACACAGTCAGAAATGTTGATGTATAGCTCACACATACTTGCACATATTCATAAGAAACTCAGTACACATATAGATCTCATTGTGCCGAAAAACTTGCGTATTGCATGTCATAGGCTCCACCCAACAGGAAGTCAGCTATTTAGAGTTATGTAAAAAGCGCATGCTCTGGAATTTGAAATACTTGTCATAGGTTTTTTTCTCGATTGCCGCCAAACTCGGTCAACATGATCTCAAGACACTGGGGATGAAAAATTGCCAGGGGATTTTTGATATCTCGAACGGTTTGCTCGTGGCGAGGCGTTGAAATTATGGCGAGAAATGAGAAACAGGAAGTGTCTAATATCGTCCACATACATTTCCTGATTTTAATCAAACTTCATCAGATTATTCGTTGTATGATGTCGATCGCATATATGTGACTATTAGGAGTCAAAGTTATAGCGCCACCAACTGGCAGAAGGAAGTGTGTCATTTTCAAAATGATTTGAATTCAGCATCTTATTATTACTCGATTTGCTTCAAACTTCATCAGAATAATGTTAAAACACAGCCGATATAAATCTGCAAGGGGGATATTGATATCTAAAAAATTGTTGCCGTGGCAACATGTCAAACTGGAATACTTCTCAGGTGATTTTGAGGCAAATAACATACTTAGAATTTCACAAAACTCTGAACACACATCAGTATTTCTGATAGGAACTTAAATTGTGAATGGATTTTGGATAGCTTGAATGGTTTTGCCGTGGTGATTTTTTTAAATGACCTTACAAAGGGAATCATTATTGTATTTTTAAGTTGCAGCTTCCAAAGACGTCAAATAATTTTTTCATACAGATGAAAAAGTCATTCTGAGGAAATATGCATAGTTTCACGACTTTACAACACTGTATGGATAACAGAAAATTAAAAAACTGTCAGAAATCTCATCTCACTTTGTCCCTCTGTTTGAGTGTGTGTGCTTAGACTTCCATTGTCTGAGAGAAATTGCGCCCCTACAGGTTCAATTCCCGAACTTTTACTTTCACTTTTAAATCCGTTAAAAATACAAATAGATACTTAGATTTAATTCACACTGACAAGCTAAACCAACATATCTGATTATTACCGGTTCAGGGCTCATGGATAAATTATTTCTGGCCAGAGATACGTGAGAAATAGGAGAGATGAATCACCGCTGTGATCACAAGCGTCTGGAGTAAAGAGCTCAGAGAAAACGAATTTATTCCTGTTTTAAAGCTTTTAAAAATAAATTATTACAGCGATATCACACTATCAACCAATTAGAACACACCAAGAGCTAAATTAAGATGTTTTTGAACTGTTTGTGTGAAAATGAAATATTTGTGGCTGCCTATCTGAAATCACCGCCTCCGATCAGCGCGTACAGTGTCGAGCTCAAAACAAACGAATTTATTCTTGTTTAAGAGCTTTTTTAAATAACATATTACCACAAATGCACACAATAAACCCACTGTAACACAACAAGAGGTAAATGCAGGTGTTTGTGACCAGTTTAAGTGTGCAAGACTATTTGAAAGCGCGACTGGCAGAATAACATATCTCTCGAGCTGCAGGATTCTGTCTTTCGTCGTACGAACGAACACATCACGGACAAGATTATTTCAAAACACATAATAGCTTGGCGACTATAAACGAAAACAGCCACGTGAACATAAACTGGATCTACTGGATTTGAATATTAAAGTGACCACATTTACCACTTGCTTCTGTCTTCAATTTTAATCTATATAAAAAAGGAAACTCATTCGACTTGGCTGCTTTTTTAATGTGTGCGTATTTATTTATTTACCTTTTTATACATTTTGTATAATTTCATAGTTTGTGTATTACAATTATAAAAACAAAAATAAATTTAGCCACTCACATAGAAATAGCTTAGGCCTTAACCTTTTTCTGACAGTTTTAGGGATTTTTAAAAATCCTAAAAAAACCTTATTTGTGCTGCAAATAATAATTTCAAACTCATTTGATACTGACCTATGACATCCTGTGACATTATATTTATTTTAACTTACATAATCTCATGGATGTAACAGTAAAACTGTTCAGCTCACAGATCAATTCTAAGCTGTAATGCAAGCAGAACTTTCACAAATGCTTATGAGTCATTTAAGGATTTGATAACACTGTAAAATAATGTCTAATTTGTTAACATTAGCAAATGCATTGATAACACTTTATAATAACTGCACTCATTAGTAAATAGTCAGTTCATGCTTTATAAAGCCTTGTCCCAATATCAATAGTCAGTAGTAAGCAGTTTATAAATACAGCTATAAATAGCTTGTCCTTGGTTTATAAGCACATTTATTAAAAAGGAGAGTAAGTTATCTTCCTATGAAAAATAAAAGATAAAAATAAACAAACAACAACACAGATTGATACAGAACTCAGAAATTTTATTGTGGATTTATGATAAAATCAGCCTGTAAATGAATTCATACTCCTCCTCATACTACTCCATACTCCTTTTTCAACATTATGCCAAAATACTGAGATGTTAAATTGTGAATGGGTTTAGGATAGCTTAAATGGTGTTGCCACAGAGATTTATTAAAGTAACATAAAAAAATACAATAGTTATTTTACTATATCTTTACAATTTTTCATTCTAACTCTTCATAATTTTTTATATAAGTAGAAGTCCTCATTTGAAGGAAGCACAGTAAGTTTCATAGCTTTATCATTTTCAAGAGCCAGCATAAAATTTAAACTATCATAACTTATAAATCAAGCTTGCAATTCTTAGTACCTATAATGGCCACCTGAGGGAGCTATAGGATTACTTTTAAATAATTATTGGAGAAACGAGTATGATTTAAATAATTTATAGAAATCTTTCAAATAAAATAATATGTATTTTATGTATTTTACTGATAAAATGACCCTCACTTAATTAGAATAACAAGCTGAAGTATTGTGAACTGTATATTAAGAATAATTCTTTATAGGCTTTATGGACAGATAAGTTTTGAGTGACTCTTGAAGGTTCAGCCCCACATCCTCTTTTACCACTGTTTAAAGAATTAATCTTACAGAACAGGTGTGAATGAATTTTGGATAGCTTGAAGGGTTTTGTCGTGGTGATTTTTTTAAATAATAGTAAAAAAGGAACCAGTAAATGTATTTTTATTTTTTTAAAGTGCAGCTTCTAAACACTTAAAAAAAAAATGTACACATAAAAGACAAGTCATTCTGAGGCATATTTCCTCAGAATGACTGGTCTCATGACAATAGTTTCATGACTATACAACACTATATGGATGATAGAAAATTAAAAAACTATCATACATCTGATGTCACTCAGTCCCACTGTCACTGTGGGTAATGTGTGTGTGTGTGTGTGTGTTAAGTGAATTAGGTGTGAAACTATCAGGGAGCATTTAGTCTCCAGCGCCAACATTTTACAGAACTGCCACTTTCCTGGAGTCTCCAGAATTACTCGGTGTCAGGCTCTGAGAGATCTAAGATTCCAAAAAATGATTTAATTAGAATACCATGAAGTATTGTGAAATACTATATATAAAGACTTTATATATAGGCTTTATGAACAGATTAGAGTGACTCGTGAAGGACCAGCACCACCTCCTCTTGTTCGATGGTTTGAGGAGTATATCTTCCAGAATCTGGGATTAAGATTTAGGAGCTCATTTTTATTCCACCTCCTTTCCTGAAAGTCTGTCTTGCAGAATTGACTAAAAATTAATCTTCACATTATTTCCTAATTATTTTGCAATTCTTTTTGTCAGTTCTTCTTGACCTGTTTTTCTCTTCCAGCTTTCCTGGACTATTGTATAGCACTCATAAATGATTAAATAAAAAAATAATGGTAGTTATTGAGATTGATATGGTTAGGAATTGGTAAAATGTGCTTGGAAAAAAATCACAATAAAACAATGTTTTAATGTTTAAGTTTGGAATATTAACTGACGTGAATGAATGCTATATAAATATTGTTCATGTTAACATAATGTTTATGAATGGAATCTTATTGTAAAGTGTTACTAAAGTTATACATATATATTGTTCTGTGAATGTGATTTTAAAGTCTAGATGATTCGGATTAACCCTTTAACTGCCATATCCTTTAAAACCTCACTGCCAGAGGGATATTGTGAATGCATGTGCCCGCTGGGCACAGTTTACCTGATGCCACCGGGGTGGCGATGGCATTGGTGGCTTGAGCCCGACATCGCTGCTTGCAGCTATATTTATTATTTTTTTTTTTTTTTTCCAACGTCTCGGGGGCTTTTGGGGCCCTTAACGTGCTTAAAAAGTCTTGAAAATTGGCACACAGATTGGAACCTGCGGCCATTAGGGCCGGGCAGAGACTGATACACGGGCGTGGCACAGGGGCTCTACAGCGCCCCCTGGAATATGGAGGGCCATATATCATACATTCTTGCTCGTAGACGAATGAAACTCGGTACACATATAAATCTCATCAATCCAAACAACTTTTGTATTGCATATCATAGGCTCCGCCCAACAGGAAGTTGGCTATTTAGGGTTTAGTATTCAAATTTTTCGTCAAAGTTGTGGGGGCTTTTGGGGTCCTTAACATACTCAAAAACTCTTGAAAATTTGCGCACACTTTGGAATCTGTGGCCTTTAGGAGCCTGCAGAGGCTGGGACCCGGGCGTGGCACAGGGGCTCTACGGCGCCCCCTGGAACACAGTCAGAAATGTTGATGTATAGCTCACACATACTTGCACATTTTCATATGAAACTCAGTACACATATAGATCTCATCGTGCCGAACAACTTTCGTATTGCATGTCATAGGCTCCGCCCATCAGGAAGTCAGCTATTTAGAGTTATGTAAAAAGTGCATGCTCTGGAATTTGAAATACTTGTCATAGGTTTTTTTCTCGATTGCCGCCAAACTTGGTCAACATGATCTCAAGACACTGGGGATGAAAAATTGCCAGGGGATTTTTGATATCTCGAACGGTTTGCTCGTGGCGAGGCGTTGAAATTATGGCGAGAAATGAGAAACAGGAAGTGTCTAATACCGTCCACATACATTTCCTGATTTTAATCAAACTTCATCAGATTATTCGTTGTATGATGTCGATCGCATATATGTGACTATTAGGAGTCAAAGTTATAGCGCCACCAACTGGCAGAAGGAAGTGTGTCATTTTCAAAATGATTTGAATTCAGCATCTTATTATTACTCGATTTGCTTCAAACTTCATCAGAATAATGTTAAAACACAGCCGATATAAATCTGCAAGGGGGATATTGATATCTAAAAAATTGTTGGCGTGGCAACATGTCAAACTGGAATACTTCTCAGGTGATTTTGAGGCAAATAACATACTTAGAATTTCACAAAACTCTGAACACACATCAGTATTTCTGATAGGAACTTAAATTGTGAATGGATTTTGGATAGCTTGAATGGTTTTGCCGTGGTGATTTTTTTAAATGACCTTACAAAGGGAATCATTATTGTATTTTTAAATTGCAGCTTCCAAACACGTCAAAGAATTTTTTCATACAGATGAAAAAGTCATTCTGAGGAAATATGCATAGTTTAACGACTTTACAACACTGTATGGATAACAGAAAATTAAAAAACTGTCAGACATCTCATCTCACTCTGTCCCTCTGTTTTAGTATATGTGCTTCAGACTTCCATTGTCTGAGAGAAATAGCGCCCCTACAGGTTCAATTCCCGAACCTTTACTTTCACTTTTAAATCGGTTAAAAATACAAATAAATACTTAGATTTAATTCACACTGACAAGCTAAACCAACATATCTGATTATTACCGGTTCAGGGCTCATGGATAAATTATTTCTGGCCAGAGATACGTGAGAAATAGGAGAGATGAATCACCGCTGTGATCACGAGCGTCTGGAGTAAAGAGCTCAGAGAAAACGAATTTATTCCTGTTTTAAAGCTTTTAAAAATAAATTATTACAGCGATATCACACAATCAACCAATTAGAACACACCAAGAGCTAAATTCAGATGTTTTTGAACTGTTTGTGTGAAAATGAAATATTTGTGGCTGCCTATCTGAAATCACCGCTCCGATCAGCGCGTACAGTGTCGAGCTCAAAACAAACGAATTTATTCTTGTTTAAGAGCTTTTTTAAATAAAATATTACCACAAATGCACACAATAAACCCATTGTAACACTACAAGAGCTAAATGCAGGTGTTTGTGACCCGTTTAAGTGTGCAAGACTATTTGAAAGCGCGACTGGCAGAATAACATATCTCTTGAGCTGCAGGTTTCTGTCTTTCGTCGTACGAACGAACACATCACGGACAAGATTATTTCAAAATACATAATAGCTTGGCGAATATAAACGAAAACAGCCACGTGAACATAAACTGGATCTACTGGATTTGAATATTAAAGTGACCACATTTACCACTTGCTTCTGTCTTCAATTTTAATCTATATAAAAAAGGAAACTCATTCGACTTGGCTGCTTTTTTAATGTGTGCGTATTTATTTATTTACCTTTTTATACATTTTGTATAATTTCATAGTTTGTGTATTACAATTATAAAAACAAAAATAAATTTAGCCACTCACATAGAAATAGCTTAGGCCTTAACCTTTTTCTGACAGTTTTAGGGATTTTTAAAAATCCTAAAAAAAACTTATTTGTGCTGCAAATAATAATTTCAAACTCATTTGATACTGACCTATGACATCCTGTGACATTATATTTATTTGAATTTACATAATCTCATAGATGTAACAGTAAATCTGTTCAGCTCACAGATCAATACTAAGCTGTAATGCAAGCAGAACTTTCACAAATGCTTATGAGTCATTTAAGGATTTGATAACACTGTAAAATAATGTCTAATTTGTTAACATTAGCAAATGCATTGATAACACTTTATAATAACTGCACTCATTAGTAAATAGTCAGTTCATGCTTTATAAAGCCTTGTCCCAATATTAATAGTCAGTAGTAAGCAGTTTATAAATACAGCTATAAATAGCTTGTCCTTGGTTTATAAGCACATTTATTAAAAAGGAGAGTAAAGGGTCAGTTATCTTCCTATGAAAAATAAAAGATAAAAATAAACAAACAACAACACAGATTGATACAGAACTCAGAAATTTTATTGTGGATTTATGATAAAATCAGCCTGTAAATGAATTCATACTCCTCCTCATACTACTCCATACTCCTTTTTCAACATGATGCCAATATACTGAGATATTAAATTGTGAATGGGTTTAGGATAGCTTAAATGGTGTTGCCATAGAGATTTATTAAAGTAACATAAAAAATACAATAGTTATTTTACTATATCTTTAAAATTTTTCATTCTAACTCTTCATAATTTTTTATATAAGTAGAAGTCCTCATTTGAAGGAAGCACAGAAAGTTTCATAGCTTTATCATTTTCAAGAGCCAGCATAAAATTAAAACTATCATAACTTATAAATCAAGCTTGCAATTCTTAGTACCTATAATGGCCACCAGAGGGAGCTATAGGATTACTTTTAAATAATTATTGGAGAAACGAGTATGATTTAAATAATTTATAGAAATCTTTCAAATAAAATAATATGTATTTTATGTATTTTACTGATAAAATGACCCTCACTTAATTAGAATAACAAGCTGAAGTATTGTGAAATACTGTGTATTAAGAATAATTCTTTATAGGCTTTATGGACAGATACGTTTTAAGTGACTCTTGAAGGTTCAGCACCACATCCTCTTTTACCACTGTTTAAAGAATTAATCTTACAGAACAGGTGTGAATGAATTTTGGATAGCTTGAATGGTTTTGTCGTGGTGATTTTTTGAAATAATAGTAAAAAAGGAACCAGTAAAAAAAAGTGCAGCTTCTAAACACTTCAAAAAAATGTACACATAGAAGACAAGTCATTCTGAGGAAATATGCATAGTTTCATGACTATACAACATTATATGGATGACAGAAAATTAAAAAACATACATCTGATGTCACTCTGTCCCTCTGTCACTGTGTGTGTGTGTTTGTGTGTGTTTTAAGTGAATTAGGTGTGAAACTATCAGGGAGCATTTAGTCTCCAGCGCCAACATTTTACAGAACTGCCACTTTCCTGGAGTCTCAGAATTACAATGTGTCAGGTTCTGAGAGATCTAAGATTCCAAAAAAAATATTTAATTAGAATACCATGAAGTATTGTGAAATACTATATATTAAGACTTTATATATAGGCTTAATGAACAGATTAGACTGACTCGTGAAGGACCAGCACCACCTCCTCTTGTTTGATGGTTTGAGGAATATATCTTCCAGAATCCGGGATTAAGATTTAGGAGCTCATTTTTATTCCACCTCCTTTCCTGAAAGTCTGTCTTGCAGAATTGACTAAAAATTAATCTTCACATTAATTCCTAATTCTTTTGCAATTCTTTTTGTCAGTTCTTCTTGACCTGTTTTTCTCTTCCAGCTTTCCTGGACTATTGTATAGCACTCATAAATGATTAAATAAAAAAAATGGTAGTTATTAAGATTGATATGGTTTGGAATTGGTAAAATGTGCTTGGAAAAAAATCACAATAAAACAATGTTTTAATGTTTAAGTTTGGAATATTAACTGACATGAATGAATGCTATATAAATATTGTTCATGTTAACATAATGTTTATAAATGAAATCTTATTGTAAAGTGTTACTAAAGTTATATATATATATATATATATATTGTTCTGTGAATGTGATTTTAAAGTCTAGATGATTCGGATTAACCCTTTAACTGCCATATCAAGTTCAAGTTCAAGTTCAAGTTCAATTTATTTGTATAGCGCATTTACAACAGCCTCCTGGCTGACCAAAGTGCTTTAACATAAGAGCAAGAATATTACACATACATAAAAATAGACCAGACAAAAAATTTAAAACCACCCATTTCAGAATGTAGCATAACACAGTAGTCAGTACACTAAGGAAAATAAAAAAGTTTTTAGCAAAGATTTAAAAATAGACAAGGAAGGGGCCAGTCTGATCTCTAAAGGCAGGGTATTCCAGAGTCGTGGCCCAGCCACTGCAAATGCACGCTCCCCTCTACGCTCCCCTCTATCCTTTAAAACCTCACTGCCAGAGGGATATTGTGAATGCATGTGCCCGCTGGGCACAGTTTACCTGATGCCACCGGGGTGGTGATGGCATTGGTGGCTTGAGCCCGCCATCGCTGCTTGCAGCTATATTTATTATTATTATTATTATTTTTTTCCAACGTCTCGGGGGCTTTTGGGGCCCTTAACGTGCTTAAAAAGTCTTGAAAATTGGCACACAGATTGGAACCTGCGGCCATTAGGGCCGGGCAGAGACTGATACACGGGCGTGGCACAGGGGCTCTACAGCGCCCCCTGGAATATGGAGGGCCATATATCATACATTCTTGCTCGTAGACGTATGAAACTCGGTACACATATAAATCTCATCAATCCAAACAACTTTTGTATTGCATATCATAGGCTCCGCCCAACAGGAAGTTGGCTATTTAGGGTTTAGTATTCAAATTTTTCGTCAAAGTTGTGGGGGCTTTTGGGGTCCTTAACATACTCAAAAACTCTTGAAAATTTGCGCACACTTTGGAATCTGTGGCCTTTAGGAGCCTGCAGAGGCTGGGACCCGGGCGTGGCACAGGGGCTCTACGGCGCCCCCTGGAACACAGTCAGAAATGTTGATGTATAGCTCACACATACTTGCACATATTCATATGAAACTCAGTACACATATAGATCTCATCGTGCCGAACAACTTTCGTATTGCATGTCATAGGCTCCACCCAACAGGAAGTCAGCTATTTAGAGTTATGTAAAAAGCGCATGCTCTGGAATTTGAAATACTTGTCATAGGTTTTTTTCTCGATTGTCGCCAAACTCGGTCAACATGATCTCAAGACACTGGGGATGAAAAATTGCCAGGGGATTTTTGATATCTCGAACGGTTTGCTCGTGGCGAGGCGTTGAAATTATGGCGAGAAATGAGAAACAGGAAGTGTCTAATACCGTCCACATACATTTCCTGATTTTAATCAAACTTCATCAGATTATTCGTTGTATGATGTCGATCGCATATATGTGACTATTAGGAGTCAAAGTTATAGCGCCACCAACTGGCAGAAGGAAGTGTGTCATTTTCAAAATGATTTGAATTCAGCATCTTATTATTACTCGATTTGCTTCAAACTTCATCAGAATAATGTTAAAACACAGCCGATATAAATCTGCAAGGGGGATATTGATATCTAAAAAATTGTTGGCGTGGCAACATGTCAAACTGGAATACTTCTCAGGTGATTTTGAGGCAAATAACATACTTAGAATTTCACAAAACTCTGAACACACATCAGTATTTCTGATAGGAACTTAAATTGTGAATGGATTTTGGATAGCTTGAATGGTTTTGCCGTGGTGATTTTTTTAAATGACCTTACAAAGGGAATCATTATTGTATTTTTAAATTGCAGCTTCCAAACACGTCAAAGAATTTTTTCATACAGATGAAAAAGTCATTCTGAGGAAATATGCATAGTTTCACGACTTTACAACACTGTATGGATAACAGAAAATTAAAAAAACTGTCAGACATCTCATCTCACTCTGTCCCTCTGTTTGAGTATATGTGCTTCAGACTTCCATTGTCTGAGAGAAATAGCGCCCCTACAGGTTCAATTCCCGGACTTTTACTTTCACTTTTAAATCGGTTAAAAATACAAACAAATACTTAGATTTAATTCACACTGACAAGCTAAACCAACATATCTGATTATTACCGGTTCAGGGCTCATGGATAAATTATTTCTGGCCAGAGATACGTGAGAAATAGGAGAGATGAATCACCGCTGTGATCACGAGCGTCTGGAGTAAAGAGCTCAGAGAAAACGAATTTATTCCTGTTTTAAAGCTTTTAAAAATAAATTATTACAGCGATATCACACAATCAACCAATTAGAACACACCAAGAGCTAAATTAAGATGTTTTTGAACTGTTTGTGTGAAAATGAAATATTTGCAGCTGCCTATCTGAAATCACCGCCTCCGATCAGCGCATACAGTGTCCAGCTCAAAACAAACGAATTTATTCTTGTTTAAGAGCTTTTTTAAATAAAATATTACCACAAATGCACACAATAAACCCATTGTAACACAACAAGAGCTAAATGCAGGTGTTTGTGACCTGTTTAAGTGTGCAAGACTATTTGAAAGCGCGACTGGCAGAATAACATATCTCTCGAGCTGCAGGATTCTGGCTTTCGTCGTACGAACGAACACATAACGGACAAGATTATTTCAAAACACATAATAGCTTGGCGACTATAAACGAAAACAGCCACGTGAACATAAACTGGATCTACTGGATTTGAATATTAAAGTGACCACATTTACCACTTGCTTCTGTCTTCAATTTTAATCTATATAAAAAAGGAAACTCATTCGACTTGGCTGCTTTTTTAATGTGTGCGTATTTATTTATTTATCTTTTTATACATTTTGTATAATTTCATAGTTTGTGTATTACAATTATAAAAACAAAAATAAAATTAGCCACTCACATAGAAATAGCTTAGGCCTTAACCTTTTTCTGACAGTTTTAGGGATTTTTAAAAATCCTAAAAAAACCTTATTTGTGCTGCAAATAATAATTTCAAACTCATTTGATACTGACCTGTGACATTATATTTATTTTAATTTACATAATCTCATGGATGTAACAGTAAATCTGTTCAGCTCACAGATCAATACTAAGCTGTAATACAAGCAGAACTTTCACAAATGCTTATGAGTCATTTAAGGATTTGATAACACTGTAAAATAATGTCTAATTTGTTAACATTAGCAAATACATTGATAACACTTTATAATAACTGCACTCATTATTAAATAGTCAGTTCATGCTTTATAAAGCCTTGTCCCAATATTAATAGTCAGTAGTAAGCAGTTTATAAATACAGCTATAAATAGCTTGTCCTTGGTTTATAAGCACATTTATTAAAAAGGAGAGTAAAGGGTCAGTTATCTTCCTATGAAAAATAAAAGATAAAAATAAACAAACAACAACAACACAGATTGATACAGAACTCAGAAATTTTATTGTGTATTTATGATAAAATCAGCCTGTAAATGAATTCATACTCCTCCTCATACTACTCCATACTCCTTTTTCAACATGATGCCAATATACTGAGATGTTAAATTGTGAATGGGTTTAGGATAGCTTAAATGGTGTTGCCATAGAGATTTATTAAAGTAACATAAAAAATACAATAGTTATTTTACTATATCTTTAAAATTTTTCATTCTAACTCTTCATATTTTTTTATATAAGTAGAAGTCCTCATTTGAAGGAAGCACAGTAAGTTTCATAGCTTTATCATTTTCAAGAGCCAGCATAAAATTAAAACTATCATAACTTATAAATCAAGCTTGCAATTCTTAGTACCTATAATGGCCACCAGAGGGAGCTATAGGATTACTTTTAAATAATTATTGGAGAAACGAGTATGATTTAAATAATTTATAGAAATCTTTCAAATAAAATAATATGTATTTTAGGAATTTTACTGATAAAATGACCCTCACTTAATTAGAATAACAAGCTGAAGTATTGTGAACTGTATATTAAGAATAATTCTTAATAGGCTTTATGGACAGATACGTTTTAAGTGACTCTTGAAGGTTCAGCACCACATCCTCTTTTACCACTGTTTAAAGAATTAATCTTACAGAACAGGTGTGAATGAATTTTGGATAGCTTGAATGGTTTTGTCGTGGTGATTTTTTGAAATAATAGTAAAAAAGGAACCAGTAAAAAAAAGTGCAGCTTCTAAACACTTCAAAAAAATGTACACATAGAAGACAAGTCATTCTGAGGAAATATGCATAGTTTCATGACTATACAACATTATATGGATGACAGAAAATTAAAAAACATACATCTGATGTCACTCTGTCCCTCTGTCACTGTGTGTGTGTGTTTGTGTGTGTTTTAAGTGAATTAGGTGTGAAACTATCAGTGAGCATTTAGTCTCCAGCGCCAACATTTTACAGAACTGCCACTTTCCCGGAGTCTCAGAATTACAATGTGTCAGGTTCTGAGAGATCTAAGATTCCAAAAAAATATTTAATTAGAATACCATGAAGTATTGTGAAATATATTAAGACTTTATATATAGGCTTAATGAACAGATTAGACTGACTCGTGAAGGACCAGCACCACCTCCTCTTGTTTGATGGTTTGAGGAATATATCTTCCAGAATCCGGGATTAAGATTTAGGAGCTCATTTTTATTCCACCTCCTTTCCTGAAAGTCTGTCTTGCAGAATTGACTAAAAATTAATCTTCACATTAATTCCTAATTCTTTTGCAATTCTTTTGTCAGTTCTTCTTGACCTGTTTTTCTCTTCCAGCTTTCCTGGACTATTGTATAGCACTCATAAATGATTAAATAAAAAATAATGGTAGTTATTAAGATTGATATGGTTTGGAATTGGTAAAATGTGCTTGGAAAAAAATCACAATAAAACAATGTTTTAATGTTTAAGTTTGGAATATTAACTGACATGAATGAATGCTATATAAATATTGTTCATGTTAACATAATGTTTATAAATGAAATCTTATTGTAAAGTGTTACTAAAGTTATATATATATATATATATATATATATTGTTCTGTGAATGTGATTTTAAAGTCTAGATGATTCGGATTAACCCTTTAACTGCCATATCAAGTTCAAGTTCAAGTTCAAGTTCAATTTATTTGTATAGCGCATTTACAACAGCCTCCTGGCTGACCAAAGTGCTTTAACATAAGAGCAAGAATATTACACATACATAAAAATAGACCAGACAAAAAATTTAAAACCACCCATTTCAAAATGTAGCATAACACAGTAGTAGGTACACTAAGGAAAATAAAAAAGTTTTTAGCAAAGATTTAAAAATAGACAAGGAAGGGGCCAGTCTGATCTCTAAAGGCAGGGTATTCCAGAGTCGTGGCCCAGCCACTGCAAATGCACGCTCCCCTCTACGCTCCCCTCTATCCTTTAAAACCTCACTGCCAGAGGGATATTGTGAATGCATGTGCCCGCTGGGCACAGTTTACCTGATGCCACCGGGGTGGTGATGGCATTGGTGGCTTGAGCCCGCCATCGCTGCTTGCAGCTATATTTATTATTTATTATTAGGGCTCAAGCCTGGAGGGCGAGAGCCCTATTGTTTTCCTTAGGATTATTTGTTATTATTAGGGCTCAAGCCTGGAGGGCGAGAGCCCTATTGTTTTCCTTAGGATTATTTGTTATTATTATTATTTATTAGGGCTCAAGCCCGAAGGGGCGAAGAGCCCTATTGTTCTTCTAAGGATTATTCTTATTATTTTTTTTATTTTTTATTTAACCTTCCGGGGGTTTTTAGGGGCCTTAACATGCTCAAAAACTCTTGAAAATTGGCACACACATTGGAATCTGCGGCCATCAGGACGCCGCAGAGGCTGGGACCCGGGCGTGGCACAGGGACTCTACAGCGCCCCCTGGAACACCTTCAGAAATCTTGAACCATAGCTCACACAGACTTGCATGTATTTATATGAAACTCGGTACACTTATAGATCTCATTGAGCCGAACAACTTTCACACTTTATGTCATAGGCTCCGCCCAACAGGAAGTCAGCTATTCAGAGCTGTTTAAAAAAAGCATGCTCTGGAATTTGAAATACTCCTCTGAGGTTTTCAACCCGTTCGCCACGAAA
Source organism: Carassius gibelio (assembly GCF_023724105.1). Lineage (NCBI taxonomy): Eukaryota > Metazoa > Chordata > Actinopteri > Cypriniformes > Cyprinidae > Carassius > Carassius gibelio. The sequence goes on from NC_068414.1 coordinate 32,858,490, forward strand.
CTCGGTGAACATGATCTCAAGACATTGGGGACGAAAAATTGCGAGGGGATTTTTGATATCTTGAACGGTTTGCCCGTAGCGAAGCGTGGAAATTATGGTGAGAAATGAGAAACAGGAAATGTCTAATAACATCCACATACATTTCCTGAATTTGATCAAACTTCATTGGTTTGTTCGTTGTATGATACCGATCGTATATATGTGACTATTAAGAGTCAACGTTATAGCGCCACCAACTGGCAGCAGGAAGTGAGTCATTTTCAAAATGTTTTGAATTCAGCATCTTATTTTTACTCGATTTACTTAAAACTTCATCAGAATAATGACAAAACACGGCCGATGTAAATCTGTTGTGGGGATATTGATATCTGATATGGCGTTGCCATGGCAACGTGTCAAACTTGAATGTTCTGTTATGATGAGTTTGAGGCAGACACCAACCTCAGATTTACATGAAACTAAAAACACATATCAGTATTAGTGATAGCTAGACAATGGGAAAAGCTTTTAAAAGGGCGTGAAGGAGGCATGCTATAGCGCCACCTTTTGTCAAAAGTGGGGGGTTTAGTTTTAGCTACAGACACCAAACTTGGTACATAAATTGTTCTTATCAAGACGGACAACTTTCTAATTCACAGTCATCAGCTACGACCAACAGGAAGTCGGCTATTTTGATTTGAATGTGTATTTTTGAGATTTTACAGTTGTGAATTAATGAATACTCCTCACAGGGGAAGTACACTATACACACCAAACGTTGTCTACATGAAGAAAAAACATCGAGGAACTTAAATTGCGAACAGATTTTGGTTAGCTTGAACGGTTTTGTCGTGGTGATTTTTTGAAATGACAGTAAAAAGTGAAACATTAATCGTCTTGTATTTTTAAATTGCAGCTTCCAAACCTTTAAAAAACATTTTTAATTTAGAAAACCAGTGATTCTGAGGAAATATGCATAGTTTCATGACTTTACAGCACTGTATGATTAAAAGAAAATTAAAAAACTGTCAGACATCTGATCTCACTCTGTCACTCTGTGTGCTGACTCTGTGTGTGTGTGTGAGTGTGAGTGGGGGAGGGGTGTGAGCTGAGTGGCAGACAGACAGAGAGAGAGAGAGAGAGAGAGAGAGAGACTTAAACATCTCTTTAATCACCAGAAAAAAACTGTATTTTAAATAGTTATTTTTTTGTTGTTGTTGCTAATTGTGCTGTTATCATTACATCTTAAGAAATATCTTAGGCCGTATCCTTTTCTGACAGTTTCAGGGATTAAAAAAAATCCTAAAAAACCTTATTTGTGCTGCAAATAATAATTTCAAACTCATTTGATACTGACCTCTGTCACCCTGTGACATGACATTTATTTGAATTTACATAATCTCAAGGATGTAACAGTAAAACTGTTCAGCTCACAGATGAAGACTAAGCTTTAATGCAAGCAGAACTATTTCACAAATGCTTATAGGTTAATGAAATCATAACAAAACACTTTTAAATTATTTAAGGATTTGGTAACACTTTAAAATAATGTCTCAATTGTTAACATTAGTAAATGCATTGGTAACACTTCATAATAGCTGCAATTCTTAGCTAAGCATTAGTAAATAGTCAGTTCATGCTTTATATAGCCTTCTCCCAAAATTAATATTTTAGTAAGCATTTTATAAATACAGCTATAATTAAATTGTTCATGGTTTATATGCACATTTATTTTGAGGAGATTAAAGGCTGTAATCTCCCTAAAAAAATGTAAAATAAAAAATAAAATAAATAAAATAAACAAACACAGAACTCATAAATATTTATTTCAAGATGCAATAAAAGAAAACTGTACACTTGAATTTATATATATATATATAAATATATATATATATATATATATATATATATATATATATATATACACACACACACAATTGCATAAGTTTATATTTAAAAATGTTTAGCAAGTGTACAGCTAATAATAATAATAATGCATTTTATTTAGTTTTAGCTACAGACACCAAACTCGGTACTTAAATTGTTCTTATCAAGACGGACAACTTTCTAATTCACAGTCATAAGCTACGATCAACAGGAAGTCAGCTATTTTGATTTGAATGTGTATTTTTGAGATTTTACAGTTGTGAATTAATGCATACTCCTCACATGGGAAGTACACTATACACACCAAACTTTGACTACATGAAGAAACAACATCGAGGAACTTAAATTGCGAACGGATTTTGGTTAGCTTGAACGGTTTTGACGTGGTGATTTTTTGAAATGACAGTAAGAAGGGAAACATTAATTGTATTGTATGTCTAAATTGCAGCTTCCAAACACTTCAAGGCATGTTTTCATACAGAGATCAAATCATTATGAGGAAATATGCATAGTTTCATGACTTTACAACACTGTATGGATAAAAGAAAAGAAAAAACTGTCAGACTTCTCAACTGACATGATCTCACTCTGGCCACTCCGTCTGTGTGAGGAAAGGGAGGGGGAGAGGGAGGGGGAGTGTGAGTGTGAGGGGGTTGGTGACTGTGAATCTTTGGTGACTGACAGTGTGTGTGGATTGTAGGGAGGGGCTGTCTGGCAGAGAGAGAGAGAGAGAGAGAGAGAGAGAGACCTAATCATTCCTTTAATAATCAGGAAAAAAAATCTATATTTTAAATTGTTATTGTTTTTGTTGTTGCTAATGGTGGTGTTTTTTTCCTTTCATTACAGGTTAAGAAATCTCTTAGGCCTTATCCTTTTCTGACAGTTTTTGGGATTTAAAAACATCCTGAGAAGCCTTATTTGTGCTGCAAATTATAATTTCAAACTCATTTGATACTGACCTATGACAACCTGTGACATGACATGACATTTATTAATCTCATGGATGTAACAGTAAAACTCTTCAACTGACAGATTAAGCTGCAATGCAAGCAAAACTATTTCACAAATGCTTATAGGTCATTAAAATCATTACAAAACACTAATAAATTATTAAAGGGTTTGGTAACACTGTATAATAATGTCTAATTTGTTAACATTAGTAAATGCATTGGTAACACTTTATAATAACTGCACTCATTAGCTAAGCATTAGTAAATAGTTCATGATTATAAAGCCTTTTCCCTTAATAATAGTCATTATTAAGCAGGAATACATCTCTAATTACATTGTTCTTGGTTTAAAAGCACATATATTACAAAGGAGATTAAAGTTTCAGTTGTCTTATAAAATAAATCAATAAACACAACCCAGTTTGATTCAGAATTCAGAAATATTTATTTCAAGATGCAATAAAAGGAAACTGTACACTTGAAAAGGTTTTGAGCGATTCTTGAAGGACTAGCATCACCTTCACTTGTACGATGGTTTGAGGAATATATCTTCCAGATAGTACCGCCGCTCCCTATATGCAGAGTATGCAGTCTTCGTAGAGCACCAACTCCCAGAGGGGGCACCAGTTGCTCAAAAAAAACAAAACAAATATGCGCCATTCTCCCATCCGCGTTCGCGACCACTCAATAGCATTTGAGAAGAAAGACTTGTAGTCACAAAACAATTGTAATGTGTTCATATAGGTGTCAGCTACAATGCACACCTTATACATTTTTTATACATTTTAAAATAAAGTGTTACTAAAGTTATATATATTGTTCTGTGTATGTGATTTCAAAGTCTAGATTGGTCGGATTAACCCTTTAACTGCCACATCCCTTAAAACTTGATTGTCAGAGGGTTACTGTAAATGCTTACGCCCGCTGGGCACAGTTTTCCCGATGCCACCAGGGTGGCGTTGCACTGATGGCTTGAGCCCGACATCGCTGCTTGCAGCTATATTTAGGGCTCAAGCCCAAAGGGCGAGAGGCCTATTGTTTTCCTTAGGATTATTTTTTATTATTATTATTATTATTATTATTATTTTTTTCCAACGTCTCGGGGGCTTTTGGGGCCCTTAACGTGCTTAAAAAGTCTTGAAAATTGGCACACAGATTGGAACCTGCGGCCATTAGGGCCGGGCAGAGACTGATACACGGGCGTGGCACAGGGGCTCTACAGCGCCCCCTGGAATATGGAGGGCCATATATCATACATTCTTGCTCGTAGACGTATGAAACTCGGTACACATATAAATCTCATCAATCCAAACAACTTTTGTATTGCATATCATGGGCTCCGCCCAACAGGAAGTTGGCTATTTAGGGTTTAGTATTCAAATTTTTCGTCAAAGTTGTGGGGGCTTTTGGGGTCCTTAACATACTCAAAAACTCTTGAAAATTTGCGCACACTTTGGAATCTGTGGCCTTTAGGAGCCTGCAGAGGCTGGGACCCGGGCGTGGCACAGGGGCTCTACGGCGCCCCCTGGAACACAGTCAGAAATGTTGATGTATAGCTCACACATACTTGCACATATTCATATGAAACTCAGTACACATATAGATCTCATCGTGCCGAACAACTTTCGTATTGCATGTCATAGGCTCCACCCAACAGGAAGTCAGCTATTTAGAGTTATGTAAAAAGCGCATGCTCTGGAATTTGAAATACTTGTCATAGGTTTTTTTCTCGATTGCCGCCAAACTCGGTCAACATGATCTCAAGACACTGGGGATGAAAAATTGCCAGGGGATTTTTGATATCTCGAACGGTTTGCTCGTGGCGAGGCGTTGAAATTATGGCGAGAAATTAGAAACAGGAAGTGTCTAATACCATCCACATACAGTTCCTGATTTTAATCAAACTTCATCAGATTATTCGTTGTATGATGTCGATCGCATATATGTGACTATTAGGAGTCAAAGTTATAGCGCCACCAACTGGCAGAAGGAAGTGTGTCATTTTCAAAATGATTTGAATTCAGCATCTTATTATTACTCGATTTGCTTCAAACTTCATCAGAATAATGTTAAAACACAGCCGATATAAATCTGCAAGGGGGATATTGATATCTAAAAAATTGTTGGCGTGGCAACATGTCAAACTGGAATACTTCTCAGGTGATTTTGAGGCAAATAACATACTTAGAATTTCACAAAACTCTGAACACACATCAGTATTTCTGATAGGAACTTAAATTGTGAATGGATTTTGGATAGCTTGAATGGTTTTGCCGTGGTGATTTTTTTAAATGACCTTACAAAGGGAATCATTATTGTATTTTTAAAATGCAGCTTCCAAACACGTCAAAGAATTTTTTCATACAGATGAAAAAGTCATTCTGAGGAAATATGCATAGTTTCACGACTTTACAACACTGTATGGATAACAGAAAATTAAAAAAACTGTCAGACATCTCATCTCACTCTGTCCCTCTGTTTGAGTATATGTGCTTCAGACTTCCATTGTCTGAGAGAAATAGCGCCCCTACAGGTTCAATTCCCGGACTTTTACTTTCACTTTTAAATCGGTTAAAAATACAAACAAATACTTAGATTTAATTCACACTGACAAGCTAAACCAACATATCTGATTATTACCGGTTCAGGGCTCATGGATAAATTATTTCTGGCCAGAGATACGTGAGAAATAGGAGAGATGAATCACCGCTGTGATCACGACCGTCTGGAGTAAAGAGCTCAGAGAAAACGAATTTATTCCTGTTTTAAAGCTTTTAAAAATAAATTATTACAGCAATATCACACAATCAACCAATTAGAACACACCAAGAGCTAAATTAAGATGTTTTTGAACTGTTTGTGTGAAAATGAAATATTTGCAGCTGCCTATCTGAAATCACGCCTCCGATCAGCGCTTACAGTGTCGAGCTCAAAACAAACGAATTTATTCTTGTTTAAGAGCTTTTTTAAATAAAATATTACCACAAATGCACACAATAAACCCATTGTAACACAACAAGAGCTAAATGCAGGTGTTTGTGACCTGTTTAAGTGTGCAAGACTATTTGAAAGCGCGACTGGCAGAATAACATATCTCTCGAGCTGCAGGATTCTGCCTTTCGTCGTACGAACGAACACATAACGGACAAGATTATTTCAAAACACATAATAGCTTGGCGACTATAAACGAAAACAGCCACGTGAACATAAACTGGATCTACTGGATTTGAATATTAAAGTGACCACATTTACCACTTGCTTCTGTCTTCAATTTTAATCTATATAAAAAAGGAAACTCATTCGACTTGGCTGCTTTTTTAATGTGTGCGTATTTATTTATTTATCTTTTTATACATTTTGTATAATTTCATAGTTTGTGTATTACAATTATAAAAACAAAAATAAAATTAGCCACTCACATAGAAATAGCTTAGGCCTTAACCTTTTTCTGACAGTTTTAGGGATTTTTAAAAATCCTAAAAAAACCTTATTTGTGCTGCAAATAATAATTTCAAACTCATTTGATACTGACCTATGACATCCTGTGACATTATATTTATTTGAATTTACATAATCTCATGGATGTAACAGTAAATCTGTTCAGCTCACAGATCAATACTAAGCTGTAATACAAGCAGAACTTTCACAAATGCTTATGAGTCATTTAAGGATTTGATAACACTGTAAAATAATGTCTAATTTGTTAACATTAGCAAATTCATTGATAACACTTTATAATAACTGCACTCATTATTAAATAGTCAGTTCATGCTTTATAAAGCCTTGTCCCAATATTAATAGTCAGTAGTAAGCAGTTTATAAATACAGCTATAAATAGCTTGTCCTTGGTTTATAAGCACATTTATTAAAAATGAGAGTAAGTTATCTTCCTATGAAAAATAAAAGATAAAAATAAACAAACAACAACACAGATTGATACAGAACTCAGAAATTTTATTGTGGATTTATGATAAACCCTGCAAATGAATTCATACTCCTACTCATACTACTCCATACTCCTTTTTCAACATGATGCCAATATACTGAGATGTTAAATTGTGAATGGGTTTAGGATAGCTTAAATGGTGTTGCCATAGAGATTTATTAAAGTAACATAAAAAAATACAATAGTTATTTTACTATATCTTTACAATTTTTCATTCTAAATCTTCATAATTTTTTATATAAGTAGAAGTCCTCATTTGAAGGAAGCACAGTAAGTTTCATAGCTTTATCACTTTCAAGAGCCAGCATAAAATTTAAACTATCATAACTTATAAATCAAGCTTGCAATTCTTAGTACCTATAATGGCCACCAGAGGGAGCTATAGGATTACTTTTAAATAATTATTGTAGAAACGAGTATGATTTAAATCATTTATAGAAATCTTTAAAAAAAAAATGAATTGTATATATTTTACTGATAAAATGACCCTCACTTAATTAGAATAACAAGCTGAAGTATTGTGAACTGTATATTAAGAATAATTCTTTATAGGCTTTATGGACAGATACGTTTTGAGTGACTCTTGAAGGATCAGCACCACATCCTCTTTTACCACTGTTTAAAGAATTAATCTTACAGAATAGGTGTGAATGAATTTTGGATAGCTTGAATGGTTTTGCCGTGATGTTTTTTGAAATAATAGTAAAAAAGGAACCAGTAAATGTCTTTTTATTTTTTTAAAGTGCAGCTTCTAAACACTTTAAAAAAAAAAAATGTCACTCAGTCCCACTGTCACTGTGGGTAATGGGTGTGTGTGTGTGTGTGTATGTGTGTGTGTGTGTGTGTTGTCAGTTCTTCTTGACCTGCTTTTTTCTTCTTCTTTTCTGACCTCATGAGCCAGTCAGCATTTTTTGTACAATGGTCAAGTCTTAACTTATCAATTTCTGTATTGCATTTGTGTTTGATATTTCTCATGGGTATTTCATAATTTTCGACCTTACAGTTTGAGTTAAAAGTCTATTTTAGCGCATTTCATCTGTAAAAGAAAACATGCCTAATAATTCTGCACACATGAATATAAGGAGTTTTTCTCTTCCAGCTTTCCTGGACTATTGTATAGCACTCATAAATGATTATATAAAAAATAATGGTAGTTATTAAGATTGATATGGTTTGGAATTGGTAAAATGTACTTGGAAAAAAATCACAATAAAACAATGTTTTCATGTTTAAGTTTGGAATATTAACTGACATGAATGAATGCTATATAAATATTGTTCATGTTAACATAATGTTTATAAATAAAATCTTATTGTACAGTGTTACTAAAGTTATATATATACATATATATATATATATATATATATATATATATATATATATATATATATATATATATATACATATATTTACATATACATATACATATACATATATATATATATATATTGTTCTGTGAATGTGATTTTAAAGTCTAGATGATTCGGATTAACCCTTTAACTGCCGTATCCTTTAAAACCTCACTGCCAGAGGGATATTGTGAATGCATGTGCCCGCTGGGCACAGTTTACCTGATGCCACGGGGGGGTTATGGCATTGGTGGCTTGAGCCCACCATCGCTGCTTGCAGCTATATTTAGGGCTCAAGCCCGAAGGGGCGAAGAGCCCTATTGTTCCCCTAAGGATTATTCTTTTTCTTATTATTAGGGCTCAAGCCCGAAGGGGCGAAGAGCCCTATTGTTCTTCTAAGGATTATTCTTGTTATTATTATTATTATTATTTTTATTTTTTATTAAACCTTCCGGGGGTTTTTGGGGGCCTTAACATGCTCAAAAACTCTTGAAAATTGGCACACACATTGGAATCTGCGGCCATCAGGACGCCGCAGAGGCTGGGACCCGGGCGTGGCACAGGGGCTCTACAGCGCCCCCTGGAACACAGTCAGAAATCTTGAACCATAGCTCACACACACTTGCATGTATTTATATGAAACTCAGTAGACTTATAGATCTCATTGAGCTGAACAACTTTCACACTTTATGTCATAGGCTCCGCCCAACAGGAAATCAGCTATTCAGGGCTGTTTAAAAAAAGCATGCTCTGGAATTTGAAATACTCCTCTGAGGTTTTCAACCCGTTCGCCACGAAACTCGGTGAACATGATCTCAAGACATTGAGGATGAAAAATTGCGAGGGGATTTTTGATATCTCGAACGGTTTGCCCGTGGCGAGGCGTGGAACTTATGGCGAGAAATGAGAAACAGGAAATGTCTAATAACATCCACATACATTTCCTGAATTTGATCAAACTTCATGGGTTTGTTCGTTGTATGATACCGATTGTATATATGTGACTATTAAGAGTCAACGTTATAGCGCCACCAACTGGCAGCAGGAAGTGTGTCATTTTCCAAATGCTTTGAATTCAGCATCTTATTTTTACTCGATTTGCTTAAAACTTCATCAGAATAATGACAAAACACGGCCGATGAAAATCTGTTGTGGGGATATTGATATCTGATATAGTGTTGCCATGGCAACGTGTCAAACTTGAATATTCTGTTATGGTGATTTTGAGGCAGATAACAACCTCAGATTTACATGAAACTCAAAACACATATCAGTATTAGTGATAGCTAGACAATGGCAAAAGCTTTTAAAAGGGCGTGAATGAGGCACTCTATAGCGCCACCTTTTGTCAAAAGTGGGGGGGTTAGTTTTAGCTACAGACACCAAACTTGGTACATAAATTGTTCTTATCAAGACGGACAACTTTCTAATTCACAGTTATCAGCTACGACCAACAGGAAGTCGGCTATTTTGATTTTAATGTGTATTTTTTGAGATTTTACAGTTGTGAATTAATGAATACTCCTCACAGGGGAAGTACACTATACACACCAAACTTTGTCTACATGAAGAAAAAACATCGAGGAACTTAAATTGCGAACAGATTTTGGTTAGCTTGAACGGTTTTGTCGTGGTGATTTTTTGAAATGACAGTAAAAAAGGGAAACATTAATTGTCTTGTATTTTTAAATTGCAGCTTCCAAACACTTCAAAGCATTTTTTCATACAGATATCAAATCATTCTGAGGAAATATGCATAGTTTCACGACTTTACAACACTGTATGGGTAAAAGAAAATGTGAAAACTGTCAGACTTCTCAACTGACATGATCTCACTCTGGCCACTCTGTCTGTGTGAGGAAAGGGAGGGGGAGAGGGAGGGGGAGTGTGAGGGGGTTGGTGACTGTGAATTTTTGGTGACTGACAGTGTGTGTGGACTGTAGGGAGGGGCTGTCTGGCAGAGAGAGAGAGAGAGAGAGAGAGACCTAATCATCCCTTTAATAATCAGGAAAAAAATATCTGTATTTTAAATTGTTATTGTTTTTGTTGTTGCTAATGGTGGCGTTTTTTTCCTTTCATTACAGGTTAAGAAATCTCTTAGGCCTTATCCTTTTCTGGCAGTTTTAGGGATTTAAAAACATCCTAAGAATCCTTATTTATGCTGCAAATAATAATTTAAAACTCATTTGATACTGACCTATGACAAACTGTGACGTGACATGACATTTATTAATCTCATGGATGTAACAGTAAAACTCTTAAACTGACAGATAAAGCTGCAATGCAAGCAAAACTATTTCACAAATGCTTATAGGTTATTAAAATCATTACAAAACACTAATAAATTATTTAAGGATTTGGTAACACTGTAAAATAATGTCTAATTTGTTAACATTAGTAAATGCATTGGTAACACTTTATAATAATGGCACTCATTAGCTAAGCATTAGTAAATAGTTCATGATTATAAAGCCTTTTCGCTTAATAATAGTCATTATAAAGCAGTAATAAATCTATAAATAAATTGTTCTTGGTTTAAAAGCACATATATTACAAAGGAGATTAAAGTCTCAGTTGTCTCATAAAATAAATAAATAAATAAACACAACCCAGTTTGATTCAGAATTCAGAAATATTTATTTCAAGATGCAATAAAAGGAAACTGTACACTTAAATAGCTTTTGAGCGATTCTTGAAGGACTAGCATCACCACTTCTTGTACGATGGTTTGAGGAATATATCTTCCAGATAGTACCGCCGCTCCCTATATGCAGAGTATGCAGTATTCGCAGGGCACCAAATCCCAGAAGGGGCACCATCCCAGTTGCTCAAAAAAAAAAAAAAAAAAAGAAAAAAAACATGCGCCATTCTCCCATCCGCGCTCGTGACAGATCACACCACATGTTTGCGGCTGAATGTTTGTAATTGATGGATGGACATCTATGCCTGGGTATAGGACATCAGCAATCCGGCACAGAGAAAAGAAAACTAAAGAAAGAAAAAAAAAAAAACAGGCATAAAGCTGTCTTGACATTGGACATTCGAGAGTCTCAAATTTAGGGACGGTCTCTAAAGTTACATGTGATATTGTTATACACTTTTCTAACGTCAGTAGCATTTGAAGAGAATGACTTTCAAAAACAACTGTAATTGTTCATCTAGGTGACAGCTATAATGCACAATTAATTTGAATGTTTGATATTTATTACAACAAACTGTAAGTCATATGTAAATTATGCTACTATTTCACATGGGCTCAAATGCAAATTTGAAGCTCAATAGCATTTGAGAAGAAAGACTTGCAGTCACAAAACAATTGTAATGTGTTCATATAGGTGATGGCTATAATGCACACCTTATAAATTTTTTATAAATATAAAAATAATGTGTTACTAAAGTTATATATATTGTTCTGTGTATGTGATTTCAAAGTCTAGATTGGTCGGATTAACCCTTTAACTGCCACATCCCTTAAAATTGTATTGTCAGAGGGTTACTGTAAATGCTTATGCCCGCTGGGCACAGTTTTCCTGATGCCACCGGGGTAGCGTTGCATTGATGGCTTGAGCCCGACATCGCTGCTTGCAGCTATATTTATTATTATTTTTCTTCAAGGTTTCGGGGGCTTTTGGGGCCCTTAACATGCTTAAAAAGTCTTGAAAATTGGCACACACATTGGAACCTGCGGCCATTAGGGCTGGGCAGAGAATGATACAAGGGCGTGGCACAGGGGCTCTACAGCGCCCCCTGGAATATGGAGGGCCATATATCATACATACTTGCACGTAGACGCACAAAACTCGGTACACATATAGAACTCATCAATACAAACAACTTTCGTATTGCATATCATAGGCTCCGCCCAACAGGAAGTTGGCTATTTAGGGTTTATTATTCATATTTGTCGTCAAAGTTGTGGGGGCTTTTGGGGTCCTTAACATACTCAAAACTCTTGAAAGTTTGCGCACACTTTGGAATCTGTGGCCTTAAGGAGCCTGCAGAGGCTGGGACCTGGGCGTGGCACAGGGGCTCTACAGCGCCCCCTGGAACACAGTCATAAATGTTGATGTATAGCTCACACATACTTGCACGTATTCATATGAAACTCAGTACACATATAGATCTCATCGTGCCGAACAACTTGCGTATTGCATGTTATAGGCTCTGCCCAACAGGAAGTCAGCTATTTAGAGTTATGTAAAAATCGTATGCTCTGGAATTTGAAATACTTGTCATAGGTTTTTTACTCGATTGCCGCCAAACTCGGTCAACATGATCTCAAGACACTGGGGATGAAAAATTGCCAGGGGATTTTTGATATCTCAAACGGTTTGCTCATGGCGAGGCGTTGAAATTATGGCGAGAAATGAGAAACAGGAAGTGTCTAATACCATCCACATACATTTCCTGATTTTAATCAAACTTCATCAGATTATTCTTTGTATGATGTCGATCGCATATATGTGACTATTAGGAGTCAAAGTTATAGCGCCACCAACTGGCAGCAGGAAGTGTGTCATTTTCAAAATGTTTTGTATTCAGCATCTTATTTTTACTCGATTTGCTTCAAACTTCATCAGAATCATGTTAAAACACAGCCTATATTAATCTGCTAGGGGGATATTGATATCTAAAAATATTGTTGCCGTGGCAACATGTCAAACTTGAATACTTCTCAGGTGATTTTAAGGCATATAACATACTTAGAATTTCATGAAATTCAGAACACATATCAGTATTTATGATAACTAGACACTGGCAAAAGTTCATAAGAGGGCGTGGAAGAGGCACTCTATAGCGCCACCTTTTGTCAAAAGTGGGGGGGTTAGTTTTAGCTACAGACACCAAACTCGGTACAAAAATTGTTCTTATCAAGATGGACAACTTTCTAATTCACAGTCATCAGCTACGATCAACAGGTATTCAGCTATTTTGATTTGAATGTGGATTTTTTTTTACATTTAGCTGTGAATTAATGCATACTGCTCAGAGGAGAGTAACACTATACACACCAAACTTTGTCTACATGATGCCAAAACATTTTAAACAACTTAAATTGCCAAAGGATTTTGGATAGCTTGAACGGTTTTGTCGTGGTGATTTTTTTAAATGACAGTAAACATGGAATTATTAATTGTCCTGCATTTTTAAATTCCAAACACTTCAAAACCTTTTTTCATACAAAAAAAAAGTCATTCTGAGTAAATATGGATAGTTTCACGACTTTACAACACTGTATGGATAACAGAATATTAAAAAACTGTCAGACATCTCATCTCACTCTGTCCCTCTGTTTGAGTATTATGTGCTGAGACTTACATTGTCTGAGAGAAAATGCGCCCCTACAGGTTCAATTCCTGAAAGGGAAATTCGACTGAAAGGGAGGAGACTCTCTTTTAGTTTCATTTTTAAATCGGTTAAAATACAAATAAATACTTAGATTTAATTCACACTGACAAGCTAAACCAACATATATGATTATTACCGGGTCAGGGCTCATTAATAATTGATGTGTGGTCAGTGATACGTGAGAAACACGAGAGATGAATCACCGCTCTGAGCATGAGCGTGTGGAATGACAAGCTCAGAAAAAACGAGTTTATTCTTGTTTTATAGCTTTAACAAATAAAATATTAAAGCGATATCACACAATTCACCAATTAGAACACACCAAGAGCTAAATTCAGATGTTTTTGAACTGTTTGTGTGAAAATGAAATATTCGCGGCTGCCTTCTGAAATCACCGCCTCCGATCAGCGCGTACAGTGTCACAAGTTCAAAACAAACGAATTTATTCTTGTGTAAGAGCTTTTTCAAATAAAATATTGCCATAAATGCACACAATACACCCATTATAACACAAGAGCTAAATGCAGGTGTTTGTGACCCGTTTAAGTGTGCAAGACTATTTGAAAACGCGACTGGCAGAATATCTCTCGAGCTGCAGGATTCTGCCTTTCGTCGTACGAACGAACACATCAAGGACAAGATTATTTCAAAATACATACTAGCTTGGCGAATATAAACGAAAACAGCCACGTGGACATAAGCTGTTGAGAAATAAATCTGAAGTGGATCTACTGGATTTTAATATTAAGTGACCGCATATACCAGCTGCTTCTGTCTTCAATTTTAATCTATATAAAAAATTAAACTAATTCATCTTGGCTGCTTTTTTTAATGTGTGTACGTATTTATTTATTATTTTGCTCTAACAAGACTTAATCTATATTTAATTAAATCAATTACATTTTATTTTACATTTGATTTGTCCATTTCTGCATCTAAACGCCTAAAAACCTAAAACATGCTCTATTATACTATTGTTAGCAATTTCTTTATCGTCCAATTTATCTGGTGTACACTTTTATTTTCATAATAAACTTGTTTGTTAGATTATACACAGTTACAGTGGTCTATAATAAATATTAACAGGTTTTATTCAAGCTGTTTAGAATGAATGCAGTAGGCTAATTTTTTTAAATGTAAATCCAAAAAAAAAAAAAAAAAAAAATTTTTTTTAAAACATTGGAAAAGAATAACTGTTGTACTTTTTTATACATTTTGTATAATTTTATAGTTTATGCATTATAGTTATAAAAACAAATAAATTTAGCCACTCACATAGAAATCTTAGGCCTTATCCTTTTTTGACAGTTTTAGGGATTTTTAAAAATCCTAAAAAACCTTATTTGGGCTGCAAATAATAATTTCAAATTAATTTGATACTGACCTCTGACATCTTGTGACATGATATTTATTTGAATTTACATAATCTCATGGATGTAACAGTAAAACTGTTCAGCTCACCGATCAAGACTAAGCTGTAATACAAGCAGAACTTTCACAAATGCTTGTAGGTCAATAAAATCATTACAAAACATTTACAAATCATTTAAGGGATTTGATAACACTGTAAAATAATGTCTAATTTGTTAACATTAGCAAATGCATTGATAACACTTTATAATAACTGCACTCATTAGTAAATAGTCAGTTCATGCTTTATAAAGCCTTGTCCCAATATTAATAGTCAGTAGTAAGCAGTTTATAAATACAGCTATAAATAGCTTGTTCTTGGTTTATAAGCACATTTATTAAAAAGGAGAGTAAAGGGTCAGTTATCTTCCTATGAAAAATAAATAAAATAAAAATAAACAAACAACAACACAGATTGATACAGAACTCAGAAATGTTATTGTGGATTTGATAAACTCAGCCTGTAAATGAATTAATTCTCCTCCAAGAAGACACAAGTAGTTCACACCAAACTGTTTTAACATGAAGCCATATACTGAAGATGTTAAATTTCGAATGGGTTTAGGATACCTTAAATGGTGTGGCCATAGCGATTTATTAAAGTAACATAAAAAAATACAATAGTTATTTTACTATATCTTTAAAATGTTTAATTCCAAATATTCATAATTTTTTATATACGTAGAAGTCATCATTTGAAGGAAGCACAGTAAGTTTCATAGCTTTATCATTTTCAAGAGCCAGCATAAAATTAAAACTATCATAACTTATAAATCAAGCTGGCAATTCTTAGTACCAATAATGGCCACCAGATGGAGCTATAGGATTACTTTTAAATAATTATTGTAGAAACAAGTATGATTTAAATCATTTATAGAAATCTTTCAAAGAAAAATAATATGAATTTTATGTATTTTACTGATAAAATGACCCTCACTTTATTAGAATAACAAGCTGAATTATTGTGAACTGTATATTAAGAATAATTCTTTATAGGCTTTATGGACAGATACGTTTTGAGTGACTCTTGAAGGATCAGCACCACATCCTCTTTTACCACTGTTTAAAGAATGTATCTTACAGTACAGGTGCGGATGAATTTTGAATAGCTTGAATGGTTTTGTCGTGGTGATTTTTTAAAATACAGTAAAAATGTAACCAGTAAATGTCATTTATTTTTTTTAAGTGCAGCTTCTAAACACTTCAAAAAAATGTACACATAGAAGACAAGTCATTCTGAGGAAATATGCATAGTTTCATGACTATACAACACTATATGGATGATAGAAAATTAAAAAACTATCATACATCTGATGTCACTCTGTCCCTCTGTCACTGTGGGTAATGTGTGTGTGTGTGTGTGTGTGTGTGTGTGTTAAGTGAATTAGGTGTGAAACTATCAGGGAGCATTTAGTCTCCAGCGCCAACATTTTACAGAACTGCCACTTTCCTGGAGTCTCAGAATTACAATGTGTCAGGTTCTGAGAGATCTAAGATTCCAAAAAATGATTTAATTAGAATACCATGAAGTATTGTGAAATACTATATATAAAGACTTTATATATAGGCTTTATGAACAGATTAGAGTGACTCGTGAAGGACCAGCACCACCTCCTCTTGTCCGATGGTTTGAGGAAGATATCTTCCAGAATCCGGGATTAAGATTCAGGAGCTCATTTTTATTCCACCTCCTTTCCTGAAAGTCTGTCTTGCAGAATTGACTAAAAATTAATCTTCACATTAATTCCTAATTATTTTGCAATTATTTTTGTCAGTTCTTCTTGACCTGTTTTTTTTTCTTCTTCTTTTCTGACCTAGTCAGCATTTTTGTACAATGGTCAAGTCCTAACTTATCCATTTCTGTATTGCATTTGTGTTTGATATTTCTCATGGGTATTTCATAATTTTCGACTTTGAGTTAAAACAGTTTGAGTTAAAACTCTTTTTTAGCGCATTTCATCTGTAAAAGAAAACATGCCTAATAATTCTGCACACATGAATATAAGGAGTTTTTCTCTTCCAGCTTTCCTGGACTATTGTATAGCACTCATAAATGATTAAATAAAAAATAATGGTAGTTATTAAGATTGATATGGTTTGGAATTGGTAAAATGTGCTTGGAAAAAAATCACAATAAAACAATGTTTTAATGTTTAAGTTTGGAATATTAACTGACATGAATGAATGCTATATAAATATTGTTCATGTTAACATAATGTTTATAAATGAAATCTTATTGTAAAGTGTTACTAAAGTTATATATATATATATATATATATATATATATATATATATATATATATATATATATATATATATATATATATATATATATATATTGTTCTGTGAATGTGATTTTAAAGTCTAGATGATTCGGATTAACCCTTTAACTGCCATATCCTTTAAAACCTCACTGCCAGAGGGATATTGTGAATGCATGTGCCCGCTGGGCACAGTTTACCTGATGCCACCGGGGTGGCGATGGCATTGGTGGCTTGAGCCCGCCATCGCTGCTTGCAGCTATATATATATATTTTTTTTTTCTTTATTCTTCTAATTTTTTTCCAAGGTTTCGGGGGCTTTTGGGGTCCTTAACATACTCAAAAACTCTTGAAAATTGGCACACACCTTGGAACCTGCGGCCATTAGGGCCGGGCAGAGTCTGATACACGGGCGTGGCACAGGGGCTCTACAGCGCCCCCTGTAGTACTGAGGGCCATATATCATGCATACTTGCACGTATACATATGAAACTTGGTACATATATATAACTCATCAAACCAAACAACTTTCACACTGCATGTCATAAGCTCCGCCCAACAGGAAGTTGGCTATTTAGGGTTTTATGAAAAACACATGCTCTGGAATTTGATATACTCCTCTGAGGAACTCCACCCGTTCACCACAAAACTCGGTGAACACGATCTCAAGAAATTGGGGATGCTAAATTGCGAAGAGATTTTTGATATCTCGAACGGTTTGCCCGTTGCGAGGCGTTGAAATTATGGCGAGAAATGAGAAACAGGAAATGTCTAATAACATCCACATAAATTTCCTGAATTTGATCAAACTTAATTTGTTTGTTCGTTGTATGATACCGATCGTATATATGTGACTATTAGGAGTCAAAGTTATAGCGCCACCAACTGGCAGCAGGAAGTGAATCATTTTCAAAACGCTTTGAATTCAGCATCTTATTTTTACTTGATTTGCTTCAAACTTCATCAGAATAATGACAAAACACGGCCGAAGAAAATCTGTTGTGGGGATATTGATATCTAATATAGTGTTGCCATGGCAACGTGTCAAACTTGAATGTTCTGTTCTGGTGATTTTTAGGCAGACAACAAGCTCAGATTTACATGAAACTCGAAACAGATATCAGTATTAAAGATAGCTAAACCATGGCAAAAGCTTTGAAAAGGGCGTGGAAGAGGCACTCTATAGCGCCACCTTTTGTCAAAAGTGGGGGGGTTAGTTTTAGCTACAGACACCAAACTTGGTACATAAATTGTTCTTATCAAGACGGACAACTTTCTAATTCACAGTTATAAGCTACGATCAACAGGAAGTCGGCTATTTTGATTTGAATGTATATTTTTGAGATTTTACAGTTGTAAAATTAATGAATACTCCTCACAGGGGAAGTACACTATACACACAAAACTTTGTCTACATGAAGAAAAAACATCGAGGAACTTAAATTGCGAACAGATTTTGGTTAGCTTGAACGGTTTTGTCGTGGTGATTTTTTGAAATGACAGTAAAAAGTGAAACATTAATCGTCTTCTATTTTTAAATTGCAGCTTCCAAACCTTTAAAAAACATTTTTCATTTAGAAAACCAGTGATTCTGAGGAAATATGCATAGTTTCATGACTTTACAGCACTGTATGATTAAAAGAAAATTAAAAAACTGTCAGACATCTGATCTCACTCTGTCACTCTGTTTGAGGAATGTATGAGTGCTGACTGTGTGTGTGTGTGAGTGTGAGTGGGGGAGGGGTGTGAGCTGAGTGGCAGACAGACAGAGAGAGAGAGAGAGAGAGAGACTTAAACATCTCTTTAATCACCAGAAAAAAAAAACCTGTTTTTTAAATTGTTATTTTTTTGTTGTTGTTGCTAATTGTGCTGTTTTCATTACAGCTTAAGAAATATCTTAGGCCTTATCCTTTTCTGACAGTTTCAGGGATTAAAAAAAAATCCTAAAAAACCTTATTTGTGCTGCAAATAATAATTTCAAACTCATTTGATACTGACCTCTGACACCCTGTGACATGACATTTATTTGAATTTACATAATCTCAAGGATGTAACAGTAAAACTGTTCAGCTCACAGATGAAGACTAAGCTGTAATGCAAGCAGAACTATTTCACAAATGCTTATAGGTTAATGAAATCATAACAAAACACTTTTAAATTATTTAAGGATTTGGTAACACTTTAAAATAATGTCTCAATTGTTAACATTAGTAAATGCATTGGTAACACTTCATAATAGCTGCAATTCTTAGCTAAGCATTAGTAAATAGTCAGTTCATGCTTTATATAGCCTTCTCCCAAAATTAATATTTTAGTAAGCATTTTATAAATACAGCTATAATTAAATTGTTCATGGTTTATATGCACATTTATTTTGAGGAGATTAAAGGCTGTAATCTTCCTAAAAAAATGTAAAATAAAAAATAAAATAAATAAAATAAACAAACACAGAACTCATAAATATTTATTTCAAGATGCAATAAAAGAAAACTGTACACTTGAATTTTTATATATATATATATATATATATATATATATATATATATATATATATATATACACACACACACAATTGCATAAGTTTATATTGAACATTTTTTATCAAGTGTACAGCTAATAATAGTAATAATAATAATGCATTTTATTTAGTTTTAGCTACAGACACCAAACTTGGTACATAAATTGTTCTTATCAAGACGGACAACTTTCTAATTCACAGTCATAAGCTACAACCAACAGGAAGTCCGCTATTTTGATTTGAATATGGATTTTTGGGAAGATTATTTTGTGAATTAATGAATACTCCTCACAGGGGAAGTACACTATACACACCAAACTTTGTCTACATGAAGAAAAAACATTGAGGAACTTAAATTGCGAACAGATTTTGGTTAGCTTGAACTGTTTTGTCGTGGTGATTTTTTGAAATGACAGTAAAAAGGGAAACATTAATTGTCTTGTATGTTTAAATTGCAGCTTCCAAACACTTCAAAGCATTTGTTCATACAGAGATCAAATCATTCTGAGGAAATATGCATAGTTTCACGACTTTACAACACTGTATTGATAAAAGAAAATGTGAAAACTATCAGACTTCTCAACTGACATGATCTCACTCTGGCCACTCTGTCTGTGTGAGGAAAGGGAGGGGGAGAGGGAGGGGGAGAGGGAGGGGGAGTGTGAGGGGGTTGGTGACTGTGAATTTTTGGTGATTGACAGTGTGTGTGGATTGTAGGGAGGGGCTGTCTGGCAGAGAGAGAGAGAGAGAGAGAGAGAGACCTAATCATCCCTTTAATAATCAGGAAAAAAAATCCGTATTTTAAATTGTTATTGTTTTTGTTGTTGCTAATGGTGGCGTTTTTTTCCTTTCATTACAGGTTAAGAAATCTCTTAGGCCTTATCCTTTTCTGACAGTTTTAGGGATTTAAAAACATCCTAATAATCCTTATTTGTGCTGCAAATAATAATTTCAAACTCATTTGATACTGACCTATGACATTCTGTGACATGACATTTATTAATCTCATGGATGTAACAGTAAAACTCTTCAACTGACAGATAAAGCTGCAATGCAAGCAAAACTATTTCACAAATGCTTATAGGTAATTAAAATCATTACAAAACACTAATAAATTATTTAAGGATTTGGTAACACTGTAAAATAATGTCTAATTTGTTAACATTAGTAAATGCATTGGTAACACTTTATAATAACTGCACTCATTAGCTAAGCATTAGTAAATAGTTCATGATTATAAATCCTTTTCCCTTAATAATAGTCATTATTAAGCAGTAATACATCTATAAATAAATTGTTCTTGGTTTAATTAAAAGCACATATATTACAAAGGAGATTAAAGTCTCAGTTGTCTCATAAAATAGATAAATAAACCCAACCCAGTTTGATTCAGAATTCAGAAATATTTATTTCAAGATGCAATAAAAGGAAACTGTACACTTAAATAGCTTTTGAGCGATTCTTGAAGGATTAGCATCACCTCCTCTTGTACGATGGTTTGAGGAATATATCTTCCAGATAGTACCACCACTCCCTATATGCAGAGTATGCAGTCTTCGTAGGGCACCAACTCCCAGAGGGGGCACCATCCCAGTTGCTCAAAAAAAAAAAAAAAAAAAAAAAAAACGCGCCATTCTCCCTACTTTTTCACATGGGCTCAAATGCAAATTTGAAGCTCAATAGCATTTGAGAAGAAAGACTTGCAGTCACAAAACAATTGTAATGTGTTCATATAGGTGTCAGCTATAATGCACACCTTATACATTTTTTATAAATATAAAAATAATGTGTTACTAAAGTTATATATATTGTTCTGTGTATGTGATTTCAAAGTCTAGATTGGTCGGATTAACCCTTTATCTGCCGCATTCCTTAAAACTTGATTGTCAGAGGGTTACTGTAAATGCTTATGCCCGCTGGGCACAGTTTTCCCGATGCCACCGGGGTGGCGTTGCACTGATGGCTTGAGCCCGACATCGCTGCTTGCAGCTATATTTATTATTATTATTTATTATTATTATTTTTCTTCAAGGTTTCGGGGGCTTTTGGGGCCCTTAACATGCTTAAAAAGTCTTGAAAATTGGCACACACATTGGAACCTGCGGCCATTAGGGCCGGGCAGAGACTGATACACGGGCGTGGCACAGGGGCTCTACAGCGCCCCCTGGAATATGGAGGGCCATATATCATACATACTTGCACGTAGACGTACGAAACTCGGTACACATATAGAACTCATAAATACAAACAACTTTCGTATTGCATATCATAGGCTCCGCCCAACAGGAAGTTGGCTATTTGGGGTTTATTATTCATATTTGTCGTCAAAGTTGTGGGGGCTTTTGGGGTCCTTAACATACTCAAAAACTCTTGAAAGTTTGCGCACAATTTGGAATCTGTGGCCTTTAGGAGCCTGCAGAGGCTGGGACACGGGCGTGGCACAGGGGCTCTACAGCGCCCCCTGGAACACAGTCATAAATGTTGATGTATAGCTCACACATACTTGCACGTATTAATATGAAACTCAGTACACATATAGATCTCATCATGCCGAACAACTTGCGTATTGCATGTCATAGGCTCCGCCCAACAGGAAGTCAGCTATTTAGAGTTATGTAAAAAGCGCATGCTCTGGAATTTGAAATACTTGTCATAGGTTTTTTACTCGATTGCCACCAAACTCGGTCAACATGATCTCAAGAGACTGGGGATGAAAAATTGCCAGGGGATTTTTGATATCTCAAACGGTTTGCTCGTGGCGAGGCGTTGAAATTATGGCGAGAAATGAGAAACAGGAAGTGTCTAATACCATCCACATACATTTCCTGATTTTAATCAAACTTCATCAGATTATTCTTTGTATGATGTCGATCGCATATATGTGACTATTAGGAGTCAAAGTTATAGCGCCACCAACTGGCAGCAGGAAGTGTGTCATTTTCAAAATGCTTTGTATTCAGCATCTTATTTTTACTCGATTTGCTTCAAACTTCATCAGAATAATGTTAAAACACAGCCTATATTAATCTGCTAGGGGGATATTGATATCTAAAAATATTGTTGCCGTGGCAACATGTCAAACTTGAATACTTCTCAGGTGATTTTAAGGCATATAACATGCTTAGAATTTCATCAAACTCAGAACACATATCAGTATTTATGATAACTAGACACTGGCAAAAGTTCATAAGAGGGCGTGGAAGAGGCACTCTATAGCGCCACCTTTTGTCAAAAGTGGGGGGGTTAGTTTTAGCTACAGACACCAAACTCGGTACAAAAATTGTTCTTATCAAGACGGACAACTTTCTAATTCACAGTCATCAGCTACGATCAACAGGAAGTCAGCTATTTTGATTTGAATGTGGATTTTTTTTTACATTTAGCTGTGAATTAATGCATACTGCTCAGAGGAGAGTAACACTATACACACCAAACTTTGTCTACATGATGCCAAAACATTTTAAACAACTTAAATTGCCAAAGGATTTTGGATAGCTTGAACGGTTTTGTCATGGTGATTTTTTTAAATGACAGTAAAAATGGAATTATTAATTGTCCTGCATTTTTAAATTCCAAACACTTCAAAACCTTTTTTCATACAGAAAAAAAGTCATTCTGAGTAAATATGGATAGTTTCACGACTTTACAACACTGTATGGATAACAGAAAATTAAAAAACTGTCAGACATCTCATCTCACTCTGTCCATCTGTTTGAGTATTATGTGCTGAGACTTACATTGTCTGAGAGAAAATGCGCCCCTACAGGTGCAATTCCTGAAAGGGAAATTCGACTGAAAGGGAGGAGACTCTCTTTTAGTTTCATTTTTAAATCGGTTAAAATACAAATAAATACTTAGATTTAATTCACACTGACAAGCTAAACCAACATATATGATTATTATCAGGTCAGGGCTCATTAATAATTGATGTGTGGTCAGTGATACGTGAGAAACACGAGAGATGAATCACCGCTCTGAGCAGGAGCGTGTGGAATGATGAGCTCAGAAAAAACGAGTTTATTCTTGTTTTATAGCTTTTAAAATTAAAATATTAAAGCGATATTACACAATTCACCAATTAGAACACACCAGGAGCTAAATTCAGATGTTTTTGAACTGTTTGTGTGAAAATGAAATATTCGCGGCTGCCTATCTGAAATCACTGCCTCCGATCAGCGCGCACAGTGTCACAAGTTCAAAACTAACGAATTTATTCTTGTTTAAGAGCTTTTTCAAATAAAATATTGTCATAAATGCACACAATACACCCATTATAACACAACACGAGCTAAATGCAGGTGTTTGTGACCCGTTTAAGTGTGCAAGACTATTTGAAAGCGCGACTGGCAGAATACATATATCTCTCGAGCTGCAGGATTCTGGCTTTCGTCGTAAGAACGAACACATCACGGACAAGATTATTTCAAAATACATAATAGCTTGGCGAATATAAACGAAAACAGCCACGTAGACATAAACTGTTGAGAAATAAATCTGAAGTGGATCTACTGGATTTGAATATTAAGTGACCGCATACCAGCTGCTTCTGTCTTCAATTTTAATCTACATATAAAAAAGGAAACTCATTCATCTTGGCGGCTTTTTTAATGTGTGTACGTATTTATTTATTATTTTGCTCTAACAAGAATTAATCTATATTTAATTAAATCAATTACATTTTATTTTACATTTGATTTGTCCATTTCTGCATCTAAACGCCTAAAAACCTAAAACATGCTCTATTATACTATTGTTAGCAATTTCTTTATCGTCCAATTTATCTGGTGTACACACTTTTATTTTCATAATAAACTTGTTTCTTAGATTATACACAGTTACAGTGGTCTATAATAAATATTAACAGGTTTTATTCAAGCTGTTTAGAATGATTGCAGTAGGCTAATTTGTTTTTATGTAAATCCCAAAAAATAAATTAAATAAATAAAAAACATTGGAAAACAATAACTGTTGTACTTTTTTATACATTTTGTATAATTTCATAGTTTATGCATTATAGTTATAAAAACAAACAAATTTAGCCACTCACATAGAAATCTTAGGCCTTATCCTTTTCTGACAGTTTTAGGTTTTTTTTAAGAAATCCTAAAAAACCTTATTTGTGCTGCAAATAATAATTTCAAACTAATTTGATACTGACCTCTGACATCCTGTGACATGATATTTATTTGAATTTACATAATCTAATGGATGTAACAGTAAATCTGTTCAGCTCACAGATCAAGACTAAGCTGTAATGCAAGCAGAACTTTCACAAATGCTTGTAGGCAAATAAAATCATTACAAAACACTTACAAATCATTTAAGGGATTTGATAACACTGTAAAATAATATTTAATTTGTTAACATTAGCAAATGCATTGATAACACTTTATAATAACTTCACTCATTTGTAAATAGTCAGTTCATGCTTCATAAAGCCTTGTCCCAATATTAATAGTCAGTAGTAGTTTATAAATACAGCTATAAATAGCTTGTTCTTGGATTATAAGCACATTTATTAAAAAGGAGAGTAAAGGGTCAGTTATCTTCCTATGAAAAATAAAAAAAACGAAAATAAACAAACAACAACAGATTGATACAGAACTCAGAAATGTTATTGTGGATTTATGATAAACTCAGCCTGTAAATTAATTCATTCTCCTCCAAGAAGACACAAGTAGTTCACACCAAACTTTTTTAACATGAAGCCAATATACTGAAGATATTAAATTGCGAATGGGTTTAGGATACCTTAAATGGTGTGGCCATAGCGATTTATTAAAGTAACATAAAAAATACAATAGTTATTTTACTATATCTTTAAAATTTTTAATTCCAACTCTTCATAATTTTTTATATACGTAGAAGTCATCATTTGAAGGAAGCACAGTAAGTTTCATAGCTTTATCATTTTCAAGAGCCAGCATAAAATTAAAACTATCATAACATATAAATCAAGCTTGCAATTCTTAGTACCAATAATGGCCACCAGATGGAGCTATAGGATTACTTTTAAATAATTATTGTAGAAACAAGTATGATTTAAATCATTTATAGAAATCTTTCAAAGAAAAATAATATGAATTTTATGTATTTTACTGATAAAATGACCCTCACTTAATTAGAATAACAAGCTGAAGTATTGTGAACTGTATATTAAGAATAATTATTTATAGGCTTTATGGACAGATACGTTTTGAGTGACTCTTGAAGGTTCAGCACCACATCCTCTTTTACCACTGTTTAAAGAATGTATCTTACAGAACAGGTGCGGATGAATTTTGAATGGCTTGAATGGTTTTGTCGTGGTGATTTTTTGAAATAACAGTAAAAAAGTAACCAGTAAATGTCTTTTATTTTTTTAAGTGCAGCTTCTAAACGCTTCAAAAAAATGTACACATAGAAGACAAGTCATTCTGAGGAAATATGCATGGTTTCATGACTATACAACACTATATGGATGATAGAAAATTAAAAAACTATCATACATCTGATGTCACTCTGTCCCTCTGTCACTGTGGGTAATGTGTGTTTGTGTGTGTGTTAAGTGAATTAGGTGTGAAACTATCAGGGAG
The DNA here is from genome assembly GCF_023724105.1 of Carassius gibelio. NCBI lineage: Eukaryota > Metazoa > Chordata > Actinopteri > Cypriniformes > Cyprinidae > Carassius > Carassius gibelio. Next base: position 32,884,714 of record NC_068414.1, read on the forward strand.
CATTTAGTCTCCAGTGCCAACATTTTACAGAACTGCCACTTTCCTGGAGTCTCAGAATTACAATGTGTCAGGTTCTGAGAAATCAAAGATTCCAAAAAATGATTTAATTAGAATACCATGAAGTATTGTGAAATACTATATATTAAGACTTTATATATAGGCTTTATGAACAGATTGGAGTGACTCGTGAAGGACCAGCACCACCTCCTCTTGTCCGATGGTTTGAGGAATATATCTTCCAGAATCCGGGATTAAGATTTAGGAGCTCATTTTTATTCCACCTCCTTTCCTGAAAGTCTGTCTTGCAGAATTGACTAAAAATTAATCTTCACATTAATTCCTAATTATTTTGCAATTATTTTTGTCAGTTCTTCTTGACCTGTTTTTTTTTCTTCTTCTTTTCTGACCTCATGACCCAGTCAGCATTTTTGTACAATGGTCACGTCTTAACTTATCTATTTCTGTATTGCATTTGTGTTTGATATTTCTCATGGGTATTTCATAATTTTCGACTTTGAGTTAAAACAGTTTGAGTTAAAACTCTTTTTTAGCGCATTTCATCTGTAAAAGAAAACATGCCTAATAATTCTGCACATGAATATAAGGAGTTTTTCTCTTCCAGCTTTCCTGGAATATTGTATAGCACTCATAAATGATTAAATAAAAAATAATGGTAGTTATTAAGATTGATATGGCTTGGAATTGGTAAAATGTGCTTGGAAAAAAAATCACAATAAAACAATGTTTTAATGTTTAAGTTTGGAATATTAACTGACATGAATGAATGCTATATAAATATTGTTCATGTTAACATAATGTTTATAAATGAAATCTTATTGTAAAGTGTTACTAAATATATATATATATATATATATTAGGGGTGTAACGGTTCACAAAATTCACGGTTCGGTTCGATACGATACACTGATGTCACGGTTCGGTTCGGTTCGATACGTTTTAGATACAGCAAAATGTAAAAACATCTCAACTTTTCAGAATGCCGCAAGCGCACCGCGGGTCATGTGACAAGAACTAACCAATCAGCTTCATCCTTTCCCGTAACAACGTTGAGAGCTCAGCCAAGATGAAGGATCAGCTGATCATAGTTGTATATGGATTGCAATTTTGAAATAAATTTAGTAGCAGAGCTACTGCAAGCGATTTTTAGAGCTGCAAATCCATTTATCCTTCGCTGAAATTTCCGCGTCTCATGGAGAGAGCACGTCATTGTCACGTCATGCTTAGCAAAGACAGACGCCTCATGAGCGCTTCTGCCCAAGCGCTTTGGAAAGGAGGAGAAAGACGCGCTTAGCGTTTTCCATGCGTTTTTAGGCACGATATGTGAACGGCCCCTAAGGCGCTCGCTCACTCAGCACGCGCTGAAGGCTCGTTGCAAAATGTCGAATGCCTTTAACAGACCAGAAATATAAGATCCTAAAATAACCAACAGGTCTGGTGTTTGGGTTGGATTCCCTGTAAGCTATAGTTTCTAAATGCTGCAGGGATAGTTTGCTGCGTGCATGTTTCTCCTTTTTTTCGTCTTTTCCCAGATAGTACTGACGCATATATCCCAGATATTCCCGCTGGTGTTTTTTTTTTTTTTTTTTTTATTCCCGCTGGTGTACCCTGTCATGTTGCAGATGCGACATACCGTTGTTTTTTTATCCACCACTCTCTTGCCATCACCATTATAGCTTAAAGGGAATCCAAAGTGCACCCAAACACCAGACCTGTTGGTTATTGGAGGATCTTCTCATTTCTAGTCTGTTCAACGCATTGGCTATTTTGCAACGAGCCTTCAGCGCGTACTGAGTGAGCGAGCGCCTGCTGAGTAGCCTAACATAAACATATAAGATGGTGTTTTTTTCTTCTTCGGGAGTGTCATGGGCGTTGCCTGTTACGTTGTTTGGGTTATTGGGCTACCTTGTTGAACGCATATCATTATATTTCTCTCTCTCTCTTTTTTTTTTTTTTTCAAATATAATTAATTACTCCAACGAACCGTTCGGTATACATAATGCGTACCGCGTACCGAACCGAAAGCGTCGTACCGAACGGTTCAATACGAATACGCGTATCGTTACACCCCTAATATATATATATATATATATATATATATATATATATATATATATATATATATATATTGTTCTGTGAATGTGATTTTAAAGTCTAGATGATTCGGATTAACCCTTTAACCGCCATATCCTTTAAAACCTCACTGCCAGAGGGATATTGTGAATGCATGTGCCCGCTGGGCACAGTTTACCTGATGCCACCGGTGTGGCGATGGCATTGGTGGCTTGAGCCCGCCATCGCTGCTTGCAGCTATATTTAGGGCTCAAGCCTGGAGGGCGAGAGCCCTATTGTTTTCCTTAGGATTATTTGTTATTATTATTATTATTATTTATTATTATTATTTTTCTTCAAGGTTTCGGGGGCTTTTGGGGCCCTTAACATGCTTAAAAAGTCTTGAAAATTGGCACACACATTGGAACCTGCGGCCATTAGGGCCGGGCAGAGACTGATACACGGGCGTGGCACAGGGGCTCTACAGCGCCCCCTGGAATGCTGAGGGCCGTATATCATACATACTTGCACGTAGACGCACAAAACTCGGTACACATATAGAACTCATCAATACAAACAACTTTCGAATTGCATATCATAGGCTCCGCCCAACAGGAAGTTGGCTATTTGGGGTTTATTATTCATATTTGTCGTCAAAGTTGTGGGGGCTTTTGGGGTCCTTAACATACTCAAAAACTCTTGAAAGTTTGCGCACACTTTGGAATCTGTGGCCTTAAGGAGCCTGCAGAGGCTGGGACCTGGGCGTGGCACAGGGGCTCTACAGCGCCCCCTGGAACACAGTCATGAATGTTGATGTATAGCTCACACATACTTGCACGTATTAATATGAAACTCAGTACACATTTAGATCTCATCGTGCAGAACAACTTGCGTATTGCATGTTATAGGCTCCGCCCAACAGGAAGTCAGCTATTTAGAGTTATGTAAAAAGCATATGCTCTGGAATTTGAAATACTTGTCATAGGTTTTTTACTCGATTGCCGCCAAACTCGGTCAACATGATCTCAAGACAATGGGGATGAAAAATTGCCAGGGGATTTTTGATATCTCAAACGGTTTGCTCGTGGCGAGGCGTTGAAATTATGGCGAGAAATGAGAAACAGGAAGTGTCTAATACCATCCACATACATTTCCTGATTTTAATCAAACTTCATCAGATTATTCATTGTATGATGTCGATCGCATATATGTGACTATTAGGAGTCAAAGTTATAGCGCCACCAACTGGCAGCAGGAAGTGTGTCATTTTCAAAATGCTTTGTATTCAGCATCTTATTTTTACTCGATTTGCTTCAAACTTCATCAGAATAATGTTAAAACACAGCCTATATTAATCTGCTAGGGGGATATTGATATCTAAAAATATTGTTGCCGTGGCAACATGTCAAACTTGAATACTTCTCAGGTGATTTTAAGGCATATAACATACTTAGAATTTCATGAAATTCAGAACACATATCAGTATTTATGATAACTAGACACTGGCAAAAGTTCATAAGAGGGCGTGGAAGAGGCACTCTATAGCGCCACCTTTTGTCAAAAGTGGGGGGGTTAGTTTTAGCTACAGACACCAAACTCGGTACAAAAATTGTTCTTATCAAGACGGATAACTTTCTAATTCACAGTCATCAGCTACGATCAACAGGAAGTCAGCTATTTTGATTTGAATGTGGATTTTTTTTTACATTTAGCTGTGAATTAATGCATACTGCTCAGAGGAGAGTAACACTATACACACCAAACTTTGTCTACATGATGCCAAAACATTTTAAACAACTTAAATTGCCAAAGGATTTTGGATAGCTTGAACGGTTTTGTCGTGGTGATTTTTTTAAATGACAGTAAAAATGGAATTATTAATTGTCCTGCATTTTTAAATTCCAAACACTTCAAAACCTTTTTTCATACAAAAAAAAAGTCATTCTGAGTAAATATGGATAGTTTCACGACTTTACAACACTGTATGGATAACAGAAAATTAAAAAACTGTCAGACATCTCATCTCACTCTGTCCATCTGTTTGAGTATTATGTGCTGAGACTTACATTGTCTGAGAGAAAATGCGCCCCTACAGGTTCAATTCCTTAAAGGGAAATTCGACTGAAAGGGAGGAGACTCTCTTTTAGTTTCATTTTTAAATCGGTTAAAATACAAAATAATACTTGGATTTAATTCACACTGACAAGCTAAACCAACATATATGATTATTACCGGGTCAGGGCTCATTAATAATTGATGTGTGGTCAGTGATACGTGAGAAACACGAGAGATTAATCACCGCTCTGAGCATGAGCGTGTGGAATGACGAGCTCAGAAAAACGAGTTTATTTTTGTTTTATAGCTTTAACAAATAAAATATTAAAGCGATATCACACAATTCACCAATTAGAACACACCAAGAGCTAAATTCAGATGTTTTTGAACTGTTTGTGTGAAAATGAAATATTCGCGGCTGCCTATCTGAAATCACTGCCTCCGATCAGCGCGTACAGTGTCACAAGTTCAAAACAAACGAATTTATTCTTGTTTAAGAGCTTTTTCAAATAAAATATTGCCATAAATGCACACAATACACCCATTATAACACAAGAGCTAAATGCAGGTGTTTGTGACCCGTTTAAGTGTGCAAGACTACTTGAAAACGACTGGCAGAATATCTCACGAGCTGCAGGATTCTGCCTTTCGTCGTACGAACGAACACATCAAGGACAAGATTATTTCAAAATACATAATAGCTTGGCGAATATAAACGAAAACAGCCACGTGGACATAAACTGTTAAGAAATAAATCTGAAGTGGATCTACTGGATTTGAATATTAAGTGACCGCATATACCAGCTGCTTCTGTCTTCAATTTTAATCTATTTAAAAAATTAAACTCATTCATCTTGGCTGCTTTTTTAATATGTGTACGTATTTATTTATTATTTTGCTCTAACAAGACTTAATCTATATTTAATTAAATCAATTACATTTTATTTTACATTTGATTTGTCCATTTCTGCATCTAAACGCCTAAAAACCTAAAACATGCTCTATTATACTATTGTTAGCAATTTCTTTATCGTCCAATTTATCTGGTGTACACTTTTATTTTCATAATAAACTTGTTTGTTAGATTATACACAGTTACAGTGGTCTATAATAAATATTAACAGGTTTTATTCAAGCTGTTTAGAATGATTGCCGTAGGCTAATTTTTTTTAATGTAAATCCAAAAAAAAAAAAAAAAAAAAAAGTTTAAATAAATAAAAAACATTGGAAAAGAATAACTGTTGTACTTTTTTATACATTTTGTATAATTTTATAGTTTATGCATTATAGTTATAAAAACAAATAAATTTAGCCACTCACATAGAAATCTTAGGCCTTATCCTTTTTTGACAGTTTTAGGGATTTTTAAAAATCCTAAAAAACCTTATTTGTGCTGCAAATAATAATTTCAAATTAATTTGATACTGACCTCTGACATCCTGTGACATGATATTTATTTGAATTTACATAATCTCATGGATGTAACAGTAAATCTGTTCAGCTCACAGATCAAGACTAAGCTGTAATGCAACCAGAACTTTCACAAATGCTTGTAGGTCAATAAAATCATTACAAAACATTTACAAATCATTTAAGGGATTTGATAACACTGTAAAATAATGTCTAATTTGTTAACATTAGCAAATGCATTGATAACACTTTATAATAACTGCACTCATTAGTAAATAGTCAGTTCATGCTTTATAAAGCCTTGTCCCAATATTAATAGTCAGTAGTAAGCAGTTTATAAATACAGCTATAAATAGCTTGTCCTTGGTTTATAAGCACATTTATTAAAAAGGAGAGTAAAGGGTCAGTTATCTTCCTATGAAAAATAAAAGATAAAAATAAACAAACAACAACACAGATTGATACAGAACTCAGAAATTTTATTGTGGATTTATGATAAAATCAGCCTGTAAATGAATTCATACTCCTCCTCATACTACTCCATACTCCTTTTTCAACATGATGCCAATATACTGAGATGTTAAATTGTGAATGGGTTTAGGATAGCTTAAATGGTGTTGCCATAGAGATTTATTAAAGTAACATAAAAAATACAATAGTTATTTTACTATATCTTTAAAATTTTTCATTCTAACTCTTCATAATTTTTTATATAAGTAGAAGTCCTCATTTGAAGGAAGCACAGTAAGTTTCATAGCTTTATCATTTTCAAGAGCCAGCATAAAATTAAAACTATCATAACTTATAAATCAAGCTTGCAATTCTTAGTACCTATAATGGCCACCAGAGGGAGCTATAGGATTACTTTTAAATAATTATTGGAGAAACGAGTATGATTTAAATAATTTATAGAAATCTTTCAAATAAAATAATATGTATTTTAGGAATTTTACTGATAAAATGACCCTCACTTAATTAGAATAACAAGCTGAAGTATTGTGAACTGTATATTAAGAATAATTCTTAATAGGCTTTATGGACAGATACGTTTTAAGTGACTCTTGAAGGTTCAGCACCACATCCTCTTTTACCACTGTTTAAAGAATTAATCTTACAGAACAGGTGTGAATGAATTTTGGATAGCTTGAATGGTTTTGTCGTTGTGATTTTTTGAAATAATAGTAAAAAAGGAACCAGTAAAAAAAAGTGCAGCTTCTAAACACTTCAAAAAAATGTACACATAGAAGACAAGTCATTCTGAGGAAATATGCATAGTTTCATGACTATACAACATTATATGGATGACAGAAAATTAAAAAACATACATCTGATGTCACTCTGTCCCTCTGTCACTGTGTGTGTGTGTTTGTGTGTGTTATAAGTGAATTAGGTGTGAAACTATCAGTGAGCATTTAGTCTCCAGCGCCAACATTTTACAGAACTGCCACTTTCCTGGAGTCTCAGAATTACAATGTGTCAGGTTCTGAGAGATCTAAGATTCCAAAAAATTATTTAATTAGAATACCATGAAGTATTGTGAAATACTATATATTAAGACTTTATATATAGGCTTAATGAACAGATTAGAGTGACTCGTGAAGGACCAGCACCACCTTCTCTTGTCCGATGGTTTGAGGAATATATCTTCCAGAATCTGGGATTAAGATTTAGGAGCTCATTTTTATTCCACCTCCTTTCCTGAAAGTCTGTCTTGCAGAATTGACTAAAAATTAATCTTCACATTAATTCCTAATTCTTTTGCAATTCTTTTGTCAGTTCTTCTTGACCTGTTTTTCTCTTCCAGCTTTCCTGGACTATTGTATAGCACTCATAAATGATTAAATACAAAATAATGGTAGTTATTAAGATTGATATGGTTTGGAATTGGTAAAATGTGCTTGGAAAAAAATCACAATAAAACAATGTTTTAATGTTTAAGTTTGGAATATTAACTGACATGAATGAATGCTATATAAATATTGTTCATGTTAACATAATGTTTATAAATGAAATCTTATTGTAAAGTGTTACTAAAGTTATATATATATATATATATTGTTCTGTGAATGTGATTTTAAAGTCTAGATGATTCGGATTAACCCTTTAACTGCCATATCAAGTTCAAGTTCTAGTTCAAGTTCAATTTATTTGTATAGCGCATTTACAACAGCCTCCTGGCTGACCAAAGTGCTTTAACATAAGAGCAAGAATATTACACATACATAAAAATAGACCAGACAAAAAATTTAAAACCACCCATTTCAAAATGTAGCATAACACAGTAGTCAGTACACTAAGGAAAATAAAAAAGTTTTTAGCAAAGATTTAAAAATAGACAAGGAAGGGGCCAGTCTGATCTCTAAAGGCAGGGTATTCCAGAGTCGTGGCCCAGCCACTGCAAATGCACGCTCCCCTCTACGCTCCCCTCTATCCTTTAAAACCTCACTGCCAGAGGGATATTGTGAATGCATGTGCCCGCTGGGCACAGTTTACCTGATGCCACCGGGGTGGTGATGGCATTGGTGGCTTGAGCCCGCCATCGCTGCTTGCAGCTATATTTATTATTTTTCTTCAAGGTTTCGGGGGCTTTTGGGGCCCTTAACATGCTTAAAAAGTCTTGAAAATTGGCACACACATTGGAACCTGCGGCCATTAGGGCCGGGCAGAGACTGATACACGGGCGTGGCACAGGGGCTCTACAGCGCCCCCTGGAATATGGAGGGCCATATATCATACATACTTGCACGTAGACGTACGAAACTCGGTACACATATAGAACTCATCAATACAAACAACTTTCGTATTGCATATCATAGGCTCCGCCCAACAGGAAGTTGGCTATTTGGGGTTTATTATTCATATTTGTCATCAAAGTTGTGGGGGCTTTTGGGGTCCTTAACATACTCAAAAACTCTTGAAAGTTTGCGCACACTTTGGAATCTGTGGCCTTTAGGAGCCTGCAGAGGCTGGGACACGGGCGTGGCACAGGGGCTCTACAGCGCCCCCTGGAACACAGTCATAAATGTTGATGTATAGCTCACACATACTTGCACGTATTAATATGAAACTCAGTACACATATAGATCTCATTGTGCCGAACAACTTGCGTATTGCATGTCATAGGCTCCGCCCAACAGGAAGTCAGCTATTTAGAGTTATGTAAAAAGCGCATGCTCTGGAATTTGAAATACTTGTCATAGGCTTTTTACTCGATTGCCGCCAAACTCGGTCAACATGATCTCAAGACACTGGGGATGAAAAATTGCCAGGGGATTTTTGATATCTCAAACGGTTTGCTCGTGGCGAGGCGTTGAAATTATGGCGAGAAATGAGAAACAGGAAGTGTCTAATACCATCCACATACATTTCCTGATTTTAATCAAACTTCATCAGATTATTCTTTGTATGATGTCGATCGCATATATGTGACTATTAGGAGTCAAAGTTATAGCGCCACCAACTGGCAGCAGGAAGTGTGTCATTTTCAAAATGCTTTGTATTCAGCATCTTATTTTTACTCGATTTGCTTCAAACTTCATCAGAATAATGTTAAAACACAGCCTATATTAATCTGCTAGGGGGATATTGATATCTAAAAATATTGTTGCCGTGGCAACATGTCAAACTTGAATACTTCTCAGGTGATTTTAAGGCATATAACATACTTAGAATTTCATGAAATTCAGAACACATATCAGTATTTATGATAACTAGACACTGGCAAAAGTTCATAAGAGGGCGTGGAAGAGGCACTCTATAGCGCCACCTTTTGTCAAAAGTGGGGGGGTTAGTTTTAGCTACAGACACCAAACTTGGTACAAAAATTGTTCTTATCAAGACGAACAACTTTCTAATTCACAGTCATCAGCTACGATCAACAGGAAGTCAGCTATTTTGATTTGAATGTGGATTTTTTTTTACATTTAGCTGTGAATTAATGCATACTGCTCAGAGGAGAGTAACACTATACACACCAAACTTTGTCTACATGATGCCAAAACATTTTAAACAACTTAAATTGCCAAAGGATTTTGGATAGCTTGAACGGTTTTGTCGTGGTGATTTTTTTAAATGACAGTAAAAATGGAATTATTAATTGTCCTGCATTTTTAAATTCCAAACACTTCAAAACCTTTTTTCATACAGAAAAAAAGTCATTCTGAGTAAATATGGATAGTTTCACGACTTTACAACACTGTATGGATAACAGAAAATTAAAAAACTGTCAGACATCTCATCTCACTCTGTCCATCTGTTTGAGTATTATGTGCTGAGACTTACATTGTCTGAGAGAAAATGCGCCCCTACAGGTGCAATTCCTGAAAGGGAAATTCGACTGAAAGGGAGGAGACTCTCTTTTAGTTTCATTTTTAAATCGGTTAAAATACAAATAAATACTTGGATTTAATTCACACTGACAAGCTAAACCAACATATATGATTATTACCAGGTCAGGGCTCATTAATAATTGATGTGTGATCAGTGATACGTGAGAAACACGAGAGATGAATCACCGCTCTGAGCAGGAGCGTGTGGAATGATGAGCTCAGAAAAAACGAGTTTATTCTTGTTTTATAGCTTTTAAAATTAAAATATTAAAGCGATATTACACAATTCACCAATTAGAACACACCAGGAGCTAAATTCAGATGTTTTTGAACTGTTTGTGTGGAAATGAAATATTCGCGGCTGCCAATCTGAAATCACTGCCTCCGATCAGCGCGCACAGTGTCACAAGTTCAAAACAAACGAATTTATTCTTGTTTAAGAGCTTTTTCAAATAAAATATTGTCATAAATGCACACAATACACCCATTATAACACAACACGAGCTAAATGCAGGTGTTTGTGACCCGTTTAAGTGTGCAAGACTATTTGAAAGCGCGACTGGCAGAATAACATGTATCTCTCGAGCTGCAGGATTCTGCCTTTCGTCGTAAGAACGAACACATCACGGACAAGATTATTTCAAAATACATAATAGCTTGGCGAATATAAACGAAAACAGCCACGTAGACATAAACTGTTGAGAAATAAATCTGAAGTGGATCTACTGGATTTTAATATTAAGTGACCGCATATACCAGCTGCTTCTGTCTTCAATTTTAATCTATATAAAAAATTAAACTCATTCATCTTGGCGGCTTTTTTAATGTGTGTACGTATTTATTTATTATTTTGCTCTAACAAGAATTAATCTATATTTAATTAAATCAATTACATTTTATTTTACATTTGATTTGTCCATTTCTGCATCTAAACGCCTAAAAACCTAAAACATGCTCTATTATTGTTAGCAATTTCTTTATCGTCCAATTTATATGGTGTACACACTTTTATTTTCATAATAAACTTGTTTCTTAGATTATACACAGTTACAGTGGTCTATAATAAATATTAACAGGTTTTATTCAAGCTGTTTAGAATGATTGCAGTAGGCTAATTTGTTTTTATGTACATCCCAAAACATAAATTAAATAAATAAAAAACATTGGAAAACAATAAATGTTGTACTTTTTTATACATTTTGTATAATTTCATAGTTTATGCATTATAGTTATAAAAACAAATAAATTTAGCCACTCACATAGAAATCTTAGGCCTTATCCTTTTCTGACAGTTTTAGGTTTTTTTTTAAAATCCTAAAAAACCTTATTTGTGCTGCAGATAATAATTTCAAACTCATTTGATACTGACCTCTGACATCCTGTGACATGATATTTATTTGAATTTACATAATCTCATGGATGCAACAGTAAATCTGTTCAGCTCACAGATCAAGACTAAGCTGTAATGCAAGCAGAACTTTCACAAATGCTTGTAGGTCAATAAAATCATTACAAAACACTTACAAATCATTTAAGGATTTGATAACACTGTAAAATAATGTCTAATTTGTCAACATTAGCAAATGCATTAATAACACTTTATAATAACTGCACTCATTAGTAAATAGTCAGTTCATGCTTTATAAAGCCTTGTCCCAATATTAATAGTCAGTAGTAAGCAGTTTATAAATACAGCTATAAATAGCTTGTTCTTGGTTTTATAAGCACATTTATTAAAAAGGAGAGTAAAGGGTCAGTTATCTTCCTATGAAAAATAAAAAAATTAAAATAAATAAACAACAACACAGATTGATACAGAACTCAGAAATGTTATTGTGGATTTATGATAAACTCAGCCTGTAAATGAATTCATTCTCCTCCAAGAAGACACAAGTAGTTCACACCAAACTGTTTTAACATGAAGCCATATACTGAAGATGTTAAATTGCGAATGGGTTTAAGATACCTTAAATGGTGTGGCCATAGTGATTTATTAAAGTAACATAAAAAAATACAATAGTTATTTTACTATATCTTTAAAATTTTTAATTACAACTCTTCATAATTTTTTATATACGTAGAAGTCATCATTTGAAGGAAGCACAGTAAGTTTCATAGCTTTATCATTTTCAAGAGCCAGCATAAAAATAAACTATCATAACATATAAATCAAGCTTGCAATTCTTAGTACCAATAATGGCCACCAGATGGTGCTATAGGATTACTTTTGAATAATTATTGTAGAAACAAGTATGATTTAAATCATTTATAGAAATCTTTCAAAGAAAAATAATATGTATTTTATGTATTTTACTGATAAAATGACCCTCATTTAATTAGAATAACAAGCTGAAGTATTGTGAACCGTATATTATGAATAATTCTTTATAGGCTTTATGGACAGATACGTTTTGAGTGACTCTTGAAGGATCAGCACCACATCCTCTTTTACCACTGTTTAAAGAATTTATCTTACAGAACAGGTGCGAATTAATTTTGAATAGCTTGAATGGTTTTGTCATGGTGATTTTTTTGAAATAGCAGTAAAAAAGTAACCAGTAAATGTCTTTTATTTTTTTTAAGTGCAGCTTCTAAACACTTCAAAAAATATACACATAGAAGACACGTCATTCTGAGGAAATATGCATAGTTTCATGACTATACAACACTATATGGATGATAGAAAATTAAAAAACTATCATACATCTGATGTCACTCTGTCCCTCTGTCACTGTGGGTAATGTGTGTGTGTGTGTGTGTGTGTGTGTGTGTTAAGTGAATTAGGTGTGAAACTATCAGGGAGCATTTAGTCTCCAGTGCCAACATTTTACAGAACTGCCACTTTCCTGGAGTCTCAGAATTACAATGTGTCAGGTTCTGAGAAATCAAAGATTCCAAAAAATGATTTAATTAGAATACCATGAAGTATTGTGAAATACTATATATTAAGACTTTATATATATGCTTTATGAACAGATTAGAGTGACTCGTGAAGGACCAGCACCACCTTCTCTTGTCCGATGGTTTGAGGAATATATCTTCCAGAATCTGGGATTAAGATTTAGGAGCTCATTTTTATTCCACCTCCTTTCCTGAAAGACTGTCTTGCAAAATTGACTAAAAATTAATCTTCACATTAATTCCTAATTATTTTGCAATTATTTTTGTCAGTTCTTCTTGACCTGTTTTTTTTTTTTCTTCTTCTTTTCTGACCTCATGACCCAGTCAGCATTTTTGTACAATGGTCAAGTCTTAACTTATCCATTTCTGCATTGCATGTGTGTTGGATATTTCTCATGGGTATTTCATAATTTTCGACTTTGAGTTAAAACAGTTTGAGTTAAAACTCTTTTTTAGCGCATTTCATTTGTAAAAGAAAACATGCCTAATGATTCTGCACACATGAATATAAGGAGTTTTTCTCTTCCAGCTTTCCTGGACTATTGTATAGCACTCATAAATGATTAAATAAAAAATAATGGTAGTTATTAAGATTGATATGGTTTGGAATTGGTAAAATGTGCTTGGAAAAAAATCACAATAAAACAATGTTTTAATGTTTAAGTTTGGAATATTAACTGACATGAATGAATGCTATATAAATATTGTTCATGTTAACATAATGTTTATAAATGAAATCTTATCGTAAAGTGTTACTAAATATATATATATATATATATATATATATATATTGTTCTGTGAATGTGATTTTAAAGTCTAGATGATTCGGATTAACCCTTTAACCGCCATATCCTTTAAAACCTCAATGCCAGAGGGATATTGTGAATGCATGTGCCCGCTGGACACAGTTTACCTGATGCCACCGGGGGTGGCGATGGCATTGGTGGCTTGAGCCCGCCATCGCTGCTTGCAGCTATATTTATTATTTTTTTCCAACGTCTCGGGGGCTTTTGGGGCCCTTAACGTGCTTAAAAAGTCTTGAAAATTGGCACACAGATTGGAACCTGCGGCCATTAGGGCCGGGCAGAGACTGATACACGGGCGTGGCACAGGGGCTCTACAGCGCCCCCTGGAATATGGAGGGCCATATATCATACATTCTTGCTCGTAGACGTATGAAACTCGGTACACATATAAATCTCATCAATCCAAACAACTTTTGTATTGCATATCATAGGCTCCGCCCAACAGGAAGTTGGCTATTTAGGGTTTAGTATTCAAATTTTTCGTCAAAGTTGTGGGGGCTTTTGGGGTCCTTAACATACTCAAAAACTCTTGAAAATTTGCGCACACTTTGGAATCTGTGGCCTTTAGGAGCCTGCAGAGGCTGGGACCCGGGCGTGGCACAGGGGCTCTACGGCGCCCCCTGGAACACAGTCAGAAATGTTGATGTATAGCTCACACATACTTGCACATATTCATATGAAACTCAGTACACATATAGATCTCATCGTGCCAAACAACTTTCGTATTGCATGTCATAGGCTCCGCCCATCAGGAAGTCAGCTATTTAGAGTTATGTAAAAAGCGCATGCTCTGGAATTTGAAATACTTGTCATAGGTTTTTTTCTCGATTGCCGCCAAACTCGGTCAACATGATCTCAAGACACTGGGGATGAAAAATTGCCAGGGGATTTTTGATATCTCGAACGGTTTGCTCGTGGCGAGGCGTTGAAATTATGGCGAGAAATGAGAAACAGGAAGTGTCTAATACCGTCCACATACATTTCCTGATTTTAATCAAACTTCATCAGATTATTCGTTGTATGATGTCGATCGCATATATGTGACTATTAGGAGTCAAAGTTATAGCGCCACCAACTGGCAGAAGGAAGTGTGTCATTTTCAAAATGCTTTGAATTCAGCATCTTATTATTACTCGATTTGCTTCAAACTTCATCAGAATAATGTTAAAACACAGCCGATATAAATCTGCAAGGGGGATATTGATATCTAAAAAATTGTTGGCGTGGCAACATGTCAAACTGGAATACTTCTCAGGTGATTTTGAGGCATATAACATGCTTAGAATTTCATCAAACTCAGAACACATATCAGTATTTATGATAACTAGACACTGGCAAAAGTTCATAAGAGGGCGTGGAAGAGGCACTCTATAGCGCCACCTTTTGTCAAAAGTGGGGGGGTTAGTTTTAGCTACAGACACCAAACTCGGTAAAAAAATTGTTCTTATCAAGACGGACAACTTTCTAATTCACAGTCATCAGCTACGATCAACAGGAAGTCAGCTATTTTGATTTGATTGTGGATTTTTTTTTACATTTAGTTGTGAATTAATGCATACTGCTCAGAGGAGAGTAACACTATACACACCAAACTTTGTCTACATGATGCCAAAACATTTTAAACAACTTAAATTGCCAATGGATTTTGGATAGCTTGAACGGTTTTGTCGTGGTGATTTTTTTTAATGACAGTAAAACTGGAATTATTAATTTTCCTGCATTTTTAAATTCCAAACACTTCAAAACCTTTTTTCATACAGACAAAAAGTCATTCTGAGTAAATATGGATAGTTTCACGACTTTACAATACTGTATGGATAATAGAAAATTAAAAAACTGTCAGACATCTCATATCACTCTGTCCCTCTGTTTGAGTGTGTGTGCTTAGACTTCCATTGTCTGAGAGAAATTGCGCCCCTACAGGTGCAATTACCGGAGATTTAGTTTCTCTTTTAAATCGGTTAAAATACAAATAAATACTTGGATTTAATTCACACTGACAAGCTAAACCAACATATATGATTATTATCAGGTCAGGGCTCATTAATAATTGATGTGTGGTCAGTGATACGTGAGAAACACGAGAGATGAATCACCGCTCTGAGCATGAGCATCTGGAATGATGAGCTCAGAAAAAACGAGTTTATTCTTGTTTTATAGCTATTAAAAATAAAGTATTGCAGCGATATCACACAATTCACCAATTAGAACACACCAAGAGCTAAATTCAGATGTTTTTGAACTGTTTGTGTGAAAATGAAATATTTGCGCCTCCCTATCTGAAATCACGCCTCCGATCAGCGCGTACAGTCTCGAGCTCAAAACAAACGAATTTATTCTTGTTTAAGAGCTTTTTTAAATAAAATATTACCACAAATGCACACAATAAACCCATTGTAACACTACAAGAGCTAAATGCAGGTGTTTGTGACCCGTTTAAGTGTGCAAGACTATTTGAAAGCGCGACTGGCACAATAACATATATCTCTCGAGCTGCAGGATTCTGCCTTTCGTCGTACGAACGAACACATAACGGACAAGATTATTTCAAAATAGCTTGCCGAATATAAACGAAAACAGCCACGTGAACATAAACCGTTGAGAAATATATCTGAAGTGGATCTACTGGATTTGAATATTAAGTGACCGCATATACCAGCTGCTTCTGTCTTCAATTTTAATCTATATAAAAAATGTAATTCATTCATTTTGGCTGCGTTTTTAATGTGTGTACGTATTTATTTATTTATTATTTTGCTCTAACAAGAATTAATCTATATTTAATTAAATCAATTACATTTTATTTTACATTTGATTTGTCCATTTCTGCATCTAAACGCCTAAAAACATAAAACATGCTCTATTATACTATTGTTAGCAATTTCTTTATCGTCCAATTTATCTGGTGTACACACTTTTATTTTCATAATAAACTTGTTTGTTAGATTATACACAGTTACAGTGGTCTATAATAAATATTAACAGGTTTTATTCAAGCTGTTTAGAATGATTGCAGTAGGCTAAAAAACATTGGAAAACAATAACTGTTGTACTTTTTTATATATTTTGTATAATTTCATAGTTTATGCATTATAGTTATAAAAACAAATAAATTTAGCCACTCACTTAGAAATCTTAAGCCTTATCCTTTTCTTACAGTTTTAGGAATTTTTAAAAATCGTAAAAAACCTTTTAATAATAAATAATTTCAAACTCAAAAAGTAAATAGTCAGTTCATGCTTTATAAAGCCTTGTCCCAATATTAATAGTCAGTAGTAAGCAGTTTATAAATACAGCTATAAATAGCTTGTTTTTGGTTTATAAGCACATTTATTAAAAAGGAGAGTAAAGGATCAGTTATCTTCCTATGAAAAATAAAAAAATAAAAATAAACAAACAACAACACAGATTGATACAGAACTCAGAAATTCTATTGTGGATTTATGATAAAATCAGCCTGTAAATGAATTCATTCTCCTCCAAGAAGACATAAGTAGTTCACACCAAACTTTTTTTTTAACATGAAGCCAATATACTGAAGATGTTAAATTGCGAATGGGTTTAGGATACCTTAAATGGTGTGGCCATAGCGATTTATTAAAGTAACATAAAAAAATACAATAGTTATTTTACTATATCTTTAAATTTTTTCATTCCAAACTCTTCATAATTTTTTATATACGTAGAAGTCATCATTTGAAGGAACCACAGTAAGTTTCAAAGCTTTATCATTTTCAAGAGCCAGCATAAAATTAAAACTATCATAACTTATAAATGAAGCTTGCAATTCTTAGTACCAATAATGGCCACCAGATGGCGCTATAGGATCACTTTTAAATAATTATTGTAGAAACAAGTATGATTTAAATCATTTATAGAAATCTTTCAAAGAAAAATAATATGAATTTTATGTATTTTACTGATAAAATGACCCTCACTTAATTACAATAACAAGCGGAAGTATTGTGAACTGTATATTAAGAATAATTCTTTATAGGCTTTATGGACAGATACGTTTTGAGTGACTCTTGAAGGTTCAGCACAACATCCTCTTTTACCACTGTTTAAAGAATTTATCTTACAGAACAGATGCGAATGAATTTTGGATAGCTTGAATGGTTTTGTCGTGGTGATTTTTTGAAATAACAGTAAAAAAGTAACCAGTAAATGTCTTTTATTTTTTTAAAGTGCAGCTTCTAAACACTTCAAAAAAATTTACACATAGAAGACAAGTCATTCTGAGGAAATATGCATAGTTTCATGACTATACAACACTATATGGATGATAGAAAATTAAAAAACTATCATACATCTGATGTCACTCAGTCCCACTGTCACTGTGGGTAATGTGTGTGTGTGTGTGTGTGTGTGTTAAGTGAATTAGGTGTGAAACTATCAGGGAGCATTTAGTCTCCAGTGCCAACATTTTACAGAACTGCCACTTTCCTGGAGTCTCAGAATTACAATGTGTCAGGTTCTGAGAGATCTAAGATTCCAAAAAATTTTTTAATTAGAATACCATGAAGTATTGTGAAATACTATATATTAAGACTTTATATATAGGCTTTATGAACAGATTGGAGTGACTCGTGAAGGACCAGCACCACCTCCTCTTGTCCGATGGTTTGAGGAATATATCTTCCAGAATCCGGGATTAAGGAGCTCATTTTTATTCCACCTCCTTTCCTGAAAGTCTGTCTTGCAGAATTGACTAAAAATTAATCTTCACATTAATTCCTAATTATTTTGCAATTCTTTTTGTCAGTTCTTCTTGACCTGTTTTTTTCTTCTTCTTTTCTGACCTCATGACCCAGTCAGCATTTTTGTACAATGGTCAAGTCTTAACTTATCCATTTCTGTATTGCATTTGTGTTTGATATTTCTCATGGGTATTTCATAATTTTCGACTTTACAGTTTGAGTTAAAACTCTTTTTTAGCGCATTCCATCTGTAAAAGAAAACATGCCTAATAATTCTACACACATGAATATAAAGTGTTTTTCTCTTCCAGCTTTCCTGGACTATTGTATAGCACTCATAAATGATTAAATAAAAATAATGGTAGTTATTAAGATTGATATGGTTTGGAATTGGTAAAATGTTCTTGGAAAAAAATCACAATAAAACAATGTTTTAATGTTTAAGTTTGGAATATTAACTGACATGAATGAATGCTATATAAATATTGTTCATGTTAACATAATGTTTATAAATGGAATCTTATTGTAAAGTGTTACTAAAGTTATAAATATATATATATATATATATATATATATATATATATATATATATATATATATATATATATATATATATATATATATTGTTCTGTGAATGTAATTTTAAAGTCTAGATGATTCGGATTAACCCTTTAACTGCCATATCCTTTAAAACCTCACTGCCAGAGGGATATTATGAATGCATGTGCCCGCTGGGCACACTTTACCTGATGCCACCGGGGTGGCGATGGCATTGGTGGCTTGAGCCCGCCATCGCTGCTTGCAGCTATATTTAGGGCTCAAGCCTGGAGGGCGAGAGCCCTATTGTTTTCCTTAGGATTATTTTTTATTATTATTATTATTATTATTATTATTATTTTTTTTTTCTAACGTTACGGGGGCTTTTGGGGCCCTTAACATGCTTAAAAAGTCTTGAAAATTGGCACACACATTGGAACCTGCGGCCATTAGGGCCGGGCAGAGACTGATACACGGGCGTGGCACAGGGGCTCTACAGCGCCCCCTGGAATATGGAGGGCCATATATCATACATACTTGTACGTAGACATACGAAACTCGGTACACATATAGAACTCATCAATACAAACAACTTTCGTATTGCATATCATAGGCTCCGCCCAACAGGAAGTTGGCTATTTAGGGTTTATTATTCATATTTGTCGTCAAAGTTGTGGGGGCTTTTGGAGTCCTTAACATACTCAAAAACTCTTGGAAATTTGCACACACCTTTGGATCTGTGGCCTTTAGGAGCCTGCAGAGGTTGGGACCCGGGCGTGGCACAGGGGCTCTACGGCGCCCCCTGGAACACAGTCATTAATATTGATGTATAGCTCACACATACTTACACGTATTAATATGAAACTCAGTACACATATAGATCTCATCGTGCCGAACAACTTGCGTATTGCATGTCATAGGCTCCGCCCAACAGGAAGTCAGCTATTTAGAGTTATGTAAAAAGCGCATGCTCTGGAATTTGATATACTTGTCATAGGTTTTTTACTCGATTGCCACCAAACTCGGTCAACATGATCTCAAGACATTGGGGATGAAAAATTGCCAGGGGATTTTTGATATCTCGAACGGTTTGCTCGTAGCGAGGCGTTTAATTTATGGCGAGAATTGAGAAACAGGAAGTGTCTAATACCATCCACATACATTTCCTAATTTTAATCAAACTTCATCAGATTATTCATTGTATGATGTCGATCGCATATATGTGACTATTAGGAGTCAAAGTTATAGCGCCACCAACTGGCAGCAGGAAGTGTGTCATTTTCAAAATGCTTTGAATTCAGCATCTTATTTTTACTCGATTTGCTTCAAACTTCATCAGAATAATGTTAAAACACAGCCGATATAAATCTGCTGGGGGGATATTGATATCTAAAAATATTGTTGCCGTGGCAACATGTCAAACTGGAATACTTCTCAGGTGATTTTGAGGCATATAACATGCTTAGAATTTCATCAAACTCAGAACACATATCAGTATTAGTGACAGCTAGACACTGGCAAAAGTTCATAAGAGGGCGTGGAAGAGGCACTCTATAGCGCCACCTTTTGTCAAAAGTGAGGGGGTTAGTTTTAGCTACAGACACCAAACTCAGTACAAAAATTGTTCTTATCAAGACGGACAACTTTCTAATTCACAGTCATCAGCTACGACCAACAGGAAGTCGGCTATTTTGATTTGAATGTGGATTGTTTTTTACATTTAGCTGTGAATTAATGCATACTGCTCAGAGGAGAGTAACACTATACACACCAAACTTGGTGTACATGTTGAAAAAACATTGAGGAACTTAAATTGTGAATGGGTTTTGGATAGCTTGGATGGTTTTGTCGTGGTGATTTTTTTAAATGACAATAAAGATGGAACTATTAATTTTCCTGCATTTTTAAATTCCAAACACTTCAAAACCTTTTTTCATACAGAAAAAAAGTTATTCTGAGTAAATATGCATAGTTTCATGACTTTACAACACTGTATGGATAACAGAAAATTAAAAAACTGTCAGACATCTCATCTCACTCTGTCCCTCTGTTTGAGTATTATGTGCTGAGACTTACATTGTCTGAGAGAAAATGCGCCCCTACAGGTTCAATTCCTGAAAGGGAAATTCGACTGAAAGGGAGGAGACTCTCTTTTAGTTTCATTTTTAAATCGGTTAAAATACAAATAAATACTTAGATTTAATTCACACTGACAAGCTAAACCAACATATCTGATTATTACCGGTTCAGGGCTCATGGATAAATTATTTCTGGCCAGAGATACGTGAGAAATAGGAGAGATGAATCACCGCTGTGACCACGAGCGTCTGGAGTAAAGAGCTCAGAAAAAAACGAATTTATTCCTGTTTTAAAGCTTTTAAAAATAAAGTATTGCAGCGATATCACACAATTCACCAATTAGAGCACACCAAGAGCTAAATTAAGATGTTTTTGAACTGTTTGTGTGAAAATGATATATTCGCGGCTGCCTATATCTGAAATCACTGCCTCTGATCAGCGCGCACAGTGTCACAAGTTCAAAACTAACGAATTTATTCTTGTTTAAGAGCTTTTTAAAATAAATTATTGCCATAAATGCACACAATACATCCATTATAACACAACACGAGCTAAATGCAGGTCTTTTGTGACCCGTTTAAGTGTGCAAGACTATTTGAAAGCGCGACTGGCAGAATAACATATATCTCTCGAGCTGCAGGATTCTGCCTTTCGTCGTAAGAACGAACACTTCAAGGACAAGATTATTTCAAAATACATAATAGCTTGGCTAATATAAACGAAAACAGCCACGTGAACATAAACTGTTGAGAAATAAATCTAAAGTGGATCTACTGGAATTTAATATTAAGTGACCGCATATACCAGCTGCTTCTGTCTTCAATTTTAATCTATATAAAAAATTAAACTCATTCATCTTGGCTGCTTGTTTAATGTGTGTACGTATCTATTTATTATTTTGCTCTAACAAGACTTAATCTATATTTAATTAAATCAATTACATTTTATTTTACATTTTATTTTTCCATTTCTGCATCTAAACGCCTAAAAACTATTGTATACTATTGTTAGCAATTTCTTTATCGTCCAATTTATCCGGTGTACACGCTTTTATTTTCATAATAAACTTGTTTGTTAGATTATACACAGTTATAGTGGTCTATAATAAATATTGACAGGTTTTATTCAAGCTGTTTAGAATGATTGCCTTAGGCTAATTTTTTAAAATGTAAATCCAAAAAAAAAAATAAATAAATAAATAAAAAACATTGGAAAACAATAACTTGTACTTTTTTATACATTTTGTATAGTTTCATAGTTTATGCATTATAGTTATAAAAACAAACAAATTTAGCCACTCACATAGAAATCTTAGGCCTTATCCTTTTCTGACAGTTTTAGGGATTTTTAAAAATCCTAAAAAACCTTATTTGTGCTGCAAATAATAATTTCAAACTAATTTGATACTGACCTCTGACATCCTGTGACATGATATTTATTTGAATTTACATAATCTCATGGATGTAACAGTAAATCTGTTCAGCTCACAGATCAAGACTAAGCTGTAATGCAAGCAGAACTTTCACAAATGCTTGTAGGTCAATAAAATCATTACAAAACACTTACAAATCATTTAAGGGATTTGATAACACTGTAAAATAATGTCTAATTTGTTAACATTAGCAAATGCATTGATAACACTTTATAATAACTGCACTCATTAGTAAATAGTCAGTTCATGCTTTATAAAGCCTTGTCCCAATATTAATAGTCAGTAGTAAGCAGTTTATAAATACAGCTATAAATAGCTTGTTCTTGGTTTATAAGCACATTTATTAAAAAGGAGAATAAAGGGTCAGTTATCTTCCTATGAAAAAAAAAATAAAAAAAAATAAACAAACAACACAGATTGATACAGAACTCAGAAATGTTATTGTGGATTTATGATAAACTCAGCCTGTAAATGAATTCATACTCCTCCAAGAAGACACAAGTAGTTCACACCAAACTTTTTTAACATGAAGCCAATATACTGAAGATGTTAAATTTCGAATGGGTTTAGGATACCTTAAATGGTGTGGCCATAGCGATTTATTAAAGTAACATAAAAAAAAATACAATAGTTATTTTACTATATCTTTAAAATTTTTAATTCCAACTCTTCATAATTTTTTATATACGTAGAAGTCATCATTTGAAGGAAGCACAGTAAGTTTCATAGCTTTATCATTTTCAAGAGCCAGCATAAAATTAAAACTATCATAACATATAAATCAAGCTTGCAATTCTTAGTACCAATAATGGCCACCAGATGGCGCTATAGGATTACTTTTAAATAATTATTGTAGAAACAAGTATGATTTAAATCATTTATAGAAATCTTTCAAAGAAAAATAATATGAATTTTATGTATTTTACTGATAAAATGACCCTCACTTAATTAGAATAACAAGCTGAAGTATTGTGAACTGTATATTAAGAATAATTCTTTATAGGCTTTATGGACAGATACGTTTTGAGTGACTCTTGAAGGATCAGCACCACATCCTCTTTTACCACTGTTTAAAGAATGTATCTAACAGTACAGGTGCGGATGAATTTTGAATGGCTTGAATGGTCTTGTCGTGGTGATTTTTTGAAATAACAATAAAAAAGTAACCGGTAAATGTCTTTACTTTTTTTAAGTGCAGCTTCTAAACACTTCAAAAAAATGTACACATAGAAGACAAGTCATTCTGAGGAAATATGCATGGTTTCATGACTATACAACACTATATGGATGATAGAAAATTAAAAAACTATCATACATCTGATGTCACTCTGTCCCTCTGTCACTGTGGGTAATGTGTCTGTGTGTGTGTGTGTGTGTGTGTGTGTGTGTGTGTGTGTGTGTGTGTGTGTGTGTTAAGTGAATTAGGTGTGAAACTATCAGGGAGCATTTAGTCTCCAGCGCCAACATTTTACAGAACTGCCACTTTCCTGGAGTCTCAGAATTACAATGTGTCAGGTTCTGAGAGATCTAAGATTCCAAAAAATGATTTAATTAGAATACCATGAAGTATTGTGAAATACTATATATTAAGACTTTATATATAGGCTTTTTGAACAGATTAGAGTGACTTGTGAAGGACCAGCACCACCTCCTCTTGTCCGATGGTTTGAGGAATATATCTTCCAGAATCCGGGATTAAGATTTAGGAGCTCATTTTTATTCCACCTCCTTTCCTGAAAGTCTGTCTTGCAGAATTGACTAAAAATTAATCTTCACATTAATTCCTAATTATTTTGCAATTATTTTTGTCAGTTCTTCTTGACCTGTTTTTTTTTCTTCTTCTTCTTTTCTGACCTCATGACCCAGTCAGCATTTTTCTACAATGGTCAAGTCTTAACTTATCCATTTCTGTATTGCATTTGTGTTTGATATTTCTCATGGGTATTTCATAATTTTCGACTTTGAGTTAAAACAGTTTGAGTTAAAACTCTTTTTTATTGCATTTCATCTGTAAAAGAAAACATGCCCAATAATTCTGCACACATGAATATAAGGAGTTTTTCTCTTCCAGCTTTCCTGGACTATTGTATAGCACTCATAAATGATTAAATAAAAAATAATGGTAGTTATTAAGATTGATATGGTTTGGAATTGGTAAAATGTGCTTGGAAAAAAATCACAAAAAAACAATGTTTTAATGTTTAAGTTTGGAATATTAACTGACATGAATGAATGCTATATAAATATTGTTCATGTTAACATAATGTTTAGAAATGAAATATTATTGTAAAGTGTCACTAAAGTTATATATATTGTTCTGTGAATGTGATTTTAAAGTCTTGATGATTCTGATTAACCCTTTAACTGCCTTATCCTTTAAAACCTCACTGCCAGAGGGATATTGTGAATGCATGTGCCCGCTGGGCACAGTTTACCTGATGCCACCGGGGTGGCGATGGCATTGGTGGCTTGAGCCCGCCATCGCTGCTTGCAGCTATATTTATTATTATTTTTTTCCAATGTCTCGGGGGCTTTTGGGGCCCTTAACGTGCTTAAAAAGTCTTGAAAATTGGCACACAGATTGGAACCTGCGGCCATTAGGGCCGGGCAGAGACTGATACACGGGCGTGGCACAGGGGCTCTACAGCGCCCCCTGGAATATGGAGGGCCATATATCATACACTCTTGCTCGTAGACGTATGAAACTCGGTACGCATATAAATCTCATCAATCCAAACAACTTTTGTATTGCATATCATAGGCTCCGCCCAACAGGAAGTTGGCTATTTAGGGTTTAGTATTCAAATTTTTCGTCAAAGTTGTGGGTGCTTTTGGGGTCCTTAACATACTCAAAAACTCTTGAAAATTTGCGCACACTTTGGAATCTGTGGCCTTTAGGAGCCTGCAGAGGCTGGGACCCGGGCGTGGCACAGGGGCTCTACGGCGCCCCCTGGAACACAGTCAGAAATGTTGATGTATAGCTCACACATACTTGCACATATTCATAAGAAACTCAGTACACATATAGATCTCATTGTGCCGAAAAACTTGCGTATTGCATGTCATAGGCTCCACCCAACAGGAAGTCAGCTATTTAGAGTTATGTAAAAAGCGCATGCTCTGGAATTTGAAATACTTGTCATAGGTTTTTTTCTCGATTGCCGCCAAACTCGGTCAACATGATCTCAAGACACTGGGGATGAAAAATTGCCAGGGGATTTTTGATATCTCAAACGGTTTGCTCCTGGCGAGGCGTTGAAATTATGGCGAGAAATGAGAAACAGGAAGTGTCTAATATCGTCCACATACATTTCCTGATTTTAATCAAACTTCATCAGATTATTCGTTGTATGATGTCGATCGCATATATGTGACTATAAGGAGTCAAAGTTATAGCGCCACCAACTGGCAGAAGGAAGTGTGTCATTTTCAAAATGATTTGAATTCAGCATCTTATTATTACTCGATTTGCTTCAAACTTCATCAGAATAATGTTAAAACACAGCCGATATAAATCTGCAAGGGGGATATTGATATCTAAAAAATTGTTGGCGTGGCAACATGTCAAACTGGAATACTTCTCAGGTGATTTTGAGGCAAATAACATACTTAGAATTTCACAAAACTCTGAACACACATCAGTATTTCTGATAGGAACTTAAATTGTGAATGGATTTTGGATAGCTTGAATGGTTTTGCCGTGGTGATTTTTTTAAATGACCTTACAAAGGGAATCATTATTGTATTTTTAAATTGCAGCTTCCAAACACGTCAAATAATTTTTTCATACAGATGAAAAAGTCATTCTGAGGAAATATGCATAGTTTCACGACTTTACAACACTGTATGGATAACAGAAAATTAAAAAACTGTCAGACATCTCATCTCACTCTGTCCCTCTGTTTGAGTATATGTGCTTCAGACTTCCATTGTCTGAGAGAAATAGTGCCCCTACAGGTTCAATTCCCGGACTTTTACTTTCACTTTTAAATCGGTTAAAAATACAAACAAATACTTAGATTTAATTCACACTGACAAGCTAAACCAACATATCTGATTATTACCGGTTCAGGGCTCATGGATAAATTATTTCTGGCCAGAGATACGTGAGAAATAGGAGAGATGAATCACCGCTGTGATCACGAGCGTCTGGAGTAAAGAGCTCAGAGAAAACGAATTTATTCCTGTTTTAAAGCTTTTAAAAATAAATTATTACAGCGATATCACACAATCAACCAATTAGAACACACCAAGAGCTAAATTAAGATGTTTTTGAACTGTTTGTGTGAAAATGAAATATTTGTGGCTGCCTATCTGAAATCACCGCCTCCGATCAGCGCGTACAGTGTCGAGCTCAAAACAAACGAATTTATTCTTGTTTAAGAGCTTTTTTAAATAAAATATTACCACAAATGCACACAATAAACCCATTGTAACACAACAAGAGCTAAATGCAGGTGTTTGTGACCTGTTTAAGTGTGCAAGACTATTTGAAAGCGCGACTGGCAGAATAACATATCTCTCGAGCTGCAGGATTCTGGCTTTCGTCGTACGAACGAACACATAACGGACAAGATTATTTCAAAACACATAATAGCTTGGCGACTATAAACGAAAACAGCCACGTGAACATAAACTGGATCTACTGGATTTGAATATTAAAGTGACCACATTTACCACTTGCTTCTGTCTTCAATTTTAATCTATATAAAAAAGGAAACTCATTCGACTTGGCTGCTTTTTTAATGTGTGCGTATTTATTTATTTATCTTTTTATACATTTTGTATAATTTCATAGTTTGTGTATTACAATTATAAAAACAAAAATAAAATTAGCCACTCACATAGAAATAGCTTAGGCCTTAACCTTTTTCTGACAGTTTTAGGGATTTTTAAAAATCCTAAAAAAACCTTATTTGTGCTGCAAATAATAATTTCAAACTCATTTGATACTGACCTATGACATCCTGTGACATTATATTTATTTTAATTTACATAATCTCATGGATGTAACAGTAAATCTGTTCAGCTCACAGATCAATACTAAGCTGTAATGCAAGCAGAACTTTCACAAATGCTTATGAGTCATTTAAGGATTTGATAACACTGTAAAATAATGTCTAATTTGTTAACATTAGCAAATTCATTGATAACACTTTATAATAACTGCACTCATTATTAAATAGTCAGTTCATGCTTTATAAAGCCTTGTCCCAATATTAATAGTCAGTAGTAAGCAGTTTATAAATACAGCTATAAATAGCTTGTCCTTGGTTTATAAGCACATTTATTAAAAATGAGAGTAAGTTATCTTCCTACGAAAAATAAAAGATAAAAATAAACAAACAACAACACAGATTGATACAGAACTCAGAAATTTTATTGTGGATTTATGATAAAGCCTGCAAATGAATTCATACTCCTACTCATACTACTCCATACTCCTTTTTCAACATTATGCCTATATACTGAGATGTTAAATTGTGAATGGGTTTAGGATAGCTTAAATGGTGTTGCCATAGAGATTTATTAAAGTAACATAAAAAAATACAATAGTTATTTTACTATATCTTTACAATTTTTCATTCTAAATCTTCATAATTTTTTATATGAGTAGAAGTCCTCATTTGAAGGAAGCACAGTAAGTTTCATAGCTTTATCACTTTCAAGAGCCAGCATAAAATTTAAACTATCATAACTTATAAATCAAGCTTGCAATTCTTAGTACCTATAATGGCCACTAGAGGGAGCTATAGGATTACTTTTAAATAATTATTGTAGAAACGAGTATGATTTAAATCATTTATAGAAATCTTTCAAAAAAAAATGAATTGTATATATTTTACTGATAAAATGACCCTCACTTAATTAGAATAACAAGCTGAAGTATTTTGAACTGTATATTAAGAATAATTCTTTATAGGCTTTATGGACAGATAACGTTTTGAGTGACTCTTGAAGGTTCAGCACCACATCTTCTTTTACCACTGTTTAAAGAATTAATCTTACAGAATAGGTGTGAATGAATTTTGGATAGCTTGAATGGTTTTGCCGTGATGATTTTTTGAAATAATAGTAAAAAAGGAACCAGTAAATGTCTTTTTATTTTTTTAAAGTGCAGCTTCTAAACACTTAAAAAAAAAAAAAATGTACACATAGAAGACCAGTCATTCTGAGGCATATTTCCTCAGAATGACTGGTCTCATGACCATAGTTTCATGACTATACAACACTATATGGATCATAGAAAATTAAAAAAAACTATCATACATCTGATGTCACTCAGTCCCACTGTCACTGTGGGTAATGTGTGTGTGTGTGTGTTAAGTGAATTAGGTGTGAAACTATCAGGGTGCATTTAGTCTCCAGCGCCAACATTTTACAGAACTGCCACTTTCCTGGAGTCTCCAGAATTACTCGGTGTCAGGCTCTGAGAGACTTAAGATTCCAAAAAATGATTTAATTAGAATACCATGAAGTATTGTGAAATACTATATATTAAGGCTTTATATATAGGCTTTATGCACAGATTAGAGTGACTCGTGAAGGACCAGCACCACCTCCTCTTGTTCGATGGTTTGAGGAATATATCTTCCAGAATCCAGGATTAAGATTTAGGAGCTCATTTTTATTCCACCTCCTTTCCTGAAAAGTCTGTCTTGCAGAATTGACTAAAAATTAATCTTCACATTAATTACTAATTATTTTGCAATTCTTTTTGTCAGTTCTTCTTGACCTGCTTTTTTCTTCTTCTTTTCTGACCTCATGACCCAGTCAGTATTTTTTGTACAATGGTCAAGTCTTAACTTATCCATTTCTGTATTGCATTTGTGTTTGATATTTCTCATGGGTATTTCATAATTTTCGACCTTACAGTTTGAGTTAAAAGTCTATTTTAGCGCATTTCATCTGTAAAAGAAAACATGCCTAATAATTCTGCACACATGAATATAAGGAGTTTTTCTCTTCCAGCTTTCCTGGACTATTGTATAGCACTCATAAATGATTAAATAAAAAATAATGGTAGTTATTAAGATTTATATGGTTTGGAATTGGTAAAATGTACTTGGAAAAAAATCACAATAAAACAATGTTTTCATGTTTAAGTTTGGAATATTAACTGACATGAATGAATGCTATATAAATATTGTTCATGTTAACATAATGTTTATAAATGAAATCTTATTGTACAGTGTTACTAATATATATATTGTTCTGTGAATGTGATTTTAAAGTCTAGATGATTCGGATTAACCCTTTAACTGCCATATCCTTTAAAACCTCACTGCCAGAGGGATATTGTGAATGCATGTGCCCGCTGGGCACAGTTTACCTGATGCCACCGGGGTGGCGATGGCATTGGTGGCTTGAGCCCGCCATCGCTGCTTGCAGCTATATTTAGGGCTCAAGCCCAAAGGGCGAGAGGCCTATTGTTTTCCTTAGGATTATTTTTTATTATTATTATTATTATTATTATTATTATTATTATTATTATTTTTTTTTTTTTTTTTTTTTTTCCAACGTCTCAGGGGCTTTTGGGGCCCTTAACATGCTTAAAAAGTCTTGAAAATTGGCACACAGATTGGAACCTGCGGCCATTAGGGCCGGGCAGAGACTGATACACGGGCGTGGCACAGGGGCTCTACAGCGCCCCCTGGAATATGGAGGGCCATATATCATGCATACTTGCACGTAGACGTACGAAACTCGGTACACATATAGAACTCATCAATACAAACAACTTTCGTATTGCATATCATAGGCTCCGCCCAACAGGAAGTTGGCTATTTGGGGTTTATTATTCATATTTGTCGTCAAAGTTGTGGGGGCTTTTGGGGTCCTTAACATACTCAAAAACTCTTGAAAATTTGCGCACACTTTGGAATCTGTGGCCTTAAGGAGCCTGCAGAGGCTGGGACCTGGGCGTGGCACAGGGGCTCTACGGCGCCCCCTGGAACACAGTCATAAATGTTGGTGTATAGCTCACACATACTTGCACGTATTAATATGAAACTCAGTACACATATAGATCTCATTGTGCCGAAAAACTTGCGTATTGCATGTCATAGGCTCCGCCCAACAGGAAGTCAGCTATTTAGAGTTATGTAAAAAGTGCATGCTCTGGAATTTGATATACTTGTCATAGGTTTTTTACTCAATTTCCACCAAACTCGGTCAACATGATCTCAAGACATTGGGGATGAAAAATTGCCAGGGGATTTTTGATATCTCGAACGGTTTGCTCGTGGCGAGGCGTTGAAATTATGGCGAGAATTGAGAAACAGGAAGTGTCTAATACCATCCACATACATTTCCTGATTTTAATCAAACTTCATCAGATTATTTGTTGTATGATGTCGATCGCATATATGTGACTATTAGGAGTCAAAGTTATAGCGCCACCAACTGGCAGAAGGAAGTGTGTCATTTTCAAAATGATTTGAATTCAGCATCTTATTATTACTCGATTTGCTTCAAACTTCATCAGAATAATGTTAAAACACAGCCGATATAAATCTGCAAGGGGGATATTGATATCTAAAAAATTGTTGCCGTGGCAACATGTCAAACTGGAATACTTCTCAGGTGATTTTGAGGCAAATAACATACTTAGAATTTCACAAAACTCTGAACACACATCAGTATTTCTGATAGGAACTTAAATTGTGAATGGATTTTGGATAGCTTGAATGGTTTTGCCGTGGTGATTTTTTTAAATGACCTTACAAGGGGAATCATTATTGTATTTTTAAATTGCAGCTTCCAAACACGTCAAAGAATTTTTTCATACAGATGAAAAAGTCATTCTGAGGAAATATGCATAGTTTCACGACTTTACAACACTGTATGGATAACAGAAAATTAAAAAACTGTCAGACATCTCATCTCACTCTGTCCATCTTTTTGAGTATATGTGCTTAGACTTCCATTGTCTGAGAGAAATAGCACCCCTATAGGTGCAATTCCCGGAGTAAAAAAGGGAGGAGACTCTCTTTTGGTTTCACTTTTAAATCGGTTAAAATACAAATAAATACTTGGATTTAATTCTAACTGACAAGCTAAAGCAACATATATGATTATTACCAGGTCAGGGCTCATTAATAATTGATGTGTGGTCAGTGATACGTGAGAAACACGAGAGATGAATCACCGCTCTGAGCATGAGCGTGTGGAATCATGAGCTCAGAAAAAATGAGTTTATTCTTGATATATAGCTATTAAAAATAAAGTATTCCAGCGATATCACACAATTCACCAATTAGAACACACCAAGAGCTAAATTAAGATGTTTTTGAACTGTTTGTGTGAAAATGAAATATTTGCGGCTGCCTATCTGAAATCACTGCCTCCGATCAGCGCGCACAGTGTCACAAGTTCAAAACAAACGAATTTATCTTTCGTCGTACGAACGAACACATCACGGACAAGATTATTTCAAAATACATAATAGCTTGGCGAATATAAACGAAAACTACTGGATTTTAATATTAAGTGACCGCATATAGCAGCTGCTTCTGTC
The DNA here is from genome assembly GCF_023724105.1 of Carassius gibelio. Taxonomy (NCBI): domain Eukaryota; kingdom Metazoa; phylum Chordata; class Actinopteri; order Cypriniformes; family Cyprinidae; genus Carassius; species Carassius gibelio. The sequence goes on from NC_068414.1 coordinate 32,916,552, forward strand.
TTCAATTTTAATCTATATAAAAAATGAAACTCATTAATCTTGGCTGCTTTTTTAATGTGTGTACGTATTTATTTATTATTTTGCTCTAACAAGAATTAATCTATATTTAATTAAATCAATTACATTTTATTTTACATTTGATTTGTCCATTTCTGCATCTAAACGCCTAAAAAACTAAAACATGCTCTATTATACTATTGTTAGCAATTTCTTTATCGTCCAATTTATCTGGTGTACACTTTTATTTTCATAATAAACTTGTTTGTTAGATTATACACAGTTACAGTGGTCTATAATAAATATTAACAGGTTTTGTTTAAGCTGTTTAGAATGACTGCAGGAGGCTAATTTTTTGAAATGTAATTTTCTGTTTAAATAAATAAAAAACATTGGAAAACAATAACTGTTGTACTTTTTTATACATTTTGTATAATTTCATAGTTTATGCATTATAGTTATAAAAACAAATAAATTTAGCCTTATCCTTTTCTGACAGTTTTAGGGATTTTTAAAAATCCTAAAAAACCTTATTTGTGCTGCAAATAATAATTTTAAACTAATTTGATACTGACCTCTGACATCCTGTGACATGATATTTATTTGAATTTACATAATCTCATGGATGTAACAGTAAATCTGTTCAGCTCACAGATCAAGACTAAGCTGTAATGCAAGCAGAAGTTTCACAAATGCTTGTAGGTCAATAAAATCATTACAAAACACTTACAAATCATTTAAGGGATTTGATAACACTGTAAAATAATGTCTAATTTGTTAACATTAGCAAATGCATTGATAACACTTTATAATAACTGCACTCATTAGTAAATAGTCAGTTCATGCTTTATAAAGTCTTGTCCCAACATTAATAGTCATTAGTAAGCAGCTTATAAATACAGCTATAAATAGCTTGTTCTTGGTTTATAAGCACATTTATTAAAAAGGAGAGTAAAGAGTCAGTTATCTTCCTATGAAAAATAAAAAAATAAAAATAAACAAACAACAACACTGATTGATACAGAACTCAGAAATGTTATTGTGGATTTATGATAAAATCAACCTGTAAATGAATTCATACTCCTCCAAGAAGACACAAGTAGTTCACACCAAACTTTTTTAACATGAAGCCAATATACTGAAGATGTTAAATTGCGAATGGGTTTAGGATACCTTAAATGGTGTGGCCATAGCGATTTATTAAAATAACATAAAACAATACAATAATTATTTTACTATATCTTTAAAATTTTTCATTCCAACTCTTCATAATATTTTGTATACGTAGAAGTCATCATTTGAAGGAAGCACAGTAAGTTTCATAGTTTTATCATTTTCAAGAGCCAGCATAAAATTAAAACTATCATAACATATAAATCAAGCTTGCAATTCTTAGTACCAATAATGGCCACCAGATGGAGCTATAGGATCACTTTTAAATAATTATTGTAGAAACAAGTATGATTTAAATCATTTATAGAAATCTTTCAAAGAAAAATAATATGAATTTTATGTATTTTACTGATAAAATGACCCTCACTTAATTAGAATAACAAGCTGAAGTATGTGAACTGTATATTAAGAATAATTCTTTATAGGCTTTATGGACAGATACATTTTGACTGACTCTTGAAGGTTCAGCACCACATCCTCTTTTACCACTGTTTAAAGAATTTATCTTACAGAACAGGTGCGAATGAATTTTGGATAGCTTGAATGGTTTTGTCATGGTGATTTTTTTAAATAACAGTAAAAAAGTAACCAGTAAATGTCTTTTATTTTTTTAAAGTGCAGCTTCTAAACACTTAAAAAAAAGTACACATAGAAGACAAGTTATTCTGAGGAAATATGCATAGTTTCATGACTATACAACACTATATGGATGATAGAAAATTAAAAAACTATCATACATCTGATCTCACTCTGTCCCTCTGTCACTGTGGGTAATGTGTGTGTGTGTGTGTTTGTGTGTTTGTGTTTGTGTGTGTGTTAAGTGAATTAGGTGTGAAACTATCAGGGAGCATTTAGTCTCCAGCGCCAACATTTTACAGAACTGCCACTTTCCTGGAGTCTCAGAATTACAATGTGTCAGGTTCTGAGAGATCTAAGATTCCAAAAAATGATTTAATTAGAATACCATGAAGTATTGTGAAATACTATATATTAAGACTTTATATATATGCTTTATGAACAGATTAGAGTGACTCGTGAAGGACCAGCACCACATCCTCTTGTCCGATGGTTTGAGGAATATATCTTCCAGAATCCGGGATTAAGATTTAGGAGCTCATTTTTATTCCACCTCCTTTCCTGAAAGTCTGTCTTGCAGAATTGACTAAAAATTAATCTTCACATTAATTCCTAATTATTTTGCAATTCTTTTTGTCAGTTCTTCTTGACCTGCTTTTTTCTTCTTCTTTTCTGACCTCATGACCCAGTCAGCATTTTTTGTACAATGGTCAAGTCTTAACTTATCCATTTCTGTATTGCATTTGTGTTTGATATTTCTCATGGGTATTTCATAATTTTTACAGTTTTGAGTTAAAACTCTTTTTCTAGCGCATTTCATCTGTAAAAAAAAACATTGCATGTGCCCGCTGGGCACAGTTTACCTGATGCCACCGGGGGTGGCGATGGCATTGGTGGCTTGAGCCCGCCATCGCTGCTTGCAGCTATATTTATGTTTGTATCCAAAAAAAAGTAGACCCTTTACAGATTCGATTGATGTATTGCTCTTATCTGTACGATTAAAACTGAAAATGTATTTAAGTAATTGTCGGGGTTATCAGGAGAAAATGACTCAAAACGCGTATATGCGTTAATCGACTCCAGAGTTAAAAGGCTGTCGTGACTTTTTTCCTTCCAGTATTCATAAGCTGTATCACGCTGTCAAATTATATGTCATTTTGCACACATAAACATATCAAAAACACCTGAATTCTGCTCTTGTTGTGTTCTAATGGGTGGAATAGTGCTGTGATATTATTTTTGGAATCTCTTAAAAAATGCTGATGAAGTGCTCATTTCTCTCTCGTCTTTCTCTCTGTTCTTTGGTCAGATACATAATTTATTAATGAGATATCTGACCCGGTAATAATAACATATGTTGATTTAGCTTGTCAGTGTGAATGAAATGTGTAGCCTATTTATTTGTCTGATCTCGCCCTAAACGCGGCTGTCATGTGACTTTTTTTTCCCTTCGCGATGTCAAATATTGCATTTTGCACACATACACGGCTCAAAAACCCCTGGATTTTTCTCTTAGTGTGTTCTAATGGGTGGATTGTGTGCATTCGCAGGAATATTTATTTTAAGAAGCTCTTAAAAAATATATAAATGACTTTACCATGTTGTGACGATGGATAACAATTGATGTGAGGTTCAGCCTGACAGATCAAATCTCACAATTACATATAAACACTCATGTGTATGATATATTCTTCTAATTGTTTTGTGCCGTTTCGCTGCAGTGTTTTAATGTGACAGGCTGTAAATTCTCTTTAAGTGTTCAGAGAAATACATCGCGAGCTCGCGGGCAGTTGCGCTGCAGCGAATATATCATGTTATTACTTTAAACAGTTCAGAGACATCTGATTTTAGCTCTTGGTGTGTTCTAACGTGTGGATTGCGTGCAATCGACGTTTTAAAAGGTCTTAAATAAGAATGAATTCGCTCGTTGTGAGCTCCGTGGAGACAGCAGCAGTGATTCTTCTCTCATCTTTCTGACTGCTCTCTGCCCAGAAATCAATTATTAATGAGCCCTGACCCCTGTACTAATCAGATATGTTGGTTTAGCTTGTCAGTTTGAGGGAAATTGTATTATTTACTTGGTATTTTTAACCGGTTTAAAAGTGAAACGAAACCCGGCCGACTCCTCCCTTAATTTTGGGTATTGCAACTAGGGGCGCATTTTTTCTCAGATAATGTAAGTCTATGGGTAATGTATTTTGACATTTAAAAATTAATAAAAAAAAAACTTTAAGTCTGATCCGTCTGAAAAGATATAGCAACCAGCACCGCTCTATCCCGCAGGTGTCTGCCGAGTTTGGGGCTTGTGGCTTTAAAGCCCTAGGAGGAGTAGCGTTCAGAATTTCTGTCAGAAAAATAATAATAAGAACTAGAATTAAAAGTTAGTGAACTAACTTTGATGTTGGCTTGGCCATCTTGGCCATGGGGCAAAAGAGCCACAGTACTTGTGTGCCCAACATTCTTGAGTTGCCCCGCTGCAAAAAAATAAAATAATAATACCATAAAATACCAATGTGTCCCTGAGCAAGACACTTAACCTCTAGTTGCTCCAGAGGCGTGCGACCTCTGACATATATAACAATTGTAAGTCGCTTTGGATAAAAGCGTCAGCTAAATGAATAAATGTAAGTGTAATGTAAATAAAAAAATACACCTGCAACAGTCTTTTTCCATGGTCCATTGCTGTTTTCTTTTTTAATAAAAAGCCTAAGCTATGATAACAGCTAAGACAGGGTTGTCTAGCTGAATGCAAAAAAAGTCACGCAAAAACCATAATCTCCTAAATACCATTCAATTTAATCTTATTTTAATAGTACTGACAACATATTTTAAGTTATCACACATTACTGAAAAATTTAAGAAGGGACACTATTTATAGTATACTTAGGCGTGTCAAGAGCTAAACAAAAAGTCCTGTTTCATTACAAAATACTGTAACTTTTATAAACTTTATACTATCACCACAAAATGTTTATTAATATTTATTATAAAATAAATATTTCATAAAACTGAAACTTAAATATATTATTTCTATAGGCTATACAAAACAGAAAAGAAAAAAGACTAAATAATAAGGCTGAACAAGCTGATCTATAGCATGTTAAATGGTGGTTGCCTGTCTATGAATGGTAGCCTACAGCCCTCTAAGCTCACAGAAGTGGTTTGACCCAAGTCCTCAGCAGCCAATGACATTGACCTCTTCAAACTGATTTTTAACGTTTACTTCACGTGTATTTAACACGTGAAATACACGTTAAATACCCGCTGATTTTTCACGTATATTTGACCCTCTTGGCCTTCCATACACATTAGACGTGAAAAAAGGACATTGCGTTGTTTTGATATGGATTACTTTATCACAGAATATTTGTTCGGGAGCACTTGTTTGGTTTAAAAGTAGACATGTCAAGTTTTCTATAGATATATCTATCATGTCTCTTCGTTGAGTATTCATGGAGTTACAGTTCATTTTAATGTCGTGTTTGTAAATGAAGATCAGCGCAGACCAAGGCTGCAGACAGCACACCTTGTTTGTTATCTTTATTTTATAAGTGCCCAAAGTTTTGTTGTTATTATGTTTGTATCCAAAAAAAGTAGACCCTTTACAGAGACACGTTAAAATTCACGTCTATTTGACCCTCTTGGCCTTCCATACACATTAGACGTGAAAAATGGACATCGCGTTGTTTTGATATGGATTACTTTATCACAGAATATTTGTTCGGCAGCACTTGTTTTGTTTAAAAGTAGACATGTCAAGCTTTCTATAGATATATCTCTCATGTCTCTTCGTTGAATATTCATGGAGTTACAGTTCATTTTAATGACGTGTTTGTAAATGAAGATCAGCGCAGACCAAGGCTGCACCTTGTTTGTTATATTTATTTTATAAGTGCACAAAGTTTTGTTGTTATTATGTTTGTATCCAAAAAAAAAGTAGACCCTTTACAGATTCGATTGATGTATTGCTCGATTAAAACTGAAAGTTTAATTTAAGTAAATTTCGGGGTTATCAGGAGAAAATGACTCAAAACGCGTATATGCGTTAATAGACTCCAGAGTTAAAAGGCTGTCGTGACTTTTTTTCCTTCCAGTATTCATAAGCTGTATCACGCTGTCAAATTATATTTCATTTTGCACACATAAACAGTTCAAAAACACCTGAATTCTGCTCTTGTTGTGTTCTAATGGGTGGATTCGTGCAATTCGCTGTGATATTATTTTTGGAAGCGCTCATTTCTCTCTCGTCTTTCTCTCTGTTCTTTGGCCAGAGACATAATTTACGTTATAAAACGTATTCTTAAAATACACATTTCTGTTTTAATAAATGGCCATATTAAATCATAGCATAACACATAAGTAGGTACAAAAATAATCAGTGATGCATGCGACCCTTTTGGTCTCAGTGTAGCTCCCTGCTTTACCATGTTATGCAACGCTGAGCAATCGCTGCGATGTTCAGCCTGACAGATAAATCTCACAAGCACATATAAACACTCATTTTCATGTGTATAATATATTCTTCTAATTGTTTTGTGCCGTTTCGCTGCAGTGTTTTAATGTGAAAGGCTGTAATTTCTCTGTGGACTTCAAGTGTTCAGAGAAATACATCGCTAGCTCGCGGGCAGTTGGCTGCCGCGAATATATCATGTTATTACTTTAAACAGTTCAGAAACATCTGAATTTAGCTCTTGGTGTGCTCTAACGTGTGGATTGCGTGCAATCGCCGTTTTAAAAGGTCTTAAATAAGAATAAATTCGCTCGTTGTGAGCTCTAAGAGACAATGCCTCCAGCAGCTGACCAGCCGTGATTCTTCTCTCGTCTGACTGGTCTCTGGCCAGAAATAAATTATTAATGAGCCCTGACCCCTGTAATCAGATATGTTGGTTTAGCTTGTCAGTTTGAGGGAAATTGTATTATTTACTTGTATTTTTAACCAATGTAAAAGTGAAAGTAAACAAAACTCCGGGTATTGCAACCAGTAGGGGCGCGATTTTTCTCAGACAATGGAAGTCTATGGGTAATGAGTTTTTACATTTAAAAATTAATAAAAAAAAAACTTTAAGTCTGATCATTCTGAAAAGATATAGCAACCTGCACCGCTCTATCCCGCAGGTGTCTGCCGAGTTTGGGGCTTGTGGCTTTAAAGCCCTAGGAGGAGTAGCGTTTGACATTGCTCAGAAAAATAATAAGAAAAAAAATAAAAATAAGAAGTTTAAATAGCATAACAGTATGTTGGCTTGTTGCCAAGCCAACATAAAAAGAAGAAGAAGAAGTTTAAATAGCATAACAGTATGTTGGCTTGTTGCCAAGCCAACATAATAAAAATAAAAATAAGTTTAAATAGCATAACAGTATGTTGGCTTGTTGCCAAGCCAACATAATTATGTCTCTGGCCAAAGAACAGCGAGAAAGACGAGAGAGAAATGAGCGCGTCATCAGCATTTTTTAAGCGCTTCCAAAAATAATATCACAGCGAATTGCACTAATCCACCCATTAGAACACAACAATAGCAGAATTCAGGTGTTTTTGAACTGTTTATGTGGGCAAAATGAAATATAATTTGACAGCGTGATACAGCTTATGAATACTTGAAGTCTGGGCAGAGAGAAGTCAGAAAGACTAGAGAAGAATCACGGCTGCTCAGCTCAGGCTGTCTCCACGGAGCTCACAACGAGCGAATTTATTCTTATTTAAGACCTTTTATAATTAAATTATATCGGCGATTGCACGCAATCCACACGTTAGAACACACCAATAGCTGAATTCATATGTTTCTGAACTGTTTAAAGTAATAACATGATATATTCGCGGCAGCCAAATGTCCGCGAGCTCGCGATGTATTTCTCTGAACAAGTCTAAATAGAGAATTCACAGCCTTTCACATTAAAACCCTGCAGCGAAACGGCACATAACAATTAGAAGAATATATTATACACATGAAAATGAGTGTTTATATGTGCTTGTGAGATTTTATCTGTCAGGCTGAAGTTCTGAACGTCACATCAATTGCTATCCATCGTCACAACATGATAAAGTCATTTATATATATATTTAAGAGCTTCTTAAGATATTAATGCACACAATCCACTCATTAGAACAAAACAAGAGCAAAATCCAGGTGTTTGATGAGCCGTGCAAAACGAAATATCATTTGACATCGAGGGGAAAAAAGTAACTGTAACTCCATGAATACTCAACGAAGAGACAGAGATATATCTATAGAAAGCTTGACATGTCTACTTTTAAACCAAACAAGTGCTGCCGAACAAATATTCTGTGATAAAGTAATCCATATCAAAACAACGCAATGTCCTTTTTTCACGTCTAATGTGTGGAAGGCCAAGAGGGTCAAATACACGTGAATTTTAACGTGTCTCTGTGAAGGGTCTACTTTTTTTGGATACAAACATAATAACAACAAAACTTTGGGCACTTATAAAATAAAGATAACAAACAAGGTGTGCTGTCTGCAGCCTTGGTCTGCGCTGATCTTCATTTACAAACACATCATTAAAATGAACTGTAACTCCATGAATACTCAACGAAGAGACATGAGAGATATATCTATAGAAAGCTTGACATGTCTACTTTTAAACTAAACAAGAGCTCCCGAACAAATATTCTGTGATAAAGTAATCCATATCAAAACAAAGCGATGTCCTTTTTTCACGTCTCCTTTCATTATATCTAATGTGTATGGAAGGCCAAGAGGGTCAAATACACGTGAATTTTAACGCGTCAACAACACGTTAAATACGTGTATTTCATGCGTAGACAACACGTATTTAATATTATTTATTTATCAGCGCTGCACAACATGGTAAAGTCATTTATAAATTTTTTTAAGAGCTTCTTAAAATACTATATTACTCCAATGTTATATCCAATATTATTTAACGTGTTAAATAGTGTTGTTTACAAGTGAAAAATCAGCGGGTATTTAACATGTATTTCACGTGAAATACACTGAAGTACACCTTAAAAATCAGTTTGAAGAGGTCAATGTCATTGGCTGCTGAGGACTTGGGTCAAACCACTTCTGTGAGCTTAGTGGTTGGGGTGTACCATTCATAGACAGGCAACCACCATTTAACATGCTATAGATCAGCTTATTCAGCCTTATTATTTAGTCTTTTTTCTTTTCTGTTTTGTATAGCCTATAGAAATAATATATTTAAGTTTCAGTTTTATGAAATATTTATTTTATAATAAATAGTAATTAAAATGTTGTGGTGATAGTATAAAGTTTATAAAAGTTACAGTATTTTGTAATGAAACAGGACTTTTTGTTTAGCTCTTGACTCGCCGAAGTATACTATATATAGTGTCCCTTCTTTAATTTTTCAGTAATGTGTGATAACTTAAAATATGTTGTCAGTACTATTAAAATAAGATTAAATTGAATGGTATTTAGGAGATTATGGTTTTTGCATGACTTATTTCACATTCAACTAGACAACCCTGTCGTAGCTGTTATCATAGCCTAGGCTTTTTATTAAAAAAGAAAAAAGCAAGGGACCATGGAAAAAGACTGTTGCAGGTGTATTTTTTATGGTATTATTATTTTATTTTTTTGCAGCAGGGCAACTCAAGAATGTTGGGCACACAAGTACTGTGGCTCTTTTGCCCCATGGCCAAGATGGCCAAGCCAACATCAAAGTTAGTTCACTAACTTTTAATTCTAGTTATGTTGGCTTGGCAACAAGCCAACATACTGTTATGCTATTTAAACTTCTTCTTTTTCTTATTATTATTTTTCTGACAGAAATTCTGAACGCTACTCCTCCTAGGGCTTTAAAGCCACAAGCCCCAAACTTGGCAGAAACCTGCGGGATAGAGCGGTGGTGTGTGCTATATCTTTTCAGACTGATCAGACTTAAAGTTTTTTTTGTATTAATTTTTAAATGTCAAAATACATTACCCATAGACTTACATTATCTGAGAAAAATTGCGCCCCTAGTTGCAATACCCGAGATTAAAGGGAGGAGTCAGGTTTCGTTTCACTTTTAAACCGGTTAAAAATACCAAGTAAATAATACAATTTCCCTCAAACTGACAAGCTAAACCAACATATCTGATTATTACAGGGGTCAGGGCTCATTAATAATTTATTTCTGGGCAGAGAGCAGTCAGAAAGATGAGAGAAGAATCACTGCTGCTGTCTCCACGGAGCTCACAACGAGCAAATTCATTCTTATTTAAGACCTTTTAAAACGGCGATTGCACGCAATCCACACGTTAGAACACACCAAGAGCTAAATTCAGATGTTTCTGAACTGTTTAAAGTAATAACATGATATATTCGCGGCAGCGCAACTGCCCGCGAGCTCGCGATGTATTTCTCTGAACACTTGAAGAGAATTTACAGCCTGTCACATTAAAACACTGCAGCGAAACGGCACAAAACAATTAGAAGAATATATTATACACATGAAAATGAGTGTTTATATGTGCTTGTGAGATTTTATCTGTCAGGCTGAACCTCACATCAATTGCTATCCATCGTCACAACATGGTAAAGTCACTTCTATATATTTTTTAAGAGCTTCTTAAAATAAATATTCCTGCGAATGCACACAATCCACCCATTAGAACACACTAAGAGAAAAATCCAGGGGTTTTTGAGCCGTGTATGTGTGCAAAATGCAATATTTGACATCGCGAAGGGAAAAAAAGTCACATGACAGCCGCGTTTGGGGCGAGATCAGACAAATAAATAGGCTACACATTTCATTCACTCTGACAAGCTAAATCAACATATGTTATTATTACCGGGTCAGATATCTCATTAATAAACTATGTCTCTGACCAAAGAACAGAGAGAAAGACGAGAGAGAAATGAGCACTTCATCAGCATTTTTTAAGAGCTTCCAAAAATAATAATCCACCCATTAGAACACAACAAGAGCAGAATTCAGGTGTTTTTGAGATGTTTATGTGTGCAAAATGAAATATAATTTGACAGCGTGATACAGCTTATGAATACTGGAAGGAAAAAAGTCACGACAGCCTTTTAACTCTGGAGTCGATTAACGCATATATGCGTTTTGAGGCATTTTCTCCTGATAACCCCGACAATTACTTAAATTACATTTTCAGTTTTAATCGTACAGATAAGAGCAATACATCAATCGAATCTGTAAAGGGTCTACTTTTTTTTTGGATACAAACATAATAACAACAAAACTTTGTGCACTTATAAAATAAAGACAACAAACAAGGTGTGCTGTCTTCAACCTTGTCTGCGCTGATCTTCATTTACAAACACGTCATTAAAATGAACTGTAACTCCATGAATACTCAACGAAGAGACATGAGTGATATATCTATAGAAAGCTTGACATGTCTACTTTTAAACTAAACAAGTGCTGTCGAACAAGTATTATGTGATAAAGTACGCGATGTCCTTTTTTCACGTCTCCCTTCATTTTATCTAATGTGTATGGAAGGCCAAGAGGGTCAAATACAAATTTTAACGTCAACAAGACGTTAAATACGTGTATTTCACGCGTAGACAACACTTATTTAAAGCGTTAAATACGTATTGTTTACTCATGAAAAATCAGCGTGTATTTAACGTGTATTTCACGTTTTAAATACACGTGAAATACACGTGAAATACACTTGAAGTACTTTGAACAGGTCAGTGTCATTGGCTGCTGAGGACTTGGGTCAAACCACTTCTGTGAGCTTAGAGGGGTGTACCATTCATAGACAGGCAACCACCATTTAACATGCTATAGATCAGCTTATTCAGCCTTATTATTTAGTCTTTTTTCGTTTCTGTTTTGTATAGCCTATAGAAATAATATATTTAAGTTTCAGTTTTATGAAATATTTATTTTTTAATAAATATTAATTAAAATTTTGTGGTGATAGTATAGCGTTTATAAAAGTTACAGTATTTTGTAATGAAACAGGACTTTTTGTTTAGCTCTTGACTCACCGAAGTATACTATATATAGTGTCCCTTCTTTAATTTTTCAGTAGTGTGATAACTTAAAATATGTTGTCAGTACTATTAAAATAACATTAAATTGAATGGTATTTAGGAGATTATGGTTTTTGCATGACTTATTTCGCATTCAGCTAGACAACCCTGTCGTAGCTGTTATCATAGCCTAGGCTTTTTATTAAAAAAGAAAACAGCAAGGGACCATGGAAAAAGACTGTTGCAGGTGTATTTTTTATGGTATTATTATTTTTTATTTTTTGCAGCGGGGCAACTCAAGAATGTTGGGCACACAAGTACTGTGGCTCTTTTGCCCCATGGCCAAGATGGCCAAGCCAACATCAAAGTTAGTTCACTAACTTTTAATTCTAGTTAGAATTGCAATTATACTTTTTTTAAACCATTGCTTTAAATTGCGTTGTTGCCTATATCGGCGCGTTCGGCTGAAAATTAAGTAAATCGCAACGCAGTAAACCCCTTTTACATTCAGCATCAGAGGAGCATAGTAAATATAATGATTAGCATCTTGGTCTGCTCTAGGATATAACACCATCATCGAACCTGGTCTGTCTAACACCGCAAGACGTTAACATTAGTACCAAACACTTCTTGCACTGCAACAACTGGTATATAAAATAGATCAACTTACCGTGTGCTTTTTTTTTTGTTGGAAAACAGCAGCTCGTTATTCTTGGTCCTCGTGGAGAAGCATCGCGACGCAATCATGAGTTATTTCAGAGACAGTTTATAAAGGACTTTGGTTTTTTACAGAACTGAAAGATTATGATTTGAATTTGTGAGTGACAGAAAAGTAGAAGGGTGGGGGCACACTGGGGGGCCAATCAGTTTTCAGGAAGGGCCAGTGCCCCCATGGCCCCTCCCCTGGCTACGCCACTGGCTCCACCACCAATGGACTCAAATGATTCGCGAACCCGCTCCGAACTCTTGAACTGATTCAAATGATGCACAGAGCCGCTCCGAACTCCCGAACTGACTCAAATGATTTGCGAACCTGCTACGAATTCCCGAACTGATTCACATGATTGGCGATCCCGCTCCGAACTCCTGAACTGACTCAAATGATTCGCGAACCCGCTCTGAACCCCCGAACTGACTCAAATGATTCGCGAACCTGCTCTGAACTCCAGAACTGACTCAAATGATTCGCAGACCCACTCCAGTCTCCCGAACTGACTTAAATGATTCGCGAAACCGCTCCCATTTGCTCAATCAGAACACACTTTGACCACAGCTGCTGTGCTTCAAAAGCTCTTGCAGCAGCTCAACACTTGTTTTTCTCTGAGGTGTCACAATCCCATCAGATTGTGGTTAATATTGCAGATCATGATTTATATCTACTCTTCCTCTCCCTGCAGTTTGGTAATATAAAGATTTCTCCTTTGAACTCCCACCTCTTCTGTGGGTTTTACTGTTCTGTAACTACCTATAATTGTATAAATATTTATACTTTACATTAGCCTAGATGCGTGCACTTTTTAGGCACCATTTGTTTAGTTTTTAAATATACTTGATACTGTTAAAAGGCAGAACTCCAGAACTGACTCAAATGATTCGCGAACCAGCTCCGAACTCCCGAACTCACTGAAATGATTTGCGAACCCGCTACGAATTACCGAACTGATTAAAATGATTCGCGATCCCGCTCCGAACTCCTGAACAGACTCAAATAATTCGCGAAGCCGCTTTGAACTCCAGAACTGACTCAAATGATTTGCGAACCCACTCCGAACTCCCGAACTGACTTAAATGATTCGCGAATCCCAAACTGACTCAAATGATTCGCAAACCAGCTCCGAACTCCTGAACTGGCTCAAATGATTCACGCTCCGAACTCCCAAACTGACTCAAATGATTCGCGAACCCACTTTGAACTCCCAAACTGACTCAAATGATTTGCGAACTCGCTCCGAACTCCTGAACTGATTAAAATGATTCATGCTACGAACTCCCGAACTGACTCGAATGATTCGCGAACCCGCTCCGAACTCCCAAACTGACTCAAATGATTCGCGATCCCGCTCCGAACTCCCAAACTGATTCAAATGATTCGCGAAACTGACTCAAATGATTCGCGAACCCGCTTTGAACTCCCAAACTGACTCAAATGATTCGCGATCCCCAAATTGACTCAAATGATTCGCGAACCTGCTTTGAACTCCCAAACTGACTCAAATGATTTGCGAACCCGCTCCGAACTCCCGAACTGATTCAAATGATTCGCGATCTCCAAACTGACTCAAATGATTAGCAAACCCGCTACGAACTCCCGAACTGACTCAAATGATTCGCAAACCCGCTCTGAACTGTCAAACTGATTCAAATGATCCGCGAATTCGCTCCGAACTCCCAAACTGACTGAAATGATTCACGATCCCCAAACTGATTCAAATAATTCATGCTTCGAACTCCCAAGCTTACTTAAATGATTCGCAAACCCGCTCCGAACTTCCGAACTGATTGATTCACGCTCCGAACTCCCAAACTGACTCAAATGATTTGCAAACCCGCTTTGAACTCCCAAACTGACTCTAATTAATCACGCTCTGAACTACCGAACTGACTCAAATGATCCACAATCCGTAGTTCCCATCCAAATCAAATGACACCGCCAGCACTACTATTGGCTTAGTTCTCTAATTTCATAACATTTACTGAAATTAAGGTACAAAAAGTATGTTGTTAACAAATAAAATATCAATATTTCCATTGCGAACTGCTTTCCACATCGAAACATGCACGAACATAACCATGTGAGCAGATCACTCTCTCACTATTTGATTGCTCTAGTCTCATATCCACTCATTATCATCATCCACCAATCAGAACACACAAGAACTCTTTGACCACAGCTGTTGTGCTTCAAAAGCTCTTGCAGCAGCTCAACACTGGTTTTCTCTGAGGTGGTCGGATCACATCAGATTGTGGTTAATCTTGTAGATCATGACTTATATCTACTCTTACTCTCACTGCAGTTTGGTAATATAAAGATTCCTCCTTTGAACTCCCATCTCTTCTGTGAGTTTTATTGTTCTGGGTCTGAATTTGGACTCCTGGGGTCTCAAAAAAGAAACATTTTCAATCTCCAAAGTGTATGTTATGACAGTCTTGTATAGATCAATGTGTCTGGCCAATGTTTTTTTATTAAGTTATCAAGTTCAATTACAATCCTTTACGGCACATTTCAACAACTGAACACATATTATTAGTGTTGATACAGCCAAATAGAAAGAAAAAAGATGAACAAATAACAATAATCACACCATAAGATAAAAAAGAATAAATAAGGGGAAAAAAAAAGAAGGATGAGGGTCTTATTCTAACAACAAAAACAAGTTCAAAGCATACAAGTGTTTCTGGGCGTTCCTGTCCATCATGTAATGAAGAGACTTTGCAAATATCTTAGTTCATTCTTCCATCTGCTGAAGTGAGGTTTAACCTTTAAAAACTTACATCTATGAATCTAGTATTTACACAAAGTAATTAAGTTATTTATCAAAAAGTCTAGGATCTTTTCGTTCAACAATACTCCAACCTTAACTGAGATAACAGTCAAAGGGTGTATTGATATATGTTTGGAATGAAGCCAGTTTTGAAATTCCAGCCAAAAAGTCTGTACAGATTCACACTGGAAAAACATATGATCTACAGTTTCAATATCTTTCTCACAGAACCCACATGAATCGTTCTCCCAATTAAATCTTTCTTGTAGGAAGTTATTAGATGGATAAATGTCATTTAGAATTTTAAATGTTACTCCTTTGGCTTTAGGAAGACCTGGATAAGTAAAATAACGCTTCCTTATTTTCTTTGCCTCTTCTTCACTAAATTCTTGAAGAACATACTTTTTTTTCAGTTGACTGGGGAAGTACAGTTTGGATAAAACATTTCTGATAAACTTTGTTAATTGTTTGCTTTTAAAATTTTTACATTCAGTACATGATGGATAGCATAGGTGTAAACTTAGTTTTTGGTGGATTGTGTTAAAATAACGTAGTGAATAATGAAAGGACATGCTCGTTTTTGTATGTATATTCCTTTAGCATTTGTTGTTTAATGTTAAAAAGGTCATATGAGGTGGTTGTTTTCATATTTAATTTTTCATTCACTTCCAGGGATAGGATTGGCATGAAAGATGCAGCACTCTTTACATTTTAAATGTATGGTGCCACCCTAGAAGTCAGAGTCTTTTTACATGTGACATTAACATTTACATATTTATTTTTTCTAATTTGTTGTTCTATTATTCTATTGTTTGACTTTTTTTGTTTCAGATCAAATGTATATCAAGTGTTACCCATCCTCATAACACCTCCACAAATAGAGACTGGAACTTCTCAGCACCATCACCTGGTCTGCTTTGGGACTGTCATAGGTGAATGATGCAGTACTTTTCTATGTTAAATTTACATAACGTCAGTACACAGACATAGTTTTGTTCCAGTTTTGCTATGCTCATGTCTTCTTTGTGTCCCCAGCCCAGCAATAAGATGCATCAGAACAACAAAGCACAACTGTTTTGACCCAGACACCTTCAGCAATGAGTAAATTGCTTTAACATTAATGATAATGCAATGTCAGTCATGCAATTAAACCGGACCCATTTGACGTAATTGTTCATGCCAGAGGTTTAACAACACTGTCAGTCAGGAGCATATTTAACAGGAGGCACACTTCAGCTGGCTTGATGGTGACTTCAGTAAGTGTGGTTGACCCTCTTGTTTTTTGTGGCTATAACAATAAGGCTAAGTAATCTCACTCTCTTCCATTTCACAAACATGAAACTTTTGACTGAAACATGAACATTTTTATTATTATTTTTTGATACTGAACAGGTGCAGTGAAGATATTTAAAGAGACACTATAAGTACAGGAAGCCTTACATCATCTCTAGGTGCAGTCACCTACAGTGCAGCCAGCTTCACAAATACTGTGGGGGCTGGTCAACAGGAAAATGGACAAAAGGGAGTGCTTTTGGGGTTTTACTCCTCAGATGACCACCCTGGCTACTGTAGCTGGGATTGCTTCACAGACGATGGAGGTCTTGAAGAGTAATGTGTGCGTGCGTGCACACACATTGTGTTTTTACTGTAACAATATGGTCACTTGCAGTTCATGTGTTTTCAGTGTAGTGTAAGATGTGTTTATTATTATTATTACTCAAAATCCATGAAAACTGCTAAATTGTGGAAATGATTTTTCATTATTTTACTGTGGTTTATTTGTATATGTTATTATTTTGCTTACAATACAAAATTCAACACACAGAATTCTGGTTGAGGTATTATTTTAATAATTTATTTAATACTTCAATTATTTTTCACTGCTAAATATCACAAACATAAGGTTAAGTTTCTAAAATGTATGGAATGTTACATTGGCAGTTGTACATTGGTTAAACAAACATGAACAAAAGGCAAAGCCCTCAAAATATGGATTATGAAAATATGTAGTATGTTGGGAGGAAAAGGAAGAGGACAAAGGGGTCGGCTGGACTGCTGACGTATTTATTAACTAAATATAACTGAAACTTCACAAACACCAAATGGTGACTTTTACTCTGACACGTTCGCACAACACTTTCGGTTTACTCCTTCCAGTTTCCGTTTCCGGTTCGGGTCAGCAGTCTCTCGCCTGCTTCTCTCCTGGCGTTTTATACTCTCCCCGCTCCAATTACTGAAACAAGAAACAGGTGTTGATAGTTTTTGCCCAAACCACTCACTTACCGCTCGTCTCCTGATTCTCTCTCCCGCTGCAGACTTCGCTAAACCACGCCCCCCCTGCCATAGTGGATGTCTGCATTGCAAATTGCTGGGGGGAAATAAAAAATGCTGTCTTGTCATAAACCGTGAAAGATTAGTATATATTATTATTTTTATTATTATTTCTACTAGGTAAAAGTAACAAAGATAAAAGTAAAGAAAATGTAAACATTGTGTACAAAGAGGTGACATAACTTGCAAAGCACCCTTTATATATGTATATAACAATTAATAATACAAAACGAAAGTTTGGTGGAGGTGACATATTTTCGCTCTTGAATGGAGCTCCACTCACCCCCATGGAGGTGACTTCTATGAAAAGTGTTGCCCGGACCAACATGGCGGCCGCGTCATTAGCCTAGACTAGGGTTGTCACTTTTCATTCGAAAATCGATTGCTCAATCAATCGGACCAACCAAAACAAGTTTCGAAAATGAAAATGGGGAATCGATTTTAACCAAATATGTACACTATTATTTTTTTTTAATAATTAAACAATTATAGTCTAGATGGAAATAGGGGTCCACGCCCCCCGGGTTTTTTTTATGCCACCTGATTTTTTTAAATACTTAAAGTGTCTATTTTCATAATCTGCCAGGTACCACGCTAATGTCCCAAAGTGTTCTTTTTTAAACCTTTACTGCACCCGACCGGAACCCGAAAAATCAAAAAATGATATAGAAAGTGGCATAACATTAGAAGTAAACAACATACAGAGACAAATGAACACATTTTCCCATACAATTCTGACCCCAGGAATTTAATGGAATGGTTATTTTTGACATTTTACAACATATTGACCTTATTTCTGGACAAAAATAGCAAAGAAATGGCCAAAGATGTGTAGAGGATCAACTATTTTTTCGTTTTCTCAAGCGCATGGGGTGATTTTTTTTCCACAACATATTATTTCTTTATCATTCAAGTGTTTATTTTAAGGTTTAATTGGGTACCAAGCTGAAATAATGTCCAAAATGCTTTATTTTTAACCCTTTGCACCAAACCCGAAAAATCTAAATATGATTTAAAGTGGCATAACTTTTGATGTAAACAACTCACAGAGACAAATGGACACATTTTTCAATACAATTCTGACCCCAGAAATTGTTATTTGTCATGTTTTATAACATCTTGACCATCTGGGGTCAAAAAGAGCAAAAAAAAGTTCATTTGACAGCGTTTTCTATTATACTTAGCAGCCTGAAATAGGATTTATTTTAACCTTTTACTTCACCTATCCTGAACGTGAAGATATTTAAAATAGTTTTACTTTTGAAGTAAACAAAACAAAGCAAATTAACTTAAATTTTAATAAATAAATAAATAACTACAGAAAACATCCAAAAAGTTGACTGAGCATAAACTGCAAGTTTTTGAATTTTGGGGCTTAGCAGTTGGCAGTTGGTGGTCGTCGGTTCGTACCTGCAGATCGCCATCTACCACTGCTCTCTCTTTTGGAAAAATTTCAGTAAGTATTTGAAACTATAATTAAGATATACCTTTGTAGTCATAGCTTAAAGTGATTCTATAGTTTATTATAGTTTTTTTCTATAATCACAGGCTTTCGGAAATCGAATCTGTATTCTTGACTAGCAGTGTTGGTAGCTTAGTTGGTAGCTACTAGCTAAAGTATTTTTTTTTTTTTTTCAGGCTCAATACTTCATACATACTTACCAAGGGGAAAATTAAACATTGTAACACTAACACAGCTGAAGTGCCTCCAAAGAGGATTCATTCCCTAACACGTATTTTACATGTCTCAACTCTTTCTGAGTATGGTAATTTTACAACACTCAACACATGCAGGTGGGGAGGGCAAGCAAGAAGCCATCATATCTACACAGTATATGAGATATGAGACTCTGTGAAGACATCAGTTCACCATACCACATCAGGGATATTTGTGAACAGGTTCCATTGAAATTACAGGACTTGTCTTTGGATACAATTGGCTATCACCAATACTGCTATAAAAGCTTTACAGGGAAAATACACTCACCTAAAGGATTATCAGGAACACCATACAAACACTGTGTTTGACCCCCTTTCGCGTTCAGAAATGCCTTAATTATACGTTGCATTGATTCAACAAGGTGCTGAAATCATTCTTTAGAGATGTTGGCCCATATTGATAGGATAGCATCTTGCATTTGATGGAGATTTGTGGGATGCACATCCAGGGCACGAAGCTCCCGTTCCACCACATCCCAAAGATTGGGTTGAGATCTGGTGACTGGGGGCCATTTTAGTACAGTGAACTCATTGTCATGTTCAAGAAACCAATTTTAAATGATTCGAGCTTTGTGACATGGTGCATTATCTTGCTCGAAGTAGCCATCAGAGGATGGGTACATGGTGGTCATAAAGGGATGGACATGGTCAGAAACAATGCTCAGGTTGGCCGTGGCATTTAAACGATGCCCAATTGGCACTAAGGGGCCTAAAGTGTGCCAAGAAAACATCCCCCACACCATTACCCCACCACCAGCAGCCTGCACAGTGGTAACAAGGCATGATGGATACATGTTCTCATTCGGTTTACGCCAAATTCTGACTCTACCATCTGAATGTCTCAACAGAAATCGAGACTCATCAGACCAGGCAACATTTTTCCAGTCTTCAACTATCCAATTTTGGTGAGCTCATGCAAATTGTAGCCTTTTGTAGTGGAGATGAGTGGTACCCGGTGGGGTCTTCTGCTGTTGTAGCTCATCCGCCTCAAGGTTGTGCGTGTTGTGGCTTAACAAATGCTTTGCTGCATACCTCGGTTGTAACGAGTGGTTATTTCAGTCAAAGTTGCTCTTCTATCAGCTTGAATCAGTCGGCCCATTCTCCTCTGACTTCTTGCATCAACAAGGCATTTTCACCCACAGGACTGCCGCATACTGGATGTTTTTCCCTTTTCACAACCTTCTTTGTAACACCTAGAAATGGTTGTGCGTGAAAATCCCAGTAACTGAGCAGGTTGTGAAATACTCAGACCGGCCAATCTGGCACCAACAACCATGCCACGCTCAAAATTGCTTAAATCACCTTTCTTTCCCATTCTGACATTCAGTTTGGAGTTCAGGAGATTGTCTTGACCAAGAACACACCCCTAAATGCATTAAAGCAACTGCCATGTGATTTGTTGATTAGATAATTGCATTAATGATAAATTGAACAGGTGTACCTAATAATCCTTTAGGTGAGTGTAGATTGTTTACAAGTGTCAAAGGCTTCTACATCTGGTGAATCATTATCATTGAAAAGGGACTCTCTGCGCCATGTCAAATCACGGTCAGTTCAATCTGAAGGAGCTGCAAGAAGGTGTTCCTTCTTGTTTCTCAATCAGTGCATTTTTTGTGACAAAGCAAACTCAAAGTTCAAGGGCAAGACTGAAGAGCTTACAAAGTTTCAGAGTTGGAAACACAAGGAACCAGGCTGGAAAGTTATTAAACCTAGGGCACAGGAATTAAAGAAAGAGGCTCTTTATCGCAAGGTGCAGGGCAAGGACCTATTTGTTATGGAAGCTAAGTACCATCCATCATGCAGAAACAACTTCAACACAGAGTACCAAACCCATGAGCGTGGAAGGGAGAGAGTAGAAAAGGCAGCAGACAACACTGACAGCCTGCAGACCCAGAAGATAGCAGCACATAACAAGTCATATTGTGTGGTAAAGGATTACATTCTTAGGAATGTGATTGAATGCAAAGAGGTTGTCCAGCTAAAATCCATGTGCAACTTGTACATGTAGACATTGGAAAAATCAAGGTTTTCCTAATCCTGAATACAGTGAGAAATGTGTTTTTGAGAAAAAAAATGTTATGCGTGGTAAGTGAAAAACTAAAAATGTTAAAACACTTGAATAAGGCAAAAAAAAAACATAAAGAACAATGGTTCCCGGGATTTTTGAGAACTGGAGCTTGTAGCCTAGAATTTTTCTTTCTAAATTATGTGAAAATCATCTTGTTTACTCACTCACAGAAAACAATATATATTGATTTAAATTTTCTAAGACACTTTTTGTTGGTAAAAGTCATATGCGAGTAGGCGTTAACTATCATGAATATCATTGTGATTTACACCTGAGAAGACAAAGGCCCGCATAATGAGCTGCACAATGAGCCATTCAGTCAGCTGTCACTGAGAGGGAAGGATTACAAGAAAGAATGTAACCCTTACATTCTTATTATTATCATAATTATCATTATTATTATTATTAATGTTGAAAAGAGCTGAGAATATTTTTCAGGTTTTTTAGGGGGGATACATTAAAAGAACACCATTTTTTGTTACATTTGTTACAGTTACATTTATTTGTTACATTTATATTATTTACATCAAGCTTTTGAATGATATAGTAGCTATTGCATATTGTTATCGAAACTTCATAATATTTCACTTAATTATACATTTAGTCAGGAATTATAGTTTGGAAAGTCTAACTAGTAAATTTTAACAGGTTATGTGAAAACTAGTACAAGTATATAACCATATAAATATATAAGTATATAAATATAAAGAGACTTACTCATGTTTATGATCTCTGCTGAATAGAGGACTTCATTCTTTTTTTTTGTTTGAGGAAATCCATTTCTCAAATCCTCAACCACATCACATCTTTTTGGGGTGAAATATGTCTTATTCCTCTTATCGCGAAGCAAACAGTAAAATAAAAAAAAAACTTTAAGAACAGTCTCTCTGCTTTTTCTTCTGTGTGGGCGTATTCAATCCGCACGCTTCAGTTTGAATCTGAATAGCGCGTTCAGCGCGGGGGCGTGGTCACATTAGATATAATGAAGGGAGACGTGAAAAACAGACATCCCGTTGTTTTCATATGGATTACTTTATCACAGACTATTTGTTCGGCAGCACTTGTTTAGTTTAAAAGTAGACATGTCAAGCTTTCTATAGATATCTCTCTCATGTCTCTTCGTTGAGTATTCACAGAGTTACAGTTCATTTTAATGACGTGTTTGTACATGACGATCAGCGCAGAAAAAGGCTGCAGACAACACACATTGTTTGTTATCTTTATTTTATAAGTGCACAACGTTTTGTTGTTATAATGTCTGTATCAAAAAGTAAACCCTTTACAGATTCGATTGATGTATTGCTCTTATCTGTACGATTAAAACTGAAAGTTTAATTTAAGTTCTTTCGGGGTTATCAGGAGAAAATGACTCATAACCACTGATCTGTTTTTTCCAGCTGTTGGATCTCCAATTTAATTTTTTTAATTTGAAGCCTCCTCAGCTCACAGTCCAGCTTCTTCAGTGTGCAGTCTAGTTCTAGACTCCTTTTGTAAAGGGCCCCGAGTCTGTTTCCACCTGAAACAATTCCACCACAAACAATCATTACACGTTTTCTGGAGGTTGATCAATTCACAAAAAGTGGCATGACTTTCTACAAACACATGACTGACTGTAATTTATGTCAAGGGTTTAAAGCATTACCTTGTTCACATTCCTTCTATAGCCCATTGAGGTAGAGGCTTCAGTTTCTGGGGCAGGTTGTGAAAAATCCTACAAAAGAGATGTGTAAGGGCCAGTCCCAGTCCCATACAAAAAAAAAATATATTTGAAATATATTTTCAGAATATGTTTTGGAATATATGCAAATATTTGAAATTGGCCCAATAAATATATTTCACACTTAACATAATGTATTTTTGTTATATTTCAGAATATATTTCAATGTATTTTTTCTGTATGGGTCCCCAAAAGTGTCAAAAATATGTGTCATATATTCCAAATACATTGAAATACATTCTGAAATATAATATATATATATATATATATATATATATATATATATATATATATATATATATATATATATATGATGTTAAAGCTGCAGTAGGGAACTTTTGACGCTCTAGCGGTTAATAAACAGAACTGCTTGCGTCTTGCGGAAGAACATTGTAGCCGGAACTACTTCTCTCTATTTATGTCTATGAAGAATCACAAAGGTACTGGGTTACTCCGCCGCGGTATCCCCGAAGCAATCTAAAATAGTCCGAATATAAACACTTATTATAGGAGAAGGTTATTCCTGCACAACCGGAGGCTACAGTTACAGGACCGCAATTCTGTGACCGCAGCTTTAGGACCCTAGTATTTTTGTGACAGCGCCACCTACTGTACTGAATCAACACTAATTAAAGATGGACGACGTGGACAGCAACCAGACGGTGAGTATCGATATTTAATTAAGTTTTATTTTATAACGTTTAAACGGTGCAAAGTTTATATAGTGAGAACTGCTACCTATGAATTAATAATTAATTCCCACCAAATTAAGAATTTGTGAGCTAGTTTTATTAATTACTACGACGTTAATTCGTGGCTATGATTTCATAAATTATAATTGTGTTTTAATGACAAAGTATTATAAGTGAATCTAGCCTGCACATTAATTAAACTTATCAGATGACAAGAGCATGGTTGATGTAAGGTTTGTAAGATTTACCTGCAGCTTAATGTATTAGTGTGAATACTGGCTTAATAGTCGTTGTTTTACCATATTTAGGTATAAAATATATTTCATAATTAAACTGCACTGACTGCCTAGTTGCAGTATGTGTTAGCCTGTTGTTTTGGCATTGTTTTGCAATGATAAATTAGGCATTTGGCAATTTTAATAGTTTGTTACAATTTGGCCTAATCTGCAGGTCTATTCCACATACAGTTATACATTGCTATCATGTGTTAGTTTCTATCATGTTTTGCATGGCCAATATGAAGTGATTTTATGGATTCGATTAGGCTCATTGTAGGACAGATGATTAAAAAAGGCACTAGGGATATTTTCATGATCTCAAAATATTCTAACAAGTACACTCTCACTTTTCCAAGATACATATAACAATCAAAAAGGGAAATCCCTGCCCGATTTGAAGAGATGCACCACATGCTGCAAGGACTTTCACTTTTCATATATATATATATATATATATATATATATATATATATATATTCCAGTTGAATATGTTAAACAAATGTTTCTTATTTATTTCTCTCTGTCTCTCGCTCTCTCTTTCTCTAGAGTTGAAGCCTACAGCCATTCTATCCATGCAGCAACTGATGGAAAAGGGGTTCACTTTGGTGCTGTTGTGATGTTGTCACAAAAATGACATGTATATACAGTACAGACTAAGAGTTTGGACACACCTTCTCATTCAAAGAGTTTTCTTTATTTTCATGACTATGAAAATTGTAGATTCACACTGAAGGCATCAAAACAATGAATTAACACATGTGGAATTATATATGGAATTATATACATAACAAAAAAGTGTGAAACAACTGAAAATATTTCATATTGTAGGTTCTTCAAAGTAGCCACCTTTTGCTTTGATTACTGCTTTGCACACTCTTGGCATTCTCTTGATGAGCTTCAAGAGGTAATCACCTGAAATGGTCTTCCAACAGTCTTGAAGGAGTTCCCCGAGAGATGCTTAGCACTTGTTGGCCCTTTTGCCTTCTGTCTGTGGTCCAGCTCACCCCTAAACCATCTCGATTGGGTTCAGGTCCGGTGACTGTGGGGGCCAGGTCATCTGGAGCAGCACCCCATCACTCTCCTTCTTGCTCAAATAGCCCTTGATGCCTTCAGTGTGACTCTACAATTTTCATAGTAATGAAAATAAAGAAAACTCTTTGAATGAGAAGGTGTGTCCAAACTTTTGGTCTGAACTATAATATATATATATATATTAGGGGTGTCACGATTCTCCAAATCCTCAATTCGATTGCATTTTCGATTCTAAGGTCACGGTTCGATTCGATTTTCGATTTTTACATTTATTCTCTTTAAAGCACAGATTGTCATTTTTCAAACTAGACTTTTATGTAATATAATATCTGACCTTTGTTTGCAATGTACCACATTACACTGTCAAATTTAAAACTTTTATTAACAACATAATGTAACAATAACTTATATCTTTAGTCAATTGAAAACTTAAAATAAACTGCCATCCAGTTTCTCTTTTGTAAGTGCAGTCACAAAAGATGACATTCAAGTTCATAACAAAACAAACAAAATCAATAAAAAATGACTAAACTAACCTTCAAATATTACGATGTATCTATTTAAAAGATTGTGTGTGTGTGTGCATCATTACAGTCTGTAAAATATGTGTATCTCTTATTACAAGACTGCAATCACTAGCAATCAGAAGAATTCCAGTTAATCAAGTATCTACAAAAGATCTACTCTATAAACAATGCATTAAATTACATTAAAGACAAAAATAAATGAAACAAGCAAAATAAATTATTACTCGCATGTATCTGGTCCACTGATGAAGTCATGGGTCAAGTCAAGTGAATTATTAATCATTTTCTATCAGGCGTCGAATACTGACTTTAGGAAAAGGGGAATAACCAATGACATTTGAGATAACAACTAAAACAGCAAGCCCCGCCCCACGACTGACAAAAATAAAATTGTTCGCGCGAGCAGAGGTGAGATGATCGAGCGCGAGGATGTGGGGAAAGAGCATGCGCGCGCGAGGGCTTTTATTGCGCGCAGAGTACATGTCACGCGCGCGAGAGAGTGTGAAATGAGCTCGCGGGCTCCCGTTTCTTTGCATCCGATTCAGTTTTCCTCTCGCGGAAGCCATATAGCGCGCGCGCCAGCATCAGTTGAATGCTTTTTTTTTTTTTTTTTTTTTTTTTTTTTTATTATTATTATTGATAGCATTAGCAGTTACAAACAAAACATACAAATCATACACATAAATAAATTATACACAAATAAATAAAGTACATACATAAATTAAACGCATCCAATGGGGTCTGCAAAGTCCAGCAAGGCTAATTAACAAGCAGTCCAATTCATAGCATCATTAACAGTTATGAGTTACAATTTCATTCAGTCACGTGGTGTCACAAGTTTTGAGTATATCTGCACAGTCTTTATAGCTTTACAGTTCTTTGAATATCTTATGGAGTCCAAGTATTCATCGATTTCACTCTCAAACACAAGAAAGAATGGTTTAGAGCCCCTGAACTTACATTTATGGATGTGGTATTTAGCGAGTAGAAATAAAAGATTAATAATGAAATACTTTCCTTCCTTGTCCGTCTCAAGGTCAACCACACCAAAGAAAACATCTTTAAAGCAAAATGAAAAATCCATAATGAAAAAGGTTTGGATAAATTCAAGGACATCTGACCAGAATTTTTCTGTGTATGAACATTTCCAAAATAAATGATAAATATCCTCATCTGACCTTTTACAGAAAGAGCATTTAGATTCAATATCTGGTTTATACCGCTTCAGCACACACTTTGCTGGGTAGAATCTGTGAATTAATTTAAACGTAACTTCTCTCACTTTATTAGTAAGCATATATTTGAAAGGTAAAGACCAAACATTTTTCCAAGGGACATTCTCTATTAACCTGTTCCAATATGGGATTATATAAGGTATAGTAACAATGTCTTTTTGGTATAAATTCCTAATAGTTTTATTTTTCATCTGGTGCACCGCAGAAAAGCATAAACTCCCCACAGCAGTATCAGATAAATCAATATTGTGAGTCAGTGGCCATGGGAAATTAATGCCTCCCAGCAGCATTCTGATACCAGAAGGAATTGCATCAAAGACAATTGCATACTCCTTAACCGAAACAGGAATTTGAAATTTCTGCAAAAAATCTGAATAACTGTACAATCTGCCATTTGTGTCATAGAGTTGGCCAACAAGTATAATATTATTCCTGTACCAATTTTCAAAAAATAAAGATTTGTTTTTGTAGAGAATGTCCTTATTGTTCCAAATGTAATATCGATGAGGTGAGAAGTTATGTTTAAATAAGAGAGACCAAGCCAAAAGCATGTGTTTATGAAAACTGGACAGTTTGATTGGGATTTTGCTAATATTATAATTGCATAATAACAGAAATTTTAAGCCACCAATTTTAGAGAAAATATAGTTTGGAATAAAGTTCCAAAGTGATGTTGGGTTGTTAATAAATTGTCTGAGCCAGTTGATTTTGAAGGTATTGCTTAAAGTTGTAAAGTCCAAAAAATTTAAGCCCCCACACTGATTTGTGTTCATTATTACAGACTTTCTGACATAATGAGTTTTGTTTTTCCACACAAAATTAAGCAACATATCATCAATTATTTTCGATACCCCACAATCAACATCTAAAGAGGCCGCCAAATAAGCAAGTCTGGAAATTCCCTCCGCTTTTGTCAGTAACACTCTTCCTCTCAAGGATAAATCTCTTTGTAGCCAAGAGTTTAACTTTTTTTTTGTTTTTTCAATGATAGGGCTAAGATTTAATGGACTTCTTATATTTTGATCTTTAGTAATTATTGTTCCCAAGTATGTTACCTGATCCTTCACAGGAATGTCATATATATTTGAAACATCACAATCTTTAACTGCCAATAGTTCACATTTTTTTAAGTTTAATTTTAGACCTGAAGCTTGTTAAAATCCTCTGATCAACTCTATCGCGAGGGGAATCTGAGAGGCATTTCTCAGGAAGATGGTGGTGTCATCAGCTAGCTGACTAAGGATGATACTTCTTTCAGCCAATGTTATCCCTTCCAAGGCATTGTTAGAGACATGTAGAGCTAAGAGTTGAGAGGCGATCAAAAACAAGTAGGGAGAGATTGGGCACCCTTGTTTTATTCCACGTGACACTTTGAATCTAGGGGAAGTACCAAATTTCAATTGTATTGCACTACTACCATTTGTATACAGGGTCCTGACAGTTCTGCAAAATACTTCTCCAAATCCACATTTTTTTAGTGCTTGCAGGATAAAACCATGTTCAAGCGAGTCAAACGCCTTATAAAAATCAAGGAACAGAATGAAGCTATTGTCATTGATAAGATAATTATAATCTAATAAATCTAGCACTAATCTAATGTTGTTTGCAATATGTCGTTTCCTCATGAACCCAGATTGTGATTCATCTATAATAGTGTCTAATACTTCTTTAAGTCTATTAGCGAAAACTAGTGCAAAAATTTTGTAATCGTTATTCAAGAGAGTGATAGGACGCCAATTCTCTAGACAGTTTCTGTCCTTTTCTGGTTTTGGAATCAATGTGATGACACCCTGTGTCATAGTTGTTGGAAGAGCTTCTTTCTCTAAGCTCTCTGAGAAAACTTTTACTAGAAAGGGGGTAAGTAGTTTATCAAACATTTTGTATAATTCAGCAGTTATACCATCACACCCTGGGCTCTTGTTGTTTTTTAGATTTTTGATCGCCTTCAACACCTCCTCTTGGGCAATGCTATCATCACAAGAGTCTCTGTCTTCTGGGGATATAGTTTTACAATGGCTAACAGAGGTCATAAATGATTTAGTTGTTTCCTCACAGTAATTAGATGTGTATAAATTGTTATAGAAGTTATAGCAGTGAATGGCTAACTCTTTTTGATCTTCAATAATTTTTCCCTCCACTTTAATTTGATCTACAGTTGCCAGTACATTTTTACTTTTTTCAAGTCTAAAGAAGTAAGCCGAGTTTTGTTCGCCCTCTTCTATCCATTGTTTCCTTGATCTTATATATGCTCCCTTAGCTTTCGATTTATAAATGTCATCTAATTTATTTTGTAATTTCGTATACTCACATCTTTCCTCATTACATAGAGACTCTTTTTGAGAAAGAAATGCTAGCTTCTCAATAACCTCGTCTTCCACTGCTTGTCTCTTCTTGGCCAAATCACCTCCAAACTTCCTGAGAAACTTTCCCAACTCATATTTTAGAAGCTCCCAATTTGTCCCATAATCTTTCTGAAAGTCTGCTTTAATCCAAAAGTTTTCAATCAGTTCTTTAACCCTTTGTTTGACCTGATTATGTTCAAGGAGGGAACTATTAAGTTTCCAAAATGAGGCTTTTGGGCCAGAGTACTGATTCGAGGACAGAGCTATTGAGAGGTAAATCGCTTTATGATCGGTCAAGGGAGTATTACTTATATTGACTGAAATGCTGTTCCTCATTAAACATCTGGAAACTAACCAGTAGTCAATTCTGGATTGTCTTGAGCAGTCCTTATTGGACCAGGTATACTGTCTGTCATTTGGGAACTGTTCCCTCCAAACATCAACCAGGTCAAATTTATCCATGAGACAATTTAACACGGAGTTAGGAGACTCTGACCTCCTTGGTGGCCATCTGTCTAATATATTATTCATCGCTATATTAAAATCCCCTCCCACAACTAAAGAGGCATAAGGGTATTTGTTCAACCAATGTGATATTTTATGTTCTATGGTATCAAGAAGCATGTTAT
Source organism: Carassius gibelio (assembly GCF_023724105.1). NCBI lineage: Eukaryota > Metazoa > Chordata > Actinopteri > Cypriniformes > Cyprinidae > Carassius > Carassius gibelio. Next base: position 32,946,285 of record NC_068414.1, read on the forward strand.
TCTCCACAGAAGAGTTGTATCCATATATGTTTATAATGATCATGGTATGATTGTTTTTAGTAATTACCATTATGAGAAAATTCCCTGAAGAATCTAAATCGGTATTTTGAATAATCCCATTAAAATTGTATCTAAAGATTCCTACACCAGCTGAGTGTTCCGATCCATGTGCTAACCAGATGTTGTCTCCCCACTGTGACCTCCAAAAATTACAGTCATTGGCTGTTGAGTGACATTCTTGAAAAAAGCAAAAATCTGTCTTATTTTTCTTTGCAAACAAAAACAAAGCCTTGCGTTTCACACTATTTTTAAGACCCCTGGCATTAATAGACATTAAAGACAAAGACATAAAATAATATCAGGTATAACCTGAAAGCTGAAAAAAAAGAAATACACAAGATTCTCTCTAAACAATTAATTAGAAAGTTGTTGTAAACTCTGCAATACAAAAAAAAACAAAAACAAACCCCAAGCAAGACAATGGGCATGTAGTAAATTCGGTATACATATGATAAATCTACCCCAAAAATAAAGCTATGTCCTTTGAAGAAAACTTTTAAAGATATTTTCTCTCCATGTAGGCTATATAAGAGTCATATTAACCTTACAATGAACTGATTTTTTATCTTGTGCTTTTTATCTGTACCCTTACATGTTTTGTTCTACCCACCTTTTCTGTAGTCCTTAACAAAAGATTATATTCAGCATTGAGATCATGTCTATATTTGAAAATAAAACGGTTTTATATCCATCTACTGAGGAACCATATTAAAGTCATCCAATCAGTAGGAAGTTGCTACCATTTATATGACTCATAGTAGGTTCTAGCAGCTCTACAACAGAGGTACTATGTGAATTATTCACACTAGCAAAAGTAGAAAATAAATACATTGGGTGACTTTGTAAATACATTTGATAACCCTTTGAAAATGCTTTTTTGTAAATCCTTTTATATAATTTTTTTATTATTATTATTTATTGGATCACATTTTGGCTGTAGTTTAATATTTACTGTAGAACTTGGAAGGAAGGATTTTTTTTTTTTATGTTAATCCTGAGATTAATAATCCATCCAGAAGTAGAGCAGACAAAATTTAAAGTCATTTCAACTGAAAATATGTTATCCAAACAAACCTGCTCATATCTTAGTTCAGATTTACATGTGCAAGACTAAGGCATATAGAGCAGTTGAGAGGCCTGGCTCACATATCATTCACCGTGACCCTTTTACCATCAATATGCGCGAAATGCCCTCTGAAACCTGCTTTCTTCCCCTCCTTCCTCGCCTGTTCCACCAGCGGCCACAATTTGTTCCTGACATCCTTGGCATCTTGTGTCAGGTCTTCGAAGATTTTGATTTTTCTTTCCTTGAGTATGGTCGATGTTCTGGCGTCTTTCCAAATCTTGTCCCTGTGGGTTCGCGATAGAAACTGCACAATGATACGGCGGTTGGAACGTGCCTCTCCCGAGCGCGGTCCCAGTCTGTGAGCGATGTCCACGGAAAAGGCCAGTTGGTCTGCGATATCTGGTGAGACCTGGCTGAATAGGTCCACCATCATTTTTTTCACATTTTCTCCCGCTTGTTCCTTAACCCTGGCGACGCGTAGATTCCATCTCCTCTTGTAATTATCAAGTTCATTGCACCTGTCACGGAGCACGCCGTTTTCTTTCTCCAGGTATCCAACTTTTTTCTCTAGGGTTTCAACTTTGTCTGTTGCTTCTTTTATTTGTTTCCCCATATATTCCATAGCTTCAGTGACACTTTTTATGGAGTAAGTATTATCTTTAACTGTCGCCTCCAATGACTGCAACCTCCTCAGCGACTCTTCTTGCATTTTTTCAACCCTCTCCATTACTAATAGCAGAACAGAATTGGGTACAGACTGACCTTCATTATCATCAACTGTTTTACTTCTTTTGGCGGCTCGCAGCTTCAGCGCATTTTGCAGCGGTTGCGTCGAGTCCGAGCCCTCCTGCTCCGGCAAAGTTACCTCCATCTCACCTTCTTCATGCTGCGGAGTCTTCTTGGCGTATGAGTGCATAATGCTGCTAATATCTTCCTCTTTGTCCATTTCTCAAAAAGTATAAGGGTCAACTGAGTGCAATTGGTCGAGTAGAAGAAGTGACAGTCCGTTTGTAAAGCCGAAAAAATAAGGAAGCACGTAGATAAATATCTTCTTCAAAAAGTCTCCAATTTGTCAAGTGTTAGGATAGCATTTGAAAGCCCTCAGTTTGTTTTAATAATTCAAAAAACACGAGGTTTGCTTCTTCACATTGCAGAGCGACAACAGAGTGATGTTACCTCGACGCCATCTCGCCGTCCCCCCGCATCAGTTGAATGCTCGGTTATTTTTGTCATTGATTTGCCGTCATACAACATGGGGGCGTGGCAGCATCGACGATTCCATTTTTTAATTCGAAGTTCGAGACTGTGACTTAATTTCGATCGATTTCGATTTAAAATCGAAATCGTGACACCCCTAATATATATATATATATATATATATATATATATAATATGTAATATGTATATAAATAAACATTCTTGAATCATTCTTATGTCTTGTCTTGCCTCTCAACAACTTTTAAAATATTGGCAGTAATTTAGTGACTCCATATGCTGATTCCAACTTTAACTTACCTGATAATGAGCTAATTCACCTTAAGGAAGTGAATCAATATACTGTATAATTCAAGAGACAATTCAAGACTTTTAAGGTTCTTCATTTTTTACAATTGTTTTAACATTGATATACATAAATTTTACAAAATTGATATTTCATTTATATTTTGTGTAAATTCATGTTTAAATTTAAAATTGTGACTCAAAGCACACTTAGTAATTTAACTATGCTGCATTTTAAATCAAAAATCACATTTAAAAACATGCTACTGAGATTAATATATTGATGCTATATACAAAGTAACGTGACTGCAAACTAAACCAACAGGATACTAGAACTGCGTTCCTGAAACTGCAGCCATCGCTATATTGGCCAGTACGGTAGGTGGCGCTGTCAGGAAAAACTAGGGTCCTAGAACTGCGGCCCAGATCTGCGGTCCTGAATCTGCAGCCTCCGGTTGTGCAGGAACATACTATTGGGTATTATAGGTGCACCCTAGTGATTCAGGACAAGCTAAAAACACGGTTTGGAAAATGGATTCATGGTGTACTCGCTTATTATGTTCATTTTTCTACATTTTGAACACAAACAAAGTTACGGACCGCTGCTCTGATTGGTTGTTTTTTACCGGGAGTGCATGAATTTCTGCAAATGGAAATAGGACCACTGGGAGGAGCCAGAGGAGCTTGATTTTTTTCACAGATTATCGGTCTCATATTCTACTGTCAGGACATAATGACAGGTTTAATAAATATGTAAAAAATATTTTTTTTACAAAAGTTCCCTACAGCACCTTTAAGTGTGAAATATATTTATTGGGCCAATTTCAAATATTTGCATATATTCCAAAATATATTCTGAAAATATATTTCAAATATATTTTTTTTGTGTATGGGGTCACTTAATTATGACATTTAAATGTGTGCCATAATAAAAAGCTCAGTGCATTCACCTCAGCAACTGTCTCAGAACACACAGACAGAGTGTCTTCATCGTTTGGTTCACCCTAATAAATAAAAGGCCAATGTAAAGCATAACTGTTATAAAGCAGGTTATGTTTGGTGTTATGTCTGCTGCATACTGACCTCTGTGTGGGAGACTGTGTGCATGTGTGCTGGCTTCAACAGGGACACTGTATTTCCCTCTACTGCAGAACAGAGTCAGCCATATTTAACTTTAAAAAAAAACATTAGTAATGCATTGTACACACATACCCAGTGTCACTTGCTTAGAGGAGCCAGCACCAGGGTCAAACTGTACAGCACTTCCAATCCCATCCATGATCGGCCGCCCCTTATTGTTGCTCAGCGCCAACTGTGTAATCCCCAACAGTGTAATCTTGAGGAGGTGGCCCTCCCCCAGTTTTCCTCATTTCACTTTTTTTTTTTTTTTGCTGCAAACAAGTGTTTGTGATTACATGTTCAAAAAAAGAATAAAAGGTTATGGTAAATACTCACCACTTTGAATTATATTTTTATATTTTGTCTTGATCTGCTGCCAAGAACGTTTGTAGTTGGGGGTTGCATCTAAAAATCAATGAATATCAATCTTTCTTAGAATGTAATAGCCTATACATTCACATTTTACATACATCTACACACACACGTATGTAGCCTATGATATAGATATATATATATATATATATATATATAAACACGAATACATTTTCATTTTAGCGTTTAATACGTTTTTAATATGATTAGCCTACATAAATGTAGCTACATTAATTCCCTAAGTTTAACCTACGCATTAACGCAATCAGCAATCTTCCTCCAAGATTGTTCTCTTGCTTTGGCAGCAGATACAGTGTTACTGCGTGCTTGAAAAATACTTATATATTCTTTATTTTTCTGAAGAATTATCTATTGCTCCTGTCCTGCGCGGAAAAATAGATAGCTCTCGCTCTATCCATATCGAACACGATTAGTTTTTCAGTGTCGACGTCACTCTTTTATGTGCACGCGCGCGTGGATTAATCATAGCTTAAGGATCAAAGCTAGCCTGGTAATACCAGACTCTGCTACTTCACTTTGCTTCGTAGGCAGAGTCTGGAATGGCATAATAGAGAAGTGTTTTCTCTCTCGCTAGGGGGCGCTTGTCTGAAGTTTAAAATCATTGGTTACCCGTAAGCCAATCAGATTCGTTTAGTTATGACGTATGTTATGCACCTTTACAGCCGCATCGAAGCACAGACATCATGCATCGAACTCAAATCTATGATTGAATTTCCACTGTAAACCTGTTGTTAAACACTCTTCTTGTTCTGGCTTCAGTTTGAAAAAGAGTTGAATGTTCTCGTTAACAGAGCGAATTGTATCCCGTGTCTCGTTTCCCATTTCCGCGGTCGTTTCGGTTTTCGATTTCTCTAACCTACAATTTAAAACTTGGTGCTTAGCATCTACGTCACGGCTCTCAGCCCGCCCTCTGTTCGTTGATTGGCCCGGCTGTTTTCAGACCAGTGGCAAACAGAAAGCTCTGACGCTGTATCAGACTGAGTACAGAAGCGAAATGAAATTGAGCGGAAGGGTCGGACGCCAAGATGGCCGATTGAGTAGGTGCTTTTTACCGAGCTCTGCAAAGAAAGTTTTGGGAAAGGTAAAACTAAATTTATTATCTCGCCAAGCACTATTATTTTGCTTTCATAAATACTACAACACTCGCAAAACGAAATATTGAGCAATGCCAAACCAGCGCGAAAGGAAAAGAGGCCAAGAAAGCACCGGACAGAAGCTAAATCCAGATGCTAGCAACATTAAGGCTGGCAATGTTTTAGTTGATAACTGTCACGATAATACCTCCACTTCCCTGCCTCTCGCCACTGCGGAAGTCTTTATGGATGAATTTCCAATGCTTCCTGTCACTCCCAGTAAGTCGCCAGCATCGAAGAAAATTATGTACTCAGTCGGATCTGAACAAGCCAACTCCAACGATATCATAGCTAGCCTCTCAGCTCTGATAAACACGCGGTCAGACAACATTGAAAGCATGGTCAGTACCAATGCACTTAAAATTGAAGGTCTTAAAAAGACAATTGACTTTGTGTGTGCAGAGATCAAGGATGTAAAAAGCAAAGTGTGTACACTCGAGGTGAAAATGGCAAAAGAAGAAAAACGAATAGACACATGTCAGCAGAGGGTCTCGGAGTTAGAGAGATACTCCAGAAGATGGAACCTTAGACTTTATGGAGTTGAAGAATCAGAAAAAGAAAACGTACGAAAGAAGGCCATCGAGGTCTGTCAGGCTGTTCTGCCGGAGGAAAAGAATAGGCTGGCTGACGCTATCGATACCGTACATTGGCTCGGCACTAAGCGGCGGAATGACTACAAACCCAGAGGCATCATCATCCAATTCATTGCACGTGTCTATAGAGACGGCGTATGGAAAGCTGCGAAGACATCACCGCACCTGCGCGACAACGGATTAAGATTTGCGGAGGATCTCTCTAAAGAAGACCGAGAACGAAGAAGCAAACTTTGGCCAGTGATTAAAAAAGCCAGAGAGGAGGGCAAACCAGCCTTCTTCGTTGGTGGTCGCGGATTTGTCAACGGATCAGAAGTCCCCCTGCCCACCTAAGATACGGACTTGCCTGCTGCCTGTTAACACAAGGACACCCACTGGTTTGATTTGCACTGCATTGAATCAGAGTTGATATTGTAATGTTATAGTTTTTGTGGACTGTTACTAGGACTTTACAAAGCCACTTTAATTTACGAAACGCTGCCATTTTTTTAATAAGTTTTTTATTAGACCATTTAATAAACGAGGCAGCTGTTTAGGAGCGCTGCGCTTTTTAGTTGGCCAAACTATATTTTTTTACACCGTTTTTTTTCTCTTTTGTTGTCTATATGAAGCAGAGCTCGGTCTCCTTATCTGGTATTACCTTTCTAACTAACTGGTTATTGATCACTTTCTAGTTTATTCCTTGTTCGTGTTCGTTAATAACTTTGTCTTTATCTATTGTTTCTATTGTATTGTTTCTATTGTTTTCTATTGTATTCTATTGTTTTCTTTATCTATTGTTTTATCTATTATTGGCAGGGGACTAAGACAGATTTGTAAAAGGAAAGCCTTATTTTTATTTGCCAAACAACTTCTTACTGATTTTTGTTTTTTTCAAGAGAGCCATTCCACATCTGCTGATGTCAATTTTTGGAAATCTCAATGGGCTAACGATATTTGGTTCTCTCAAGGCTCAGAGAGATCTGCTGGAGTAATCTCGCTTAAAAATACTTTCTCAGGTGATATCTTACACTCAGACTGTGACTCCCTAGGGCACTACGTATGTCTTATAATAAGAGTTGACAACATTTATAGCATAATTATTAATATTTACGGCTACAATAATAAACTTGAGAATGATAAATTACTTGATAGAAAGAATTACATTTTGGCTCACCAGATACCCAAACTCTCTAATTTTAATTGGCGGAGACTTTAATATTGCCCTAGATAATGCTATTGATAGGTGGCCTCCTGGGCGGCCCTCATCCTTCAACACAAACATTAAAAGACCAGTGGGAAGATTTAACATTGTAGATGTATGGAGAGAGAAATTTCCTGATGGAAGATCCTTTACTTGGAGCAACAGGTCAGGATCCAGCCAGTCTCGTATTGATTTCTGGCTATTATCCAGTAACATTGATAAAGAGAAAGTTACAGTTAACATCCATGCCACACCCCTTACTGACCATAGAGCAATTCATATAAACATTCAATTTAGTGCATCTAATACATTTTATAGATCTTGCTACTGGAAATTAAACAATTCCCTGTTAAAACATGAAAAGGTTAAGGCTGAAATTGTTAGATTAATAACTCATTTTTACAACAAGGCTAAAAAGGAAAAATCATACAACACTAACTGGGAATTGTTTAAGTTTGAGTCTGGCAAATTCGAGAGACAGTATGGAAGTTCTATTGCCAAAGCTAAAAGAGCAGAAGAAGATGAAGTCATAAATACAATTTCCTCATTTTATCAGAGACCACCCGAGGAAGTTTCAGAGGAGGATAAATTACTTCTTTTACAACTCCAAAACAAATTAGACTAATTATATCGACAAAAAGCAGAGGGAGCCTTCATAAGGTCTAGAAAAAGATGGCTGGAGGAGGGGGAGCAAAATTCTGCTTACTTTTTCCGTCTTGAAAGATACCGATCTAAAATTAATTCCATCTACAAGTTAAATATTAATGGGGTCGTTACTGATGATGCTAAATTAATTTCAGATTTTTGTTCAAAATTCTATAGCAATTTATACAGCACAAAATTTAATAAAGAAGTTACATCGCATTTTCTGAACTCAATAAATAATGTTAAAAATATTGACGAGGCAGACAAAAATTATTGTGACACCCCTCTTACATTGGCAGAGGTCTTTGATTCCATTGCTCAACTTAAAAACAACAAGTCCCCCGGCACTGACGGGTTAACTGCAGAATTTTACAAGGCATTCTCAGAACTTTTGGCCCCTTTTTTATTACAGGTTTTTATGGAGAGTATAGAGAATAATTCCCTTCCTCCTAGCCTCACTCAAGGGCTAGTCACACTGATTCCCAAGCCTAGGAAAGATCCGCTCTTTATTGACAGCTGGAGACCCATTTGTCTGCTAAACAATGATTACAAAATAATGGCGTCAATATTTGCCAATAGAATTAAAGAAACTCTTGAAACTATTATAGATGAGACACAATCAGGCTTTATGAGAAACAGGCATATCTCTAATAATATTAGACTAGTATTAGATATTCTTGACTACTCTGACTTAACATCTGAAGATGGCTTCATCCTCCTCTTAGACTTCTACAAGGTGTTTGATACAATAGAACATCAATTTATTTTTCTATCTTTAGAGAAATTTGGTTTTGGGGACTTTTTCAGCAAAGCAATTAAAACCTTATATGCTAATGGCAATAGCTCTATAAAACTGAAAAATGGAACTTCCCCTAGATTTAATCTGGAACGGGGCATTCGTCAGGGATGCCCAATTTCCCCTTATTTGTTTCTACTTTGTACACAGATTCTCACAACTTATGTATGTAATAGTGCTATACAAGGAATCTCTATTGCGGGTAGGGATATCATCATTAGTCAGCTTGCTGACGATACCACAATCTTTTTAAAAAATGCAACCCAGATACCTGTTGTAATGAGTCATTACCAGGCGGGGAATCCATTTTGCAAGCTTTAATAAACAACTCGTGGTCGTACAGGCAGGGGTCATGACCAGCAAACACAACAGTAGAGATAATCAGAATCGTCGTCAAACACAGGCAATAGATCGAGATCACAGGCAATGTTCAGAGTCCAATAAACAATCCAAGGTCAAGAGGCAGGCGGCAAAGGTTCAAGAAACGGCAAACAAACAGAACTGGTAAACGGGAAATCAAAACACGGGAAATAACGCTTGGAAATGTCAGCCGGAGCAAAACAAGACTTCGCGTTAGACTGATGTGGTTGTGCAGCTTAAATAGCAGTACTCATGAGCTGCACCTGAGTGGTGATCAGAGTCCAATGCACGGGGTAGATGGGAAGTGTAGTTGTGAGGGAGTGCGAGAGTGTCAATATTCCGGAGATGGGGCCCTCTGCTGGCCAGTAGAGGGAATCACGGGGTTCGTCTCCGTGACAGAGCCCCCTCCCTGCGAGCGACTCCTGGCGTGAGATGGTAGACGACGTCGGGGTCTGCCGCGTGGTCGAGGGGCCGGTCTCTCCGGATGTAATCAATGAAACTCAGTGATGAGGTTGGGGTCTAGTATGTCGTCAGCATTGACCCAGGATTGTTCCTCCGGACCGTACCCCTCCCAGTCGACCAGATACTGCAGGATGCGTCCACGACGTCTGGAGTTAAGAAGTTCTCGCACCTGGTAAGTTTCCTCAGTCTCAATCTGGACGGGCTGGGGACTCTGCTCACGGGACCTCCCCTCTCCCTCCTCTCCAGGGGCAACAGCGGGCTTGAGCAGAGATACATGAAACGTTGGAGAAATGCGATAGGTGTCAGGTAATGCAAGACGGAATGAAACAGGAGTGATCTGATGAGTAATTTTGAATGGACCCACGTACCTTGGACTCAACTTCTTGCAGGGTAGTCGAAGACGAAGATCTCGGGTAGAGAGCCACACCCATTGTCCTGGTTGGTATACAGGCCCAGGATGCCGACGGTGGTCAGCATGTTCCTTTTGGTGGCGGATAGCTCGTTGAAGATGTACATGAGCTTGGTTCCAAGTCTCCTCACTGCGTTGCAACCAGTCCGTGATGGCGGGTACGTCGGTGGGTTCCCCGGACCAGGGAAACATGGGAGGCTGATAGCCTAGGATGCATTTGAAGGGAGTGATACCAGTAGCTGGCTTGACCAGGGAGTTCTGTGCGTACTCAGCCCAAAGGAGGTACCGGGCCCAATCCTCTTGGTTGGAACTACAGTATGATCTCAAGAACCGGGTGAGTTCCTGATTGAGTCTTTCGACCTGACCGTTGGATTGAGGGTGGTAACCGGAGGTCAGGCTCACGTTTACATCGAGGGCTTGGAAGAAGGCTTTCCAGAGACGAGATGTGAACTGAGGACCCCTATCGGAGACGATATCCTCAGGTAGTCCGTAGAGACGGAAGACCCAGTTACCGAGTAGTTCGGCAGTTTGCAGGGCAGTAGGCAGTTTGGGCAGGGGAATAAGGCGGCAGGCTTTGGAGAATCGATCAATAACAGTAAGAACGACAGTGTTACCTTGAGAGACAGGTAGATCAGTGATAAAGTCTATTGCAATGTGGGACCAAGGTCGTTGTGGGATAGGGAGTGGCTGGAGTAATCCGGCTGGCAATTGGCGTGGAGTCTTGTGCGCATTACAGGTTTGGCATTGTTGGATGAAGGCAGTGGTGTCTTTGGGTAATGATTCCCACCAGAACCGGTTCTGAAGCAGATGAATGGTAGCCGTGATACCTGGATGGCCGGATGCGGGCAGACAGTGAGTGTGGTTGAGTATTTGATCGCGTAGAGTGGGTGGTACGTAAACCTTATCAGGAGGGCAAGTTGTTGGAGGTGCCTGTTGAGAGTTGTGTTGCTGGATAAGCGTCATGATGTCCCATTGTACAGGTGCAATGATTAACTTGAAAGGGAGTATGGATTCAGGTTTGGATGAGATCTGTTCCTCTTCGTGAATACGGGATAGCGCATCTGCCTTTGTGTTCTTGGAGCCCGGACGGTAGGTAACTGAAAAGTCGAATCGGGAGAAAAACAATGACCATCTTGCCTGCCGTGGATTGAGGCGCTTGTCTGAGCGCAAATACTCAAGGTTCTTATGATCGGTTAGTACAGTGAAAGGAAAGTTGGCCCCTTCCAGCCAGTGTCTCCACTCCTCGAAGGCCGCCTTCATGGCGAGGAGTTCACGATCCCCTACGTCGTAGTTACGTTCAGCAGCATTGAGTTTGCGGGAGTAAAAGGCACATGGGTGGAGTTTGGCGGTAGAATTCTGGCGTTGAGAAAGAATAGCCCCGATACCAGTGTTGGAGGCGTCCACTTCGACGAGAAACGGAAGAGATGGGTCAGGATGGTGGAGTATGGGTGCAGTCACAAACCGTCCTTTTAGTTCTTGGAATGCTTGGAGAGCAGCCTCTGACCAGTGTAGCCGATGGGTTCCCTTTTTGACCATTGACGTGAGAGGGCTGACCACGGAGCTGAAGTTTCTGATGAAACGACGGTAGAAATTAGCAAACCCCAGAAAGCGTTGAAGTTCCTTTAGTGTTTTGGGTTCGGACCATTTGAGAACGGCGTTGACTTTGCTCTCATCCATGGCGACCCCCTCTGGACTGATGACGTACCCCAGGAAGGTGGTAGAGGTGGTATGGAATTCACACTTCTCCGCCTTGGCATAGAGTTGGTGCTCAATGAGTCGCTGCAGCACGGCCCTCACATGTTGGATATGTTCCTCCAGGGTATCTGAATAGATCAAGATATCGTCAATGTATACTATAACAGTCCTGTTTAACATGTCTCTGAAGATATCATTGACAAATGATTGAAAAACCGAAGGACTATTGACCAATCCGAACGGCATAACCCGGTATTCGTAGTGCCCATTGGTGGTTGAGAAAGCTGTTTTCCACTCGTCCCCCTTCCTAATGCGGATGAGGTTGTATGCGCAGCGCAAATCCAATTTGGTGTAGTATTGTGCAGTTCGTAGCTGTTCTAATGCAGAGGGCACCAGTGGAAGTGGATAGCGAAACTTTACCGTTATCTCGTTGAGTCCACGATAATCGATGCAAGGGCACAAACCTCCATCTTTCTTACGGACAAAGAAGAAGCCCGCTGAAGCAGGAGAAGTGGACGGACGTATGAACCCCTTCTCCAACTCCTCCTCGATGTACGTGGCCATAACCTCTGACTCGGGTAAAGATAATGGAAATACTCGACCCCGGGGTGGTGAGGAACCTGGAATTAGATCAATGGCACAATCATGACTGCGGTGTGGTGGTAAAGTGTTAGCTTGTACCTTGCAGAAGGCGATGGCGAGATCGTGATACTCCTTGGGTAGACTGGGAATGCTGGTGGACTCCGATTCCAACGTGACGACTTGCACAGGCATGGGAGAGATGGTCGGAAGGCATGATTCATGACACTGGGTGCTCCATCTGAGAATTTGTCCCTCTTTCCACGATACCTGAGGGTCATGCAGTCTGAGCCAGGGCAAGCCCAAAATAACAGGAGTGTTAGATACAGGGAGCACGTAGAATTGTATGGTTTCTTGATGTAGCAGACCGGTGAACATTAGCAGTTCTTGAGAGAAGTGTGTAATCAGTCCAGACCCCAAAGGGCGTCCATCTATTGTGGCTACAGACAAAGGATTTGCACATGAAATTAGAGAAATGTTATTCTTTTTGGCAAATTCTTCAGAGATGAATTTCCCAGCTGCTCCTGAGTCAAGTAGAGCAGTGGTAGCCACACGATCGTTGTTAGTCTTGATTACAAGAGGGACTGAGACACAGTTTAGGGGACTGACTGAATTTAAAGAGGCACTCACCGATTTAGAAGTACAAGAAGAGCGACGTGATGGGCAAGTAATTCGTTGATGCCCCGGAGCGCCACAGTAGAGACAGAGTCGGTTAGATATGCGGCGATAGCGTTCCTCAGCTGTCAGATGATAGGAGTTGATCTGCATGGGTTCAGTAGTTTCTGCGGATCGTGTTGTCGTAACGGGGAATAGGCGCTGAGCACTGACTCGGCGAGAGCGTTGTAGGTTGTCAATGGTGATAGTGAGCGAAATGAAATCATTCAAGGTTCTCCCCTCATCACGGCAAGCGAGTTCGGTTTGCAGCTCGTGATTAAGCCCCTTGCGAAACAATACTTTCAGCGTGTCACTCACCCATGACGTTTGAGCAGCCAGTGTACGAAAGTTCATGGCATATTCCGCTGCTGTTAATTTCCCCTGCGACAACTCAAGCAGACGCTCACCCGCTCCTTTCCCCTCTCTGGGGTGATCAAACACCTCACGGAATCGCACCAGAAAGTCAGTGAAAGTGGTGAACGCTGTTCCGTCCTCGCGCCATACAGCCGTTATCCATTCCAAAGCTCTTCCCGTTAGTAGTGAGCAGACTAAGGCGATCTTACCAGCATCAGTAGTGTAAAGGGTGGGTTGTTGCTCGACGAACTGCGAGCATTGCAGTAGGAAGCCCTTACACTTGGTAGATTCCCCGTCAAATTTCTCCGGGTAAGCCAGTCGTGGATTAACTTGTGTTGGCGTTCCTGCCGCGTGGGTAATGGCGGCAGCTGCCGGTGGAGGTGACGTTACGGCAGTGCTGTGGAGGCTTTGAACAGCCTTAACCAGTTCCTCTGTGAACGAAGACAAACGATTCAGTTGATGCTGATTAGCAGCAATTTGACTTGCCTGGGTTGCCATTGTAGCACACAGATGATCGTAAGCCGCTGGATTCGGTTGTGGCGAAGTCTTCTGTAATGAGTCATTACCAGGCGGGGAATCCATTTTGCAAGCTTTAATAAACAACTCGTGGTCGTACAGGCAGGGGTCAGGACCAGCAAACACAACAGTAGAGATAATCAGAATCGTCGTCAAACACAGGCAATAGATCGGGATCACAGGCAATGTTCAGAGTCCAATAAACAATCCAAGGTCAAGAGGCAGGCGGCAAAGGTTCAAGAAACGGCAAACAAACAGAACTGGTAAACGGGAAATCAAAACACGGGAAATAACGCTTGGAAATGTCAGCCGGAGCAAAACAAGACTTCGCGTTAGACTGATGTGGTTGTGCAGCTTAAATAGCAGTACTCATGAGCTGCACCTGAGTGGTGATCAGAGTCCAATGCACGGGGTAGATGGGAAGTGTAGTTGTGAGGGAGTGCGAGAGTGTCAATATTCCGGAGATGGGGCCCTCTGCTGGCCAGTAGAGGGAATCACGGGGTTCGTCTCCGTGACACCTGTCATCATTCGAGTAATTAACCAGTTTTCAGAGGCCTCTGGTTTATGCCTAAATATTAATAAATGTGAGCTGCTGCCTTTAAAAGACTGTGATATACAAACTATTTGCAACATTCCGATCAAGAAAGAAGTAACGTACTTGGGTATTATTATCTCTAAAGATCAGAAAATTAGATCTCAGTTAAATTTTTCTCCAATCATTAAAAAAACTCAGAACAAACTGAACCAGTGGTTGCAAAGGGACTTATCTTTAAAAGGCAGAGTGTTGCTTACCAAGGCTGAAGGGATATCACGGCTTACATATGCAGCTCTCTCTCTACATTTGGACAATAAAATCTGTAAAGACATTGATAAAATGCTTTTTGACTTCATCTGGAAAAATCGTATCCACTATATCAAAAAAAGTGTTGTTATGAATAAATATGAATCTGGTGGGCTAAATTTTTTGGACTTCAATACTCTAAATAATACATTTAAGATTAATTGGACTAAGCATTTTCTTAAAAACCCAGTTTCGATTTGGAATTTTATTCCCCATTATATATTCTCTCGTTTTGGTGGTCTGGACTTTATTTTTAATTGTAACTACCATGTAGAAAAACTTCCTGTAAAACTGTCCACTTTTCATAAGCAGGTCCTTTTAGCTTGGTCTCTTATTTACAAGCATAATTTCTCACCCCACAGGTATCTAATTTGGAATAACAGAGATATTTTATATAAGAACAAGTCTTTTTATTTTGAGAGTTGGGTACGTAATCAGATTCTGCTGGTGGACCAGTTATTTAATGCAGAAGGGCGACTTTTCTCCTATAGAGAATTTCTATCAGCATATAACATTTCTGTTACGCCTAAAGAATTCGCAATCGTATTTGACGCCATTCCATCAGG